>NW_012145171.1:0-1278 GCF_000956105.1 Propithecus coquereli
TATGAAAATACCTACCTCTTATCTTTGTTATGTGATTTAAGTGACCTAAAATACCTTTGGCAGGATATGGAGAATCAGATTGTTTTAATGTAGAAACTTAAATGTTGTATTTTTTTTTTCTTCATAATACCAGCAGAATTATTCTTGGCTTTATTCCTGCACTAAGTCCAATGGACCATCAAAGTCTATTGTCAGAAAAACTAAAAGTAAAATGAGTTTTTAGGATAAGCTAAAGAAAATGAGTATCTTTAGAGAATGGGTAGATTTTCTTGAGACCAAAAGGGATCAGAGGAAGTGGAGAGTGAGGAAAATATCAGTTTCTAGACTCTGTAAGAGTCTGAGGGTTGGTACCAGGGAAGTGGTCTGAGTAGGTAGGGCGCTGATGATCTGAGAAGCACTGGGTGGTGCCCATCAGTTGCCCAGTACTTGCCTGGTCCACGTCTGGTAAACTATTGGGAGCCCTTGTATGCCGTGTCCCAGGAAAGGTTCCTGGGTCCCTGTGCTTGGGAGGCTAGAGAAATGGTAAAGACAGAGGGGTCTCTTTACTTTTTTGTTTTTTCTGGTCCCAAGGGGTTGCGATCAATCTATGATCTGGACATTTCAATTGCCTTAACATTCAATACTGTTTTCTACCACTGAATTTATCTTGGAGAATTTCTCATTGATTACTGAATTGTCTAAAATGATTAAATTGGTTATTTTAGCTGTGTCAACTCAGGAACTTATTAGATTTTCTTGAGATGAAAAAGGGCTCAGTAAATTATGAGACAGAGGTAAGGACGATTTTCTGTCTTTATCCCTCCATTAAGCCATCTATCATCACAACTATTATGGAAACAATTAAAATTACATTTTCTATAATAATCTTTCATATTTTCATCAAAGGTTGACTAGTTTTTGAGAAAACAGTTCAGTTTTTAATAAGAGGTTTTAGAAGAGGATAGAGTCTAATGTTTTCAGCCAACATTTATTTGTGGCCAGACTGGAGAACCCAGAGGACTTTTTCTTCTTTGGTTTTCTTTCACATTTTAATCCATTTCTCTTAATGAGAGAAATATGTAAAATAAGAACATGCAAACAATTCACTGGACTATTTGGGCTCTTAGGTAATCTAGTTAGAAAATATGAGGATCATTTCTATCTAATTCACTTGCTTGTATGAAAACATATACCTTTTGAACTTGTATTTCTTAACATGCTTTATCAATACTGTTAATTTAAATTCTGGATTATCTTATATATTAGTTAGCTAATGCAGCAACAGATCAGTATGACAAA
>NW_012145172.1:0-1024 GCF_000956105.1 Propithecus coquereli
TAATACTGTGTGACTGTACGACTCTTGCATACAAAATTTTTCTGTTTCTTCCAGCAATGACTGGAGCATAGAATAAAAATGCTTAGCATCTATTTATAGATCATGAAAAACATAAGATAACTGATAAGTATCTATGAAATGACTAAGTATAGGACTATGCTAGATGAAGAAAACACAAGAGATACATCACAATAGAACATCTGCTTCTGGAGGGGTTTTCATATTGAGGAGAAATAGAAAAGATATAAATAAGAAATGAAAATGAGGATAGTGACTGATGGTGATGAGGAAGAGGAGCAAGAGAAGGGAAATATACACCATTTATGAACATCTGGTGTTATTATTTGCTTAGAATTCATCTAAGTCATTTGATATTTTTGTCACATTTAATCCACACAACAGACCTATGAGATAATCACTTGTTTTTATCCACATATTACAGATAAGAAAACTAAGGAACAGAGAAGTGAAGTAACTTGCCCAGAGTCACACAGCCTACAAATGGTAGAGCTGGGATTCCAAACCGCTGGAGCCCATGCAAGAAATTACTGTTCTATGCTGTCTCCTTGCCAATCAGGTGATGAGGGAGCACTTGATTTACAGAGCAAATATCAGTAAATGTAAATTCCCTCCTTCCCCCCATATGCCATATTAAATACATGAGAAGTCAGCAACCATTCACCTTGCAAAAGACTCCTACTCTGTAATTAGAAGGGAGAAGATGTCGTTCTTTTAGAAGTTATAATTAGTATCACTGTCTTCATCATCATTATGCAGAAAGACAAATTTAATGACATCATATTTTCAGCCTCCACTGGTAAAACAAGAACCAATGTGAGCTTCAATCCATCAAAAATGCAACTCTTACCTACTAAATTCCAAACCAATTTTGGAAAAAATGATTTTCCAATCTGGAGAAAAGTTTATGATATCTAATGCTCAGTGAGACAAGCAGAATACTAAACTATTTTGGCATACTCTAATTTGTACATAGGAAAAAGCCTTTAAGTATATATAAGTTGAA
>NW_012145173.1:0-816 GCF_000956105.1 Propithecus coquereli
GTAGAAAAAAATAGAAAGAAGTTACAAATTATCAATACCATGCAAATAAAAGAGGATGTTCCTACATAGTATGCTGTAAAAAATAACGAGTATATGATTTTAAATGTTATGTCAATAATTTTAAAATTTAGAAGAAATGGACAAATTCCTTTTTCAACAAATAGCTCTCAAAATTGACAAAAGGAACAGAAAATCCGGTTTTTCTTATATCTCTAATGAATTGAACATGATGAATCTAGAACTTCCTTGCAAAGACTATTTTATGCCTAAATAGATCTTCTGGTGAATTTTTGCAACCATATAAGAAAGAAATCACACTGTTGAAAAGTCAACCATCACTTTAATGCTATTTCTTTGAAGGTAATGTGTCTTTTTTTCCCCATGGATACTTTTAGGATTTGCTTTGTTTTTGGCTTTCAGCAGTTTTACTATGATGTGTCTAGGTATGATGTTCTTTGATTTTGCCTTGCTTTTGATTAGTAGATATTCTTGAATCAGTGGCCTTTCAACACTTTTGGATAATTCAGGCTATGATCTCCTCAAAGAATCTTCTCTCTTTTCTCCCATTCTGTCTCACTTCTTATCCTGGACTCCAATTACACATGTGTTCAATCTTTCACTGTGTTCCTTATACCTTCTGTGGTTTTTAAAGCATATCTCTTTGTCGCTCCCTATCTCTATCTCTTTCTATCTCTGTCTCTTTCTCTGTCTCTCTCTTCTTCAATCTAGATTTTTTTCCTACTAACCTACCTTCTCATTTATTAATCCTTTTTATATTGGCCTAATCTGCTATTAAGTATATTAATTATAAAGATT
>NW_012145174.1:0-1066 GCF_000956105.1 Propithecus coquereli
AGTGGGATTGCTAGGGAACTGAAAATCAGTGGATTTGCAGAGAGTTAGATTTAAACACTGTTGGGGTTTTGCTAAAAAATACAATAGAGGGAACTAAGGATATTTGTTTGTTTTGCAAAGGAGTAATAATAGGAATTGACCTTGAAATCTAAACTAGTCTAAAAGGGGCAGGAGGACAAGAGTATCAGATAATAGAGAGTAAAAAAGTAACAGTCAGAGGATGGAAGGTCCCAGTAGAAGAAATATTGCATTGGGAGCCAGAGTAAGTGAACTGAAAAATTAACAGCAGTGGTCAGAGGTTAGGATAATTAGAAAAAAAAAAAATTGAAAAGATAAGTCAAGGGTATCACCATGGAAGTAGGTGGCTGAAATGTAGTTGGATGAAAAGATAGTTGGAAGTGAGATCATCAAGAATATGTGAGGTTCGTAGGTCATTGTGGTCCAAAATTGCAATGATTGTGTATATAGTTTCAGTTAACTAAGAGATTAAGCATTTTGCAATTCTAAAATCGTCAGTAGAGTTGATGGACTAAAGTTAAAGTCTAAAATGCCATGAATGTTGAAAAGAGGCATGAAGAAGAAATATTAATGAATGCTGTGATCTTAAGCAAAGATTCCTTACCTTTCTAGGTCTTAGTTTCTTCATCCGTATAATGAGTAGTTTGAAGTAGATTATCTAGTTCTTTCCTTTGTCTTAAATGTGTTGTTTTCTTTCTTCAATGTAACTCATTGATAATAATGAACACCAAAAAAAAGAATACTTAAGTGAATACTAGATGCAAGTACTGCTTAATTTTAGAAATACAAATTACTTCTCTGTAGAGGCTATTTTTGTTTTACTTATGTATTTATTTAAAGTTTGGGGGAGGAGAAGTAATAGAATCACTCTGATCTGAAATCTGAGATTTCAAATATCTCACATCTATTCAAAAATTTCTATGAGACCAAGATGGTTGATCAGATGATTATGATACATTAATTGCCCTTGGAGAATAACCACCTATGAGATTGATGTGTACATTGAGTTCATTGTAGGTACTTTCTTCATGGGAGTGGAATTCCTCTT
>NW_012145175.1:0-1848 GCF_000956105.1 Propithecus coquereli
ACAAATGGCACGTTAGTTTTTTCAGAGAGGTGGTTTACCAGCCCACCATTGCCTTCACCCCAGTAAAGATAAGCTCCATGAAAGAAGAAATTTTTGTTTATTTTGTGCACTGTACTTCCCTCCTAACCAGAAAGGTGCCTTTCACATAGTAATTAAAAACTATTTGTTGAAAAGTATGAAATAAGTATATGAGTGAGTAAATGAGTGAGTGAATGAATGAATGAATGAACAAACAAATGAAAGTCAGTCAGTGCCTGTCACATGGAAGTGAGACTGGTTATCATACTTGCTTTTCTTGGTGCAGTGGTTGAGTGAAGCACAACCTGGGCATGGAGAGCTTAGTTGCTAAATGGATTTTACTAAATCCCAGGGTAGAGTTGAGTCACAAAACTTGAACACCAAGTCTAGAGTTGTGAGTTTCTTTCCTCTTGACTCTAACTTTGGCTTTGAGTCAACAAAAATTTTTTAGTTAGATTTAGTAAGTCAAGCTTTTCATTGCTTAGTCACTAAAATGGAAAAGAGCTAAGAATATGTAAACAGAAACCTGAAAAAAACGAGAAAACATTGCATGTGCCTTGGGGAAGTTAAAACAATGTGGCTTGAGCTTGCTTTCATTTCCCCAGTTCAGATTTATACTTATAAGTCACTCTAAACAAGAATCATACCTAATGTTTTAGCTTGATTATTTATAATTGTATTACATGCAAGTTCTATCATACAATATCATGGATTGCCGAGAACTATATTACTTTGTGTCATGAACTCTGATATTGACTTAATATACCTCCCTTTCTGGAAGGAAACTAGACATTCAGAAATAAAGCATATGGTCAGGGTTGAAAATAAACTACCTAAAATATAATCGAGAATTTATTTTTGTTGTGTTTTTTGTTTCTCAGAATTATCTCATTGTTTTTTTTCATGATGTTTGATGCTGGAGTGGGTTATTAGATTTCAAACATCATTGTTTGTTTGCTATGACCTTGAGAAAGATGGGATTGAGTCTGGAGGGACTTGAATTTGAGGGAAAAAATATCCCAAGTTTAAAAATTTATGAAAGATACACAAAAAGGAGAAGTTGAATTTGTTTATTTAACTTCTCAGAATGGAGACAACTCTTAAAACTTAGATAAGGTGGTGTAAGGCTATAAGGACAATGAAAAGGCTTTTTTTTTTTTTTCTTTTCCGCAAAGTAGTACCTATATGAAATCTACTAGTGAATGCTGAAATATAGTTGAAGATGCAGATCTAATGACTGAGCCCCATCTGTAATTAAGCAAAGTTGAAATTTCTAAGGGATATCTTAAACCTCTTGAAGGACAATAATGTCATTTTATATTAAGTCCTTTAGGATCCATTATCAGAGTGAAAATAGCTTCTATTATATTTGTGTTTACTATGTGATCAGCTCTCTGCTTTATAAGATCTACACTTCTTTACAAGCATCTTAATTTTAAACAACCTTAAATAATACTGTGAAATAGATATTTGTATTCATTAAGATGCTTTAGGAAGAAAGTGTCAGAATAGCGAGACCAGTAAAGAGATGAATTATATTATAAAGTTACAAGTCCAGAGTCAGTGTGGGCTGCTGGCAAGAGGAGAGCAGAGCTCTAGCTCCATTTTCTTGGCTCTGTTACTCTGTCCCTTCCCATGTATCAACTAGGGCACAATGTTTTGTTATTCTTATCCAGTGGGAGAGGGGGAGAATCTAAGCATAAGTCCTTTTCTTTAGTATATTTAGGTAAATTTATATCATGTGACCACACTGGGACCAAATGCTGTCTCCAGGGAAATGCCTAGTGCTGCTGCTTGTCTGAGTTCTGTGTTCCTTGACTAATTAATTCA
>NW_012145176.1:0-1309 GCF_000956105.1 Propithecus coquereli
TGAAGACTTCAAAATTCAGGAGTTATTTAATAAAATTTAAATTTCCATGATATAGGTAATTACCCCATGTGGGTGATGATATAATTTATTGTCCATACTAAGACATATTTCTAGGATAAACCTAACAGAAAGTCAGGACAAATGTGAATTAGAACTATTCCAAGCAAACTGGAAAATATAGTCACCCCAACTATACATAACTTAGTTAACTTCTGTTGTAAGCATTAGGTGAAAGGAAGTTTAGAGGGAAGACTCAGATTAATATGATTGTAATGCAGAGGTACTTTGCAGGTAGAAAAATGCCAGAGATAAATTTCAACTATCACACAATTTTGTTGATGACTAATCAATACCAAGTTCATTAGTAAGTTGAACCCACATAACATAACTTTTCTTTTTGGAAAGCCAACAAGAAAGTGAAAAGTTACTGGTCCAGAATTTAGGGGAGTATGAAGGCCAAGAGAGATTAGTCCAATCTTGAGAGTCACTTGACCCATGGAGGCAATTGTCAATTTTAGAGGCAGTGGCTTAGAGACTAGAAGTGCACTGATGGCCTTGCAAAACCCAGGAGACTGTCATAGTAGCTCAGGGATCACCAAGAAGGAGGACTCTGGTAAGCCTCTTTAATTTCTGATTGGAAACCCAAGTGCTAAACCCTAAGAGTAAGAGGTAATCAGAAGTAAATAGCCCTCACAGGGCTCCATCTGAATCATTTTAATACTTGAAATTAGATTGAGGCAAACATGGATTTTTAGGGTGCACTTGGCAAAAGCAGATGTAATTCCTCTCTGGGAAGATTACAGCTCCAGTCTCACAATATATCCATAAACAATTTTGCAAATACGATATCCAGCATAAATAAAAAATAACCACTCACACATGTAGACAGCATAAGCAAAAACAAGTAAAAACAATACGCAATAGTGAAATATTAAATTGCAGAACTGCTGTGCTAAGAAAACGACTAAAAGAATTGTAAAACAGTGTGTAACTTCCAAGCCAACTGAAGAAACAATGGACTGGTGAAAACACTCAGTACACCAGTAGACAGAAAAAAAGAGGAAAATAATTTAGAACACATAGAACAAATAGAAAACACTCAGAAAGTGGTAACTGGTAACCCAAATATGTCAGTGATTATATCAAAAGCAAATAGGCTAAATGATCCAATTAAAAAGCAAATACAATACATATTTACAGTGATGGGCTAATTACTTCCGGTTGATCATTATGCAATGTATGCACAAATTAAAACATCACACGGTACCCCATAAATATGCACAATTATTATGTGCCAATTATAAATAAA
>NW_012145177.1:0-1379 GCF_000956105.1 Propithecus coquereli
ATTGTTCCAAAGTTTATGACTATTCTGTCAAATGTTTTGTATTCTTTTTTCACTTTGTATTTCAGTGTTGAAAGTTTTTGTTGACATTTCTTCTAGCTCACTGATATTTTCTTCAGCCATTTTTCATCTATCAATGAGCCAATGAAAGGCATTCATCATTTCTGTTACAATGTTTTTGATTTCTAGCACTTCCTTTGGTCTTTTCTTAGAGTTTCCATTTCTCTTCTTACATTACCGATCTGTTCTTGCATGTTGTCTACTTTTTCCACGAGAGTCTTTAGTGTACTAATCATAACTATTTTAAATTCCTAGTTTTATACTTCCAAAATTTGCTATATCTGAGTGTGGTCCTGATGATTTATCTCTTGAGACTATGTTTTTTCCCTTTTTCCCATCTTACAATTTTTGAGTGAAAGCCAGATATGATATATTGGGCAAAAGGAACTGAGATGGAGAGGTCTTTATTGTGGATTTATATGTCTATCTGATTAGGAGATAGGCTGTGTTTATTTTTTGCTGTTGCTCTCATGTCAGAGGCTAAAATTTCCTCTAGTGTCCTTGTTCTTGTCTTTTCTGTTGCCTTTGGGCTTTCCTAGAGACTCTTCAAATAGTTTTCTGAAGCTTGCAATTCTATTAGCTGCAATCCCCAGTGTCATATAGGAGCCCTACTGATGTGATATAGAATGAAGAGAAGCATTCAAAAGTTTTATGATTAACTCACAGCCTTTTAGTGAGCCTGAGTTGGATATTTCTCTGGCCCACATTAAAAACTAAAGTGGCTGAAGTTGGATTTGTTCTTTCCCCCAACTTGAAATTTAGAGGGAGATGGATTTGGATCTTTTTCATCTCCCAGGTTGGTTAGGCTTTGATAAAGTACTAGTCAGTTAGAAACTGGCAAAATATTTTCCTTTGAAGGGAAGGATTTCTTAAGGAGAGCAGAAAGCTCTGGACATACGTCCAAGCGGTTGCTTTCCCCCTTCATCTGCTGGAAGCACAAGGGAACTTTTCTCTGATCTTTGCAGTAAGAACCTGGTATGGCTCCCAGAGGTAAAAGTCAGAAGACTGTCAGGGCCCCTAAAACTGGGCCCATTAAGAGTCTTTAACTCTCAAGCTAGTCTACCTTTGAACCTCAAGCAATTCATCAATCACAGTCTAAGGTGATCCTGTACATACTGGCTGCAGCTGTGGGCTTCTCTGCCTGTACCTCTTACTCTGGTAAACTGTGACTCTCTGTATCCACCTGTCGTGACCTATTTTCAGAGTAGCAGTTTTCCATATGAGCTCAGTTCGCTGATATATCTAAGAAGAATTGCGGATTTTCAGTTTGTTCAGCTTTTTTCTTGTGGTAAGGACAGGAGTGATGTCTTCCAAGCTCTTTA
>NW_012145178.1:0-1074 GCF_000956105.1 Propithecus coquereli
TAGCAAAAACCCTTTAAGCCTTAAGGAAAATAAGCTGTCCTGGCCGAGCTGGTCTTCTGGGGCATGCTCTCCTATCCTCACGGCCCTCAGCCTAGGCTTCGCATCCTGCCACTCATAAGACCTGTCTTGCACTTAAGCAACAGGGCTTTCTCAGTTTGTATGAAAAACAAAGCAAAATGTTGTTGTACATTTAATGTATTTTGCTATCTTTTCAGTAATTTAAAATATCCAAAGGAGTTATGTAAACAAAGTATCTATTTCATAGATATTGACTACACTATAATGGATTTTCATAGGCATTGACTACTATGGCCCTATTAAAAAATTCCTGGGTCAGTCTCTTCTATAGATCACAATGAAAAGTGCAAGGAAACCACAGAAGTTGTCAGAAAATTATGAAAATGCAAAAATGGTCCAGCACTTCTACTTGTGATAATCACAGCAATCTCATATTCAATATTCAACTTCATTACCAGGATGTCAAAATTATCAAAAAGAGAAACTTACCAGGTGGCCTGACAACAAGCAGAGGATTGTCTGTAGAATGAAAAAGAAATAATTGACTTAGCATCATATTTCACAATCATACAGCTGTTGAAATGTGTATTGTAATTTGAAGAGCTAACCAAACTGGAATAAAGAAAAAAAATAAAGTTTATTTAATAAATGCTGAAGTTTTTCCTTAGTTTTTGTTTCCTAAGCATTTCCTTTTGAGATATACTCTTCTAGTTGTATGGTCTTGTTATTTACCTAGAAGCTGTGGGTTCCTGAAAATAATAAGGTTTTGATGTTGGGTGCTATAAAATAATTCAATACTCTTTTTTTTTTTAAGTCTATCTTTAGAGTAACCTAAACATCTATACCCCCATAATATGCTGAAATAAAAAAAAAAGTCTATCTTTAGAAAGATATTTGGTGGTTTCTTAAAAAAATAAGCATGTACCTGTTACACTCCATCCATTCTACTCTTAGGTATTTATCCAAAAGAAATTAAAACGTATGCCTGTACAAGTACTTGTACATAAATGTTGATAGCACCTTTGTTTGTAATAGCCAAAAAGTAGAAACAACTCA
>NW_012145179.1:0-380 GCF_000956105.1 Propithecus coquereli
CATCAGTAAGAAAAGATACAATTGCGTTTCTTGGTCATATTTGTTTCTTAGAATGCCATTGTTTTCTTTCGTGTTTGAAGCACATTTTTGTTCCAGTGGAAAATACAGCCCTTAAGAACTGTGAGCATCCCAGCTTGTGCAGTAGTAGATGTAACACACTTTGTTCTCACTTTGAATATCACTGAATGTCCTTCATGCGCCTGTGCTCATGGAGTATTGTGAATACAATTGGGATGTGGTGGCAAGAAAAAACGGACATGCATATTTTATATGCACATGCTTATGTGTCTCTTTTTCACTCTGGCACAACTTTATTTTTGGGTTATACTTCACTTAAAAGCACAAGTTCAAAAATAAAATTATGAAGAGTTTCGAGATGG
>NW_012145179.1:10440-13070 GCF_000956105.1 Propithecus coquereli
ACCACGTCTAGAATCACCTTCTATGCTGCCGTAATCACTGACTTTCATCCTCAAACTCTGGTCCCACTTGTCTGCCACTTAGCATTAGCCATCTTGTAATGTCATTTATCTCTTTTGCGCATTTGTCATTTCTACCTAACTGGATCTTTCGCTTCTTTAGGGCAAAGACCATACTATGTGTCTCCTCATGTGCCCGTATCTGTATCAGTTCAGACTCTTTGGTTGTAAGCAATAGAACCAACCAGCTAGACTACCTCAAGTAGGTCAGGAATGTATCAAAAGGCTTATGGGTAGCTCACAGAATCAAAGCAAAGGCTAAAGGAAGAAGTTTCCAAAAAGAGAGAATTTTGGGAGGTCCAGGTAGCAGGGAATAATTAATAGCTATTTTAGGCCCCTGCTGCTAATATGCATGAACTCCAATTATTTCACCTCATTCTTGCAACAGTCTGCTGAAGCCTCAGAGGTGTTGGATCATGTGCTTACTCTTAGGGAAGTAGGAAAAAAGTCACCTTTTGAGAGTTCTATAAGATTGTGAACAATGGGAAGAAGGCGCAACTTCCCCAAAGAAAACCAGGACACTGGGTGGCCCTAAACAACTGTCCTCTGCAATATCAAGGATACTTTGATGTCCATGGTTGGAGCTCTATAGAAATTGGGTGTAACTGATGGAGATTGTGATGGGGATAGTGATATAAGGGAGAGGAAGAGTTATAAATGACTTTGCTCTTTTGAATAAATTATCACAAAATGTCCTTGCAGTCAGAATGACAAATAAGTGGTATGGCCTGTCAACATCTGAAGTTAATACAGGCTGGCTGTCCTTTCTTTTTGGCTATTTATGTTTCAGCAATGCTTTCCCAAAGGCCACAGTAATAAACATGTATTATGCTATATAAAGCAGGTGTTGCATGCCCTGGAAACAAGGACACCTAATTGAATCACCTGTGCTGTGTCCCTTTCAACCCTGGAGGCGTAACTGAAACATTATCTTAGTTGCCACCTCATTGTGATTCCCATCCCCACATTCTCACCTTCTGGTAGCTGGATTACAAACAACCCTGAAGTCAGGGTATGTAGAAACCAATTTTACATATTTTACTACTGATACGATACATCCTAATCACAAATGTCCACTTAGCACTTTTACCCATCACTACAGTTTTATTTTTTTTCTTGTGACCTTGGCCACATACTTTAAATTCCTTGGGAAAATACGTTGCCATTAGAAATGCTTCACTCATTTTTTGAAAAAATGACAGGCTAAAGATGTTTTTCTTCCAATTCTGTCATATATTTCTATTCCCTAGACTTACATTTTCTGGATTTAAGCTTTTCGTATATCAGAAACATTATTTTAAGAATGATTTAAATTGAACTTCATTGTGAAACTGGCTACTGAATCTGAGTCGGGACCTTCTTCTGGAGGGAGGTAATTAAATATTCTTCATTGATGCTATTTTAAATGTGTTGAATGAAAGGAGTTAATTATACAGCAGGGAACATGGCAGACTTCTGACTAATAATGAGCTCTGTGTTTAATATCTTCATCTTTGTTAGAATCATTAAACTTGTTGGAACCAATCAGATGCCTGAAATGAATGTAGACTCATAACTAACCAGCTCCAAATGGAAGTCCCTTGCAGATGCAGGAGCTTGTATCTCTAACGATGACTTCAGGGAAGGGATAGAGATATTGTGCTTTGTTCCGTGCAGTCTAATCTGTTTCAGTTGGCCTTCCATTGTGATTATAGGGAGAAAAGAAGAGTAAGTCCTATTGTTTTGAGAAATCCCATCTGTTACAAATGGAATGATGTTTGTGCCTAGATATTATAAAAGAGGAAATGATTTTTTTTCCTCAAAGCCTTACATTAGCAATCTCTTTAGAATCTGGTGCAATATTGAAGTTTCTATGCTGTTGAGTCCCCACGAGATAAGTGCATTAATTCTGCATCTTGGGATGCCCAAGAATCGCTAGAGAACCAAGCATGTTCCTAAAGAATGGATCTACTGTCATGCTCTATTGGAGAAATGTGGGCTTTTGAGGTAATGCTTTCTCTGTTACTCCATTATTGGTGTATTCTGTGCCTAAAGCGAATTTTGCCAACTTTCAGACATTTGAAGTACTTCCTCTTAAATTTCTCCTCTTTTCTGAGTGCTTCACTCAACAGCATGCGGCTTTGTTCTTATTTACAGGACTCCCAGGGTTCTGTGCTGTCCTTTCCATTTTGGAGAATATAGCTTTCCCTTTCAAGTATAGGAGGTCAAGAAACTTCCTCCACCCCTTCCTTGATTCTCCAGGAATCTGTCCTGTTATCTGGCTGTGGGGAGCTGTAATGATGATTGGCTTGAGATCAGCGTATAATTTATCTTTGCATATGGGAGTTGGAAGACTTTAGGGAATCGGTAGGGTGGAAATACCAAGTTCTCACATAGGTCCAGAAAGCTGACGTGTGTGTGTGTGTATATGTGTGTGTGTGTGTGTGTGTGTGTGTGTGTGTGTGTGTAGAGGGGAATATTAGGACAGAACAATAGCCATCATGGGAAAGGGAAATCTCAAGTCCACCTAAGATGGTTAAACCACAGAGAGGATTACTTTGAAGAGTTATGGCGGCCTTCAGGGGAGAGATTTA
>NW_012145179.1:19072-19997 GCF_000956105.1 Propithecus coquereli
CTTTGAAACTGAGATATTCCCTTTCACTGGGAAGTTGACCATAGAACTTTGTGTAACACAAAGTGTATCAGGAGAATCTTTGGCAAAATACTTGAAAGAAACTCATAGAATATGTAAGTCGCCTAAGTTCCAGAATTCTGCTTACATATTTACTTATTGACTGGGCTAAGATTTTTTTATAGCTCAGAGAGAAATATGGAGACTTTGTATTATAAAGGAAGTAAACTATTTTATTGTATCTTATTCTGATACAATCTCTGAGAAGTAGATTCACAAGGGCTTTGTCTAATATGCTCTCACATTCACTAAGAAGACAATAAAACATTTCCAATTTAACTGTTCTTTTGCTTTTATTAAATGCCTCTATTGGATGAATATTTGCAGGTTCCAACTACCCAGAAGATTATTGGTTAAAATCTTTTCCTGGCAGCGTCTGTGTCACTGAGTAAATTTGTATAGCTTGCTTGGTAAAGATTGAACACACTTCCATGTTTTAAATATTTCTAGAAAAATTCAAATTCAAAGGGTAGATAAGAACATTTATCCCACTTTGATATTAAGGGAGCAGACACAAGTTAAATTACTTGCCTTAGGAGGATAAGGGAAATTATATTGATTATTTGTTCCATACTGATTCCGTCCTCAATGCCAGGCTGTGTAACATGGTGTCACAAGAAACCTCTGACGTAGCTCCTGTCCTCAGGATGATTATAGTAAGGTTTTGAGAAAAGACAGATATGAATTAAATTTTCTGTGTTATCTACTAGCAAGATCTGTCTGTTCTACCTCTAAAATAAATCTCAAATCTCTGATTCTGCCTCTACCAGCCTAGTCTAGGTCACCATCATTTCCCACCCGGACTACAGCTATATCCCCCCAACTGATCTTCCTACTGCCATTTCTTTCTTCCTTTTTTTTTTTTTTT
>NW_012145179.1:20047-21614 GCF_000956105.1 Propithecus coquereli
TAGTCCTCTCAGTGCCCTCATCAATTGAGAAATAAGCCTGCTGCTTTTAGTATTTCATGTTCTCAAAGCTTAGAAATTTCAAAGTCATGTTATGTGAAAATGAAATATGATGGCTGTAGAGAAAGTAGTTTAAAATGAGAACTGCTCTAATGCAAATCAAGAGGGTTAATGGGAGCAGTGTCTTCTGGATTTCAATGCAGGTCTCTGTGCAGATGTCTCTCTTGAGGCATCTTTGGACCCAAGCTGGTGTCATCCAGCTTGGAGGGGATCTTTTCTGAAATTGTTGGCTCCTACACAAATAAGCCTCTTAGGACTAGTCATTATAGATGCATGCCTGGCACTGTAACTACATTTTTAGCATTTACAGGTAGGGCAGTGGAGCTCTTCACTGCTTAGTTAGCACCTGGGGTAATCTCCATCAACTGTAACGGCAAGTCACCAAGTTCTTAAGGAGCATCTCCTGCTGGTCCCTGGTAACAAGGGTAGGTGTGTGAGGGAGACAAATTGTAAGACCTTATGCTGAAGATCCTATAAACCCCTGTCACTCAAAAGTGCGATCCACAGGACCAGTAGCACCTGCATCACCTGGGAGCATGTTAGAAATGCAGAATCTTGGACCCCACTTCAGACCCACTGAATCAGAGTCTGAAGTTTAACAAGATCTGTGGCAGAGGCATATGCATCATAAAGTTTGGAGACTCCTGCTTTAAGAAACAATCTTTCAGAGAGGGAAGTTGAACTGTGCAAACATTTAAGACCATTTGAACTTCGAATTCAGAGAATGAGGTTGATTGTTACCAGGATAGAAGGTTTAATGATCAGTTCTAAACCACTCTAATAGTTGTAGGTCTAAAGGAATGTGTGAGTGTGAAGTCAGTTATCCATTCTATCACTGTAAAGGCCTCAAATAGGGAGTCTGATTAAGCTTCCTCAGTCTATGTGGCAGATCCAAGTAGATCCCAAAGATTAAAACAAAACAAACCAAAAAAGGGCAACACCATAACAAACTTCAAGGCAGAGCTAAACCCAAAAATAAATTATGAAGTTTTTGAATATAATGATAATGGAAACAGTAATGAGGCACTCCACTATTTGAAACCTAGGTTTAGAAGCTAGAATCAAAAGAACTTTGTTTAGATCTAATGCATACTCTTATTTAAGCTAAATGGAAATCTTTGCCTGTGTTCCAGTAACCAAATCAGTGGCAGAGCTGGAGGTGGAAATACCAGTGGGGATTGTGGGTGGGGATCAGTTTCATCCCCTGAACACATTTTCTGACAATTTTTAAAGTAATTGATTGACAAGACGCTTGTTCATTCTATGATTCAGAGACATGGGAGGAAGCAATTTGAGAGCAAGGGCCGGCCTGTTCCATGCTGGGTTGAAATCGTCTCTAAAATGTAGATGGATATAGATGTATCACCACCAACCATCATCACAGGGCTGTCCTCAGGCTTGCTCTGCTGATATTAGAATCTGGCCATTCCTATGAATCAAATACACTATTTTACTTTATAACAAATGCTTGAGGGACTTCAGAAACACTGTGAATCTTTCTGAAATCATA
>NW_012145179.1:23288-25088 GCF_000956105.1 Propithecus coquereli
TGTTAAAAATTTAAACAAAAAAGAATATTGTCAGACAAGGCAAAAGATAGCAGATGTTTTCTATGCAACCAAAACCCATAACATCAAGTATACCTACAATGAGAATGGCCTTTGTGCAGAAAAAACATCCAAGTAACTAGAAGTGAGCAATTCCATGTTATTCTGTTTCACTCAAAATAATCAAATTACATAGGATAATTAGTGATGACTCAAAAAAGAAAAACAGATTTATAGGAGCCTTAACATACTGTTGTGACAACTACTATAATAAAAAAATTATACTGCTTCCATTTTGTGTCT
The DNA here is from genome assembly GCF_000956105.1 of Propithecus coquereli. Taxonomy (NCBI): domain Eukaryota; kingdom Metazoa; phylum Chordata; class Mammalia; order Primates; family Indriidae; genus Propithecus; species Propithecus coquereli. The sequence continues at coordinate 23,589 of NW_012145179.1, forward strand.
TGTACCAGTATATCCTTCATATGGCAGCCAGAGTTATCTTTTAAAATGTAAAGCACATCATAGAACCTGTTCTTGCCAAAACAAGGTCCATTGATGTTCCAATTCACTTAAAGTAAAAATCCAAGCTCCTTGTTGCCTGGAAATCTTTACATAATCTCAGCACTGCCCAAATCTCACTTCTAATGTACTACCTCTCTGCTCCTGGGGTCACCACCCTCTTGGCCATATTCCTGTTCTTTGAAGGGGTCTTAGAACTTGCCATGGTTTCTGTATGCAGTGGGTTTAGATAGATGGCTCCTTCTCACCATTCAGGTTTCACTTACATTATCACCTCCAGGAAGAGATCTTGCTTGGCTGATCTTGCCTGCCTAAAAATGTCATATTTGCTAACTTAAGTATATGGATAGTATGTCTTTCCTAACTTCAATAGAAAGTCCATGAAGTCGGTGTTTCTATCTGTCTCGTTTACCACCACCCCAACATCTTAAAATAGTACCTCCTAAGGCTCTTAGTAACAGAAGATGGCACCAAATTAGAGCACTGAAAATGCTGTAGGATTTCAGACAATTGTAAAAGCATCCAGGCCTCTGGGTTGAAATCGTCTCTAAAATGTAGACGGATATAGATGTATCACCACCAACCATCATCACAGGGCTGTCCTCAGGCTTGCTCTGCTGATATTAGAATCTGGCCATTCCTATGAATCAAATACACTATTTTACTTTATAACAAATGCTTGAGGGACTTCAGAAACACTGTGAATCTTTCTGAAATCATAGGCAAATGTTTTTATGTCTGTGCCCAAGTACATTTTTTTTGCTTCCCAAGAAAATGACCTACCTATTGTTTATATCAGATTGTCAAGGCATCTGGGATCTCAAAAATTTTAAGAACCATTGGACTGGAGAATTTTTATTTATTTTCCCAGGATAACTATTTGGGGTTTGGTCATACTCAGCTATATTATCCCCCTGATTTCTGTAATTGTATTAGTTAGGATGCTTTGGAGTGCAGGACACAGCAAATTTGACTTCAGTTGCCCCAATCAATAAAACCAAGTCACTGACTTGTGTAACTGAAAAGAACAGCCTGGCTCACTTCACATGAAACTTGAGCCAGGGCGCAGAGGTATCACCTAGAGCATTATTTCCTTGTCTTTTTCTCCTGTGCCTTTTCTGGATCTACCAGAAGCTGATCTACCAAGGCTCGATCCTCATGTGCTTCTCAGATAGTGGCCAGCATCTAGGCCACCTGCTTTCCCTTTCATTTTGAGTTACAGAGAAAGAACTTTTGTTCTGTTATGCTTATACACTGTTGGTGGGACTGCAAATTAGTACAACCTCTATGGAAAACAGTATGGATATTTCTCAAAGAACTAAAAGTAGACCTACCATTCAATCCAGGAATCCCACTACTGGTAATCTACCCAAAGGAAAAGAAGTCATTTTATCAAAAAGACACCTTCACGCGAATGTTTATTGCAGCAGCACAATTCACAAT
>NW_012145179.1:36363-36778 GCF_000956105.1 Propithecus coquereli
TTTTCCATTTTACAAACAAAGTATTAATAACTGAGGACCAGAAAATAGAGTTAACAACTTATCCAAGTTCAGAAGGTCAAGATTTGAATTCAGCCAATTTGATTCAGGAGTCTATATCCTTAAACTATATACTTACTCTCAGACTAAAATATTTATTCAGCTTTCAGCTCTATTGCTTACTAGCCTTGGTTTTGTCATTTGTAAAATTGGGCTAGCATGACCTACTTTAAAAGGACTGTTGTAAAGATTAGTTGAGGGAATGCGTGTAAAGCATTTAACAATGTTGGTTTATGGTATGTATTAAATAAAAGAAGCCATTTTACTGTATGTTATGCAATATTTGGGATCAAATATCTCAGTGTGGACTTAATTTAAATAATATATTCTAAAAATCTCACTTCTTGAAAACTCATTC
>NW_012145179.1:36828-37132 GCF_000956105.1 Propithecus coquereli
AAACACTAGAAATGCATCACCAAACAAAAAAAAAACAAACATTTTTTAAAATTATGTGACTACTTCCAAAAACTTTTAGTTCACAAAACCTAAGAAGCTACTGCACCACAGCAAAAAGAAGAATTCTTTCTCGTCCTTTTTCCAGCCTTTTGTGCAACATTGCCATTTGTTCCACTCACATTACACGTCCATGTGCACATACATGCTCGGATATACCAGCATTGTTTCTCCCAGTGCTTGTTATGGAGAAGGTACTCAAGAACTGGTAGCCATTCTCAAGGTATCATTCTTATTATTATATAAA
>NW_012145180.1:0-1785 GCF_000956105.1 Propithecus coquereli
TTACTTTATTGTAAGAATATGGTATATAATACATTCAACATACAAAATCTGTGTTGACTTTATGTTTTCAGCCTTAGTCAACAGCAGGCTATTAGTAGTTAAGTTTTGGGGGAGTCAAAAGTTATATGTGGATTTTCAGCTGCGGGGAGGTGGGCACTCCTAACCCCATGTTGTTCAAGGATCAATTGTGTATTTTTATATTTACAATTATTTAAACATTTGTAATTATTTATTTGTCTGTTAACTTGTTCTATATTTTCAGACTCCACAAGGACAGAAACCCATGTCCATCTTCTTTCAACATTTATTCCCAGCCAGCCATACAGTTCTGGGCTCTGTAGATATGTATTAAAGTTAAGCAATTCTCAGATACAGTGCAATGATGCATTAATGTGACCTAAATAACTGTAAGGTAAATGGCAAATCATTTTTTGTTAATAAAATTTAAATAAATATTATTTGTAAATGGCTTTTAATTTAAATAAATAATTGAATGTATCACTATGATAATATTACTTTTGGTTACACTCATTTATAATGTTTTAAATGGAGGAAAATAGGTAGAATTCCACCCCATGTCAAAAGAATAGTGCATCATCTACACCTTATGTATATCTCATCTTATTCTTCACATCAAGGTGAACTATATCTTTCTTGGTGAACTTCATCTTTCCTGCATATCACGGGACACTGGAGGTTAAGAACTGGTGACCTACGGAGGGAGAGACAGATGAAGATGTACAATATGGCCTATGGGCAAATAGAGGTGTGGATGAAGTGCCATGAAGAAGACAGAAGTATGCCCTCATTGCTTTTTGGATCCACCATATCTCAGTGGGGGGAAATGCCTCAGGGATAGACAGACCTTGGTTCTAGTCCTTTCTCTACAATTGCTAGTGGAATGTTCATGTACACAGCTTTTATACTGTGAACCTTGGTTCCCACATATCCAAAAATGGCAATAATATCTCGAGCTGTCCTGATCTGAGAGGATTATTGTGAAAATTAAATGAGACAGCCAATAAAAAAACATTTGGTTAACCTTAAAATACTATATAAATGTTTTAATCAAAACCATTCTCTTCTCAGTTGCTCCACTGAGCTAAATTCACTTCCATTTCATAAATATTTTATGAGCACTTATTATGTTTCAGACAATATGCAGAGAACCTGGGATAGAGAGTGGATGTAGACCCTACCCTCAAATTCCTCAGCTTCCAGTGGGAGAGAGACATATGCACAGAAGAATACCACAGAATGTGATTTGTGCAATAATAAACATATTATTATAGTCCAGAAGAAAGAGCAGAGAAACAGGACGTGTGAACTCAGTTGTGTTGGGGGACTCAAGCTTCAAGGAAGGCCTGTGGAAGAACAAAGCCTGAGAAGTGTTTTGAAGACTTTTGGGAATAGGGAGAGCCTTCCCAGCAGAGGAAACAATAGTATGTGTTAGGCTATAGCGCTCCAGAAGCCTTGGACCAGAATTGCCTCCCTCCCTGTGTGTGTGTGTCCTGGTACATGTTGACAGGAGAACAATAGACAAGATGGAGGGAGACCCTCAGAAGCTGTCTGTGATTCAACTATAAAATAAATGCAAGAGAGGTAGGAGATGGGATAAGAGGGGTAGAAAGAGTTTGGTTTGAGAGGTTGGGAAAAATATTACTAGCTTATACATAGTAAGTATTTAGGCCTTTCCATGCATTTGTTCACAAAATGTGGTCCCTTTTATTACTAACTCCATTTTACAGATGAGGAAACAGGCTGAGTGAGGGTAAATGACTAGTC
>NW_012145181.1:0-2113 GCF_000956105.1 Propithecus coquereli
GTGCGAGCTATCTCTAATCAAGAAAGTTCCTTCTGGTGCCTCTTTTAATTTCTCTTTGGCTTCATTAACAGTCATACTTCCCCAGTACCATCCTGGGGTTTTTGTTCAAAAAGAAAAAGAAAAGAGGGTAAAATAGTTATTATAAGAATTTTTAGAATAGGGCAAGTACTTGGCAATAACTTTTCTAGCTCTAAAAAAAGGTGTGTGAAAGTTTACCAGGGGCCACCACAAATACTTTCGGTAGGAATTTAATGACAATTTGGGTCCATTTTATGAACACAAACTGTGAGCCAGTTTTCTTTATTTTTTTAAAAAATAACTTTCTGTAGCTCTTCTTTAAACTATCTTAAGATTTTCTTCTAACGAACAAAAAGAATATTTGCAATATGACATGCTGGCTGGCAAAACATGATGCTTTTAGCACTAAATAAAGATTTAAGTAAATCAGAAATAAAAGCCATGCCCTTAAAAAAGTGGAAAATCCAACTTCAGTAATTCCAAAAGAATAAAAACAGAAGTAACTTTTTTGGATTGTTGGTGTCCCCCACCCTCTTCCCCAATAGAATCTGCTAACGGCTGCATCTCTCTGTTCAAAGCTCTAGAAAGCATCGCTATTTATTTGTTTGTTTTAAAAGTATAGTTCTACTACAACAGCTTCTGTTAGCTGCTTTGATTACAAACTCCTTTATCATCACTGAGAAATGGGAAGCCCAGTGGATAATTAGTCATCAAGTTTACAATCTTTGCTAAACTCTTTGGACTTTGCCCTAATCCAAATTCAATCTGTTGGTCTCCCCCATAATCTCCATTTGATCTGCCGGCACCAGCTCCCCGGCCCATCCGGTTTTCAAAAGAGACTCAAAGACATTCTACATTTACGAAGTTTGAACAATGTGCTTCCCTTCCCCAACCCCCCAATTTACCGGGATACTTGCAATCTGCGGGTCTCTCCGGCGGAGGCAAAGCCAGTGGGCCGCCCGGTAAGACCGGAACCGCCAGCAAGGGAACTTTTCCCTCGCCCTCCCGCTGTTGCTATCAAAACTTCAACTTTGCCTCAAACGCAAGCTTTTAGGATCCCGATTTTGAAAGCCAGAATGATTTGCCAGATATTTTTTAAAAATTTGTTTTTCCTCCTTCACATGCCGAGGGACGACAGCGAGACGCGCAAAGCGCCTGACTGCACTTGAAACAAGCCATACCCTGCGCGCGCCGCCGCTGGAAGCCGCACTCGGCGGGGGCTTCGCCTCCCGCGCTCCGCCCGGCTCCCGGGCACCCGCCCTCGCGGCAGGCAGGCCGTCCACGGACTTGGCCGCCAGGATCCCGGGCTGCAGCCGCGGCCGCGCCTGGGAGTCGGATGCGGCTGGGGCTGCGGGGAGCGCTGCGTCCACTTGCTGCCCTTGCACCCCGCGCAACGGGAGGCGCCGGGCGCTTTCCCTGGCCAGGGTTCGAGCTCCAGCGCCTAACCCTGAGAAGCCGCGGAAAATAGTAGAGGTTCCAGCACGCTAAGAGGCTTTTTCCAAGAAGCCCTTCTCGCGGTCTGCCTTCCCCCAGGCCTCTGAGACCCTCGAGAACCACTTTCCTTTCGCATTCCCAAGGATCCAGGGCCGTGCGGGCGTCCTCTGCGCGGTCTCGCCCCACTCTGCCCGCCCCGGATCGAGGACGGGAAGCGAGGGGACGAGTTTCCACCCTATTCCTTGCTTCCCACCTCGGCCCCACATCCCAGCTCTGTTCCCCGCCAGCGCAGCCCCCAGCCGCGTCTCCGGGCGCGCCCCCTCCCGCACGCGTCGCGGCCGCCCTATTCCCTACCTGTTTGACCAAGCTCCCGCAGGGCCTTCGCCAGACGCGCCGCCTCCGGGGAGGGCTCCTCTGCTGACCCCGCGGTCCCCCACTGGCTCCGCGTCCCGTCCGCGCCATTCCCGGAGGACTCAAGGCACCGCAGGGTCATGGGAGAAGGGTCACTGCGGCAAAGACAGGTGGCCGCCCGAGCTGGGGTCAGAGAAGGACTCCCGTCCTTCCTAGAAGTCAGTGGGAACCCCAAAATGAGTCCCTGCGGGGTGCCCGAAATGCTGGCAGAGGGGGAGGGGATAGGGAGCTGCCGGTTCTTTCTCCCCAG
>NW_012145182.1:0-1013 GCF_000956105.1 Propithecus coquereli
TTTCACATCACCATGACAAGTACTCTGGTGGTTTTATAGGCAAAGTGCACTTTTGTCATCCATTATTCTTTCCTGGTCCAACCTATGACACACAATTTTAATGATTAGGGGTAAAATCTGTTTTTGAATAACACTTTCTTCTGGAGAAGCTAATGAGGCAAAGAAATATACTCGTAATCTTGATCTTAGTATAATCATGTTATGAATGATCTATTCTGATTATTTAATCTATTGTAATAGAAATACACTGGTGTATCTATCATTTACTAAATAATCAACCTGTGCTAAGGCATTCCAGAAAGTTGAATTTCTGGAGAAAATGGATAAAAGTGCAGCATACAGAGGTGAAGAATATAGTAAACTGATTCTAACTGCCTTGATTCAAATTTCTGCTCTGACACTATCTAAAGTAAGCTTGAACAAATTTTTTATTCTCTAAGTAAAAGCTTTCTTATTTTAAAAATGAAGATAAAGATTGTGCCTACCTATATATGCGGCTATCCAGATTAAACATGTAAATATAAAGCACTTAGCACTGGCACATACTTAGTGCTCAATAAATGCTCTGCCATCAATGAATTTCCACATTGTATTGGTAGAGAATTAAACTCAAAATAACATTTGCCCTTTATTTTTTTGTTTGGGTTAGATAGGATTTATTTTTTTGTTTTAATGAATGTTTTTCACTGTCAAAGGCTATCATGTGGATGCTTAGTATCAAAGGTCCCCAGACTGTTGTCTTTCTCAAAGGCAGATGGTAAATCTGTCAGCCGTAGCATTCAGAACAACAACAACCCAGATGCTTTTAAGCTCTGCGTGTGAAACTGCTCCTCCCACAAAGAGTACCACTGGGCAAGATGCCAAAGGAAGGTCCCCAAGGCAATTAGTTGCTTCTCAATTCAACTCTGGCTGTCTGGGAAATGAAATGAATGCAGTTTACGTGAACATATACCATTTAAAACAGTGAGTATGCTCTTTATTTATAATCAAGCCAGCCTTCCATATTTCAACCC
>NW_012145183.1:0-663 GCF_000956105.1 Propithecus coquereli
AAAAGACTTTCTGCTCAAAATAGACTTCAAATTATCCATTACTACAAAAACTAACTATATTCTTGCCACGGCCTGTTTAGTGATGGATATAACAACCAGATTAACTTGATTTTCAAAAGGGTTGTTTTCTAAGACACAGAAGTTTCATTGTGACCTAAAGGAATCTCCATCTGATACTTTCCAAAGTATCACAGCTGGCTTTCTAGGATAAAATAGTTCAATTTTAATCACTATAACCAAATATATTAATAAACAGGGCCAAAGGTGAGGCAAAAAGGCTTTAGTGAAAGTGTTACAGAATCAGAATGTTAAGCCTGGAAAGGATATCTCATCCAGGGATGACACGAGATTGTCACACCCTTAGAAGATGCAATAAAGAGAATTCACGAGGTACTTATTAATACATTAACTGCTCTGTGAGTTGTATTTAACTCGCACTAGTTTTGAGCCCAGGGCTTCCTGAAACATATGTAACTCATGTCTCTTCACCTCAGGAGCCACCCTAGGAGCCACCCTGGGAGCCACCTTGGGAGCCGCGTGAACTGTTTTTCAAGTTGCATGTAACTCAGGCACAGAAAACAATAAAAAACAAAAACAAAAACAAATTTTTTATTAAATTAGAAAGGATTGTTTTGTTTTTGAAGTTTTTATTCTATTTTTGTA
>NW_012145184.1:0-1048 GCF_000956105.1 Propithecus coquereli
AAGTAGTCAAACAGCCCATTTGAAAGTAGGAAAAGAACTTTCGGAAACAGAAGTTCTAACTTGTACCTTGGTAACGTAAATTTTATACTTAGTTGGACATGAAGAATCACAAAAAAGGTCTGGATCGTTTTAATAATTGTTTAAAATTTTAGATATACCATTTGATCTTTGACTTTAATAAATAGATTTCAGTGTCCTCAGTGAATAAAAATAAAGGCTCATCTCCTCGACCGTACACAAAGGGTATTGTTACCATCACTGAGTGACCTAAACAATCTTGTCATTAGCGGCTCTCGCTCATTTTTAAAGCCCTGGAGACACGTCTCTGAACTATTTTTCTTTTGTTTCCTGATTTCATTTTTATTTTGAAACCATAATCTTTGTTTTCTTTGGAATAAACGTTCAACATTGGATTACTTTTTTAATTCTGAGAGCAAAGCCCAATGTGCCCACGATTCACATGGGCTCTGGGTCCATGCCCTCATTTTAAGATGACATATCGAGGCTCTTATTTCGTCCACACAGAAACCTGTCTGACAGGAAGTTGGAAACGTGTCAGGCACTTCGACTCTGTTTCGGACAGTTCTTTCTTCCCCCGTTTGTCCAGATGTTGTCCGCAACCCCCGCGCACCGTGGCCACGCCCCCGCGAGCCTTTACGAGAGGGCCCCGCCCTAAAGGAACAGGGGCGGGGCTTCGGCGACAGCGCGAGGTCTGCGCGGGAGGCGTCCAGGACTCGCCGGGACTCCGTGCTCCCGGCCGTCCGGCGCCGCGAGCCACCGCGGAGAGAGGACGCGCGGCGGCGCCCGTGAGACCGGCGGGGCGCGGGCAGCCCGGCGGGGCGGGGCGGCCGGAGGAGGCGGGCAGGGGCGGGGCGCGGAGGAGGCCGGCTCGGCGGCGTCGCGGTCTCCGGCCATCTCGCTCGCAGCGGCTGAGGGACGTGACCATGTCCTATCGCGGCGCGGCGCTGGCGGGGACGCGGCTCCTTCGGAGCGGGAGCTGCTCGACAGGCCGGCTCGGCGGGGCGGCGGCCTCTGGGTACCGGGCCGC
>NW_012145185.1:0-2083 GCF_000956105.1 Propithecus coquereli
GTTCCTAGGCTAGGCACAGTGGCTCACACCTGTAATCCTAGCACTCTGGGAGGCCAAGGCGGGCAGATCGTTTGAGGTCAGGAGTTCGAGAGCAGTCTGAGCAAGAGTGAGACCCCGTCTCTACTGAAAAAATAGGAAGAAATTAGCTGGGCAACTAAAAATATATAGAAATAATTAGCCGGGCATGGTGGCGCATGCCTGTAGTCCCAGCGACTCGGGTGGCTGAGGCTATAGGATTGCTTGAGCCCAGGAGTTTGAGGTTGCTGTGAGCTAGGCTGACACCACGGCACTCTAGCCTGGGCAACAGAGTGAGACTGTCTCCAAAAAAAAAAAAAAAACTATAGTTCCTGAAAAGCACAATCCTATAAATGGAGAGCCAAGATTTAAACCTATGCAGTCCAGCTCCCTCAGCCAAAAGCTATACTCCTTCTTTGGAGATAGACACAGTTAAAGATAAACATAGAGATAAAAGTAGATAAATATGGGCCAACATAGATATTGATGTGGATGGCTATAGATACAGAATCCAACACAGAGAACAGAAATAGACATATCACAGCTCAAGAAAAATTCTAAAGAAAAAGTAGAAGGAAAAGGGGCGGGGATTCAGGGAACTATTTTTTCACAATTCACAGTATCTTCATTTTAGCACCACAGTACGGGATTCCACCATATTCTCTATGACGGCCACATGATATTTAGGCATTTTCATCTTCACACCGCCATGCCCGGCATTGCTATATTGAAATCAATCATTTAAATATGATGAAAAGGCTGGACACAGTGGCTCATGCCTGTAATCCTAGCACTCTGGGAGGCCGAGGCAGGAGGATTGCTTACGAGCAAGACCCTATCTCTACTAAAAATGGAAAAAATTAGCCAGGCATGGTGGCACACGCCTGTAGTCCCAGCTACTCGGGAGGCTGAGGCAGGAGGATCACTTGAGCCCTGGAGTTTGAGGTTGCTGTGAGCTAGGCTGTGTCACGGCACTCTAGCCCGGGCAACAGAGCAAGACTCTGTCTCATTAATAAATAAATAAATAAGAAAGATGAGAAAACAAAATTAAACAAAAAAACCAAAAGAAGAAACAAAACAAAACAAAACCCCCAAAAAGTTCTTTAAATTCAAAAGAATGTCTCAAAGACAGCTGATCTCCAATCCATAGATGGGATCTACCTACCTAGAGAAACAGGCTTGTTTCTTATAGCTGAAAAATGACTAAAATGAAAGGCGTTAAATTCAAAAGGACTGTTATAATGTTTCTGTCACATGCTTTACTCCTTTTAGTTTTTTCGTCTCTGTCCTGTGTAGAGGCATCGTCAATCCTGGGACCCAGGTGCTGGGCAGTTCTACCCAATCTGTCACTTCAGTCCGTAAAAAGGCTGGCCTATTTGTGAAGAGACTAGATGCTATAGGGCCCTGTGTTTTCTTACTCCTGGACCCTGGCTTTAGCACTGAGGGATTATGCCAGTTAAATTCCCCAAGCCACAGTTTTCTCATCTGTAATGATCCAACAATATCTACCTCATAGGGTCACTGAGAAGATCAAAAAGGAAATACACATACTAGCTGGGTGTCTGGCACAGAGTAAGGCCATTCGGTCAGTGTTGGTCATACAATTACACAAATTCTGTCTTTAGGGTGAGTCTTCAAAATTTAAACCAATATGAGCCAATACATATAAGAATACAATATAATCATTTACTATCTTGATGTATAAAAAGAGTCCCAGAGTAAAAATCAAAACTTCTGGAACTAGATAAAAATTATAATCATCTAGTCCTCAAGAGGGGACGGTCTATGCCAGCTGCCCCACCCCAGCCCAGCCCAGCCCAACCCCCAGGGCTAACAGAGCTCTGACCTCCGTGGACTCTTCTTGCTCGTTTATGACGAGGAAGGCATCCTCTGCCGCCTGCCGCTTGACGTCCGCTATGGTTTGCTCCATTCGAGCTCTCTCTGTTGCAATCACTTCAAAGGCTTTCTGCTCTGCTTCAGCGACAGCCTTCTGTACTTCTGACATGGCCTGAATTTTCACCTTATTCACAGCTTCTTCTAGAAGAAAGTGACAGTAAAATCAACTGGC
>NW_012145186.1:0-1543 GCF_000956105.1 Propithecus coquereli
AGCGACAGGCAATTATTTTAGGATGGCCATATAATTTTCTTCCAAACCAAAATGTTTTAAAGAGTGACAGGGCTCTAGCTGGAAGGTTTGCTGGGGTATCAGGCATACACCAGGCCACCTGGGATGTGTGGTCCTGCTCACGTTCTGAGCCCTTGTGTGCGGGCGTTGTTCTCAGTGCCTGACGGGCCTTCACTCATTCGATCCTTGCAACAAATCTAGGAAGTAGGTACTGTTATTGCACCCATTTTTACAGACATGGAAACCAGGGTGACTCGCCTAAGGGAAAGTGGTGGACCTGGGACTCCAGAGCCATGTCCTCAGCCCCCATGCCACCCTGAACCTGGTACTGTGGTGTCTTGGCTTGAGTCTCTGTCCCAAAGTGTATGACCCTCGCTTGACCTTTGGGAAGCTACAGGACCTTCAGTGTCTGTGTCCATTAGGTGGGGACAGTGTTACCTGACTCGACGTGAAGCAGTGGGTCTGAGTGAGCCCAGGAGGGAGGGGCCTGGAGCCGCTGGCCCGAAAGTCGCCCTGATTGTGATGAGGAAGAGGAGGAGCCCTTTGCTCTGAGTCATTGGAAAGTCTTAATGGGAAAGTCTCTTGGAGGAAATGCTCTTCTAACTCTTAAGAACAGCTCAAAGGTGAAGATATAAATACAAATTAACTGGAAAGCTCTATTGCCAATAGCTCTTTGGTATCAGTTGTGAATGCGCGTCTTGTGCTTCCTATGTGCCAGCCACCGTTCCGGGTGCTTTGCTGGTGGGTATCAGCTCCTTTAACCCTGGCCACAGCTCTGTGGTGTAGATACTGTTATTAATCCCATTTACAGGCCGTGAAGCCCAGTTGCTACTCTAAAAGAGCTTTAAGAGCTATTAACAGCCCTATGACATAAGTACTATTATTGTTATTCCTGCTTTACATATGAGAAACTGAGGCACAGAGAGGTTACATGGGTTGTGTAAAGCCACATAGCTAGTAAGTAGCACAGCCAGGGTTTGGAAGCAGGTGGTCTGGGTGCCGAGCCCCCGCTATGCTGTTCAGCAGACAAGAGTCTTACATGTGTAAGCATTCATGTCTGGTCCCGAAGGGAAAGGTCACGCAGTTCCTCTAGGCTCCTCCTGGAAGTGACTACACGTCCTCAGCTATGAGGTAGAGCCACTCCCCTCTGCATCCCCCGCCCCGTGCCCAGCACCTGCGTGCCCTCTCACAGTGGAATCTGAACACAGCTTTCTCGAAGGGACCAATTCTTTAACTTTGTGAGTGGTCCCTTTTTGGAGTGAGTTCTCCTTCCTTATTAACTACAAACATTCACCAAGGAAGGAAAACCTGGCCAAGTGTTTTTTTGTTTCTGTTTTTTGAGACAGAGTCTCACTGTGTTGCCTGGGTTAGAGTGCCGTGGCGTCAGCCTAGTTCACAGCAACCTCAAACTCCTGGGCTCAAGAGATCCTCCTGCCTCAGCCTCCCAAGTAGCTAGGATTACAGGTGCATACCACCACACCTGGCTAATTTTTTCTATTTTAGTTGCCTGGCTAATTTCTTTTCA
>NW_012145187.1:0-2585 GCF_000956105.1 Propithecus coquereli
AAGTCTATGATGAGTATAAACTGAAAATGGATATTGTGCTTAATTAATTAAGACATTTTATTTCTCTATAATATAGTACTTAATATGTAAGTTTAAGACATACAGGAGCTAAAAAAGAAATAGCGTTTCCATAATTGGAGTATTATAAAAATTTGTTTACTACTTTGAAAATGTGATTCAAAAATCTGAATACTTACTTTTCATAAACAATATATTTAGAAGGACATGGAAACGATTTTGCCATTAATGTTATTATACCTGAATCTTTGTTAAAGTGCTATTTCCTTCAGTGGATGTGGACAAATCAGTATGGTGTAACATTAGGAAAGTTATAATGAAAGCTTGATTCTCAGATCGACTAAACATGAACAGGATATCTAAATGAGGCTAGGAGTGGCATGAAAAAGGAACTGATGTGAATAGCATCAAAATCTAGGTCAAGTGATACTTTTTAGATAAATTCTCATTCACTTTTTTTTTTATTTCTTAATAAACAAGTGTTACTGAGCACTTACTATACGTGAATTGGGCATGGACCCAGACTTTAAGTAGCTCACAATCTGTTGAAGCACACAGAAAAATATTTGCACTGTCAATCATAGTGTATTTAGTGCCAAGAAAAAATAAAATACACACAGTGATATTGGAATACGGAAAAGCACATAGCCTGGAAAGTTTGGGGAAAATGGAGAAAGACACTGAAATGGAAGTGAAAGTTGGCCATCATTGGTGCTGTGCAAAACAAAAATACTAAGACTCAATGGGAAGGTAAAAGTAATGAGTTTCTAGGGACCTTGCCACATAGTGCCTTGAAGAAAACTGGATTTTTTCTAAAATTCCCAAGGAGAAATTATAATGTTCCAGGATTATGTTATCACACTAAATTTTTGAAAGAAGGGTTTGAAAAGTTAGATAATTTTGCTATATTTCTATAAAGTTTAAGTTTTCCTCTGACAATAGTTTTTCAGCATTTAATTACAAAGAATCCACCAATCTACTACCAAATATAATTTTTTTCATTATTTTTCATTATCAATTTGACCTTAGGTGAAGAATACCAGACTTTAATGAGGAACAAACCAGTGCTTATTAGGGAAGTAGCTGTAATGAAAGAAAACACATGGACTTTGACGTCAGTCAGATATTCTTCGAGTGGGCTTAGATCTCCCCTTCTCCATGACTATTGCCTTAATGTCCTTATTTAATTCTGTTCCCTGTTTTCCTACAACCTTGGATAATTTTTATGAAAAAAAGAAATTTCTAAACTAAAGCGATTTGGAAGTTTTTGTTTTTCTTATACTCATAGAGTTACATATAATTTATTATCCAAATCAGGACACTTTTGTCCAGGGCAAGTATTAAACTGGACAGGACCCTCAATCATATGTTTAAGTTTTTATTATTCTACTATTTTACAGAAGACAAAACTAAGCTTTATTTAGGGGTGAAGCTTGACTCAACATGGAGTTTCTTATTATAAATATAATAGGCAAAATGACTAAAGAACATATGTTTCCCATCTATATTTTGATAAACTTTGGGGAATGTTTATTTTTCAATTTCCCCCACTCCTGTTTGTAAGTTCCTCTGGTCATCACTAAGGATGTTGGGGTTCTGATGAGAACCTCATTTGTGATCACTGGAAACTTCTTTAGGTCAAGGCTTTGTTACAAGTGGATTGATTGAAAATAACCAAGCACATTTTATATAATGAGAATTATATACAATTTGCATGCCAGTAAACATATGTGTTAGGAACTACAACTATGGTGTTATAGGATCCCATAGTTAACTTTCCATTGTTCCTTTAGTAACCTTCCTATTCTCTGGGAAGAGTGAAAAATTGTAGCTAATTGATTGTTTTTAAGAAAATTGTTTTTATTCTTGTTCTGTCAAAATTCCTCTTCTCTTGCTTAGGTTTAGCTTACCATTTTCTGTGTTTCATGCTGTTTTGGGTCTGCTATGTTTTATCTAGAGTAGACTTTTTGTTTTGAGGAGAATAATTACATAGTTGTGAAAAGTTCACACCTCAAGTAAAAAAAAACAATATTGTTTATATTTTCTATTTCTATTTTTAATTTCCTAGAGATTATACAGATTATCTACCTTAAGTATAATTAACAATATCTGCTATGGAATTTTGCTATCTGTAAGTGTTTTATAGTACTGGACAGCTATTTTTTAGTCCCCTATTTGCCCTTTTCTCCCTGTGATTGCAGGGAAAATTGTTGGGAAAGTACAATTAAGAAGAAATCTGAGCCAAAAATGGATCATCCATTGGGCAAAAACCTAACTGTCATCTAACTTCATATACTGTAGCAGTAAGCATACTCCTTGACTATAGCACATTGGGGTTTTTATGCCATAATTACAGAATTACAAATTCAGAATTCCCCAGTCATTATTAATATAATAGGATCTCTCTTCTCTGTTCTCTGCTTTACTGAACATGTAGTAGAAATATCCCTCTTCCATCAAAAAAACATATTGGCAGGTATCAATTCTGCATGAAATTGTGGCCTCTAGCAGGTACTCTATAGTAAGTCTCTATGTTTATATCATTACTAAAAAGAAAGTTAATAAAT
>NW_012145188.1:0-879 GCF_000956105.1 Propithecus coquereli
GAGATGTAAACATTTTTTATCATTTCAAGTGTTTAGCATGAGTATATGAATTAATTTTCAGAGTTGTAACACATTTCTCATGTATGAGTCATGGGACTATCTATTTTCCTCCAAGAAAAGCTGCATGGGCATTCGCCTCCCTACCAGATCATCACTGTTGATTCCATTTAGCCTCTGACTGTGATTACTTGCAGCTGGGGTCCATTTGCAACAGCATTTTTATATCGCGTACAAGATTAGAGCAAACAAACTACTTTGACTGCAGTATTCTCCAATTACATTAATTTTATCCACTGATGTCTTTATTTCCTTCCTTTCCAATTTAGCTGTGTAATGTGAAAATTGGCCCTATTTTTGTGCCTATTATGATGTTTTTAATCCTTTTTTTCTTCCCCCCATGGTGTCAGTTGCATAAGAGGGCTTCACAACAAACTCTTACAATGGGAACAGGAGGATTTTCCTTTTTGCAAAAGAACCCGAAATGAGTTCTGCAGTTAACTTTCCAAGCTTTGAGTGAGAGGAAAGATGTTTCAGACATCCCCTAGGAAACCATGTAGCAGTTACATCACTTCTGTCACCTACACCTGTAATCCACCTTGCAGTACGGAATCACAGTAGTCAGGTCTGACTGAATGGAGTCAACTGTAGAGGGAAACGTGGGATTGAGCATGGCAAACATTGGTCGAACAGTTAAAATAGAAAATAAAGACATTGAAAAGATGAAAGAAACATAAAGAGAAAAAATAGATATAGGGAACAAAGCACTGATGTTGCACATTCTATCGAGGTATAGGGAATCAGTGTGGTATAGTCTATTTTACCTCTTGTATAGTGATGCATGCACAGAACACTACAGGGAATCTCTTGAGATATAGTGCT
>NW_012145189.1:0-961 GCF_000956105.1 Propithecus coquereli
AAAAATGACCCATGCTATATCAGGTTAGAAAGGTTGCAATTCTCCCTGCCCCATTTCCCTGTCAGGAAATGCCTAATAAAATGAAAATCTATGTTCCTATATATTATTCTTCTTCCTAATTTTGTTCTCAATTTGAGCAGAGTGTTTCATCAGATAAAGAAAATAAAGGTTTTATTCAGATGTTATCTTTAGGAAAAAAAACCTATAACATTGTGATGTTAATACTGCCACTATAATTTCTAATATATTGTTAAACACCAAAAGATGTGATTTTTAAATTGCAAATGGAAATACTCCCAAATTCACCACCTCAGAATGGGCATTCCATGGATGCGTGTAGGGGTGCGGGTGTGTGTGTGTGTGTGTGTGTGTGTGTGTGTGTGTACAGCTTTTGGTCAAGGCACATCATGTAGTATAACAAATTTAGGGTTCCTGTTTAACAGAGAACTATCAAGGTGGAAATATTTCACTTGGAATTCAGTTTTGTGTTACTGCAGTACCAGCTATTTGCTCATTTTGTGGATGATGGTGGTCTATTGTGAGATGTTTTTCAAAAGCAATGTGCAAGTTCAAAGAATTTACTCGATAAATTACTTACCCATACTTAGTAGAACTGTTATCAAAGCAAAGAAATACACACAACAAAAATAACTCAAACATAGCATGTATATATATATTTTTTACATCAGAGTCAGGGTTTAGAGTGAATAAAACTAAGATTGTTAGCTTGTTTGCCCAATGTCTGTGATTCTACTTCCACAGGAAGAAATAATTCCTTAACTATTACCCAAACCCATTTTTATTGTTGAAACCTCGACATAATCAACACTATTTAAATTCAGAATGGCAAATTGAAAAAAGAGCATCAAACACAAAAATTCAAAGATATATATTGCATTGTTGGATAAATAATACTATGAAATTTATACATGATAATTGATATTATAAAAGTTTATCACTC
>NW_012145190.1:0-43605 GCF_000956105.1 Propithecus coquereli
TGTTGAGAAATGATGCTTTAAAAGAATTTTAGTCTGCCCCAGAGTACCCCTTTCTCTGGGATGGTCAGGCCCTGGGACACTGGGTTAAGGACTGTGGATGAAGCAGTGACACAAAGGCTGTCCCAGACTACGGCAGGCAGCCGACCTTGGGGCAGAGTTGGGGTGCGGGGCTCTGTCCTGGGTGCTGGGGAGGGGCTGGGAGGAAGGTGTGCTTTTGCGTAGGTGCATGGTTCATGTAGATCCCAACTGTGGGTCATCGAAAAAGCAGCCCGGAAAATCAGGAATAGAGAAGAAAGTTTGACAAAGCGGCAGGAAGACTTGAGTGTGGACAGGAGAGATGAGTTTCCTGGAACCAGAAGGGAGGGAGGAGATCTCTGGGTTTTCACTGGCCGGGGGCCAGAGTCAATGCTACCGCCATTTTTAATAAAGGGATTTGTTCTGTGAAGTTTGGATTTGGTGGAGGGGCCGCACTTGGGGATCTGGAGGGCCAAATGTGGACTTGAGGCTCCAGGTTCCCCACCCCCACGGGGTCCCCCACGGCTGGGGGTCCTTGACATTAGCAGGATGATCTGGCTACTTCTGGCCCTGCACTAACTATCCCCAGGGTAGGCGGCCTGGGGACAGAAGGCCATGGTGGGCGGCCTTGCCTGGCCCTAGATCCCAGAAGGGCCCTCTTACGGGATGGGCTGTTCTTGCCAGAGGGAGAGTGTGGGCATGAGTTGGGGTGGTCCTGCGAGGACAGACCTACGTCTCAGGAGGCTGTGTGCCTCCAACTCGCACCGAGTCTCTGCTGATGTGTGTGGGATACACCCCCCAACTCTTCAGGTTGCCAAGAAGATGGGAGGAATGAGGGCAAGGGCAGGAAACGCAGAGCAGACTGTGGGAAGGCAGAGCACTGGCCACAGAGGGGCTGCGGGTGTCGGGGAGAAGTGGGACCGTCGGAGTCATGTGACAAAAGGCATCGCTGCATCTCGGCCATGCAGAAAAGCTGGGGGGCTCCTGACCCCAGTTGTTTTAGTATCTCATCCTCAGACGAGAACAGCCTGCACCTGCCTCCACACCGGGTGGGAGAGACTGAGCGAGGCCACGGGGAGAGATGGTGGCCCAGAGGGGAGGCCACGGGGGAAGCAGCAGCCCCGCGTGCCGAGCGCTGAGTCTCTGGGAGAGCCGAGTGCAGCCCGGAGGCCGGTGGAGGGGAACGGGTGTGAACGGATGGGCGTGGATCCTTTTTCTCTCCCCACGGTGTGGGGGAGCGGAGGGCAGACGAGTATGGGCTCGTCCCAGGCAGAGCCCACGGCCCTGGGGGATGACCCCTCCCCTCCTCCTGCACTTGGTGGGTGGCGGCGGGTGGTCGGGAGGGACTGGGGTGCAGTGGCCCGGGGAAAGGGACAGGAAGGGGGCACCTGCCCTCAGCCAGGATGGGGCTGGGGTCCTCTGGGGGGCAATCCTTCCCCAGGAAAGGATGCGTCGTGACGCTCCCGCAGCCTCCAGCCTCGGCCCACCGTCCAGCCTTCCACCTTTCCATTCTCTCTTCTCTCCCCGCTCCTGCCGCTGTGCCGCAGCTGCGTGACCGGCTGTGAACCTGGCTCCCCGTCCTAGCTGGGTGACCTTGAACTAGTGCCGTGACTTCTCTGGGCTTCACTTTTCTCACCTGGAAGGCAACGAAGATTAGGAGACCTTACGGCCCTGGGAGGTTCTGCACCTGGAGGGAGGCCACATTGCCAGGGACCCGGCAGGTGCTGGGGTCGAGGGAGGGCAAGGGATGGATGGCGGCAGCTCCGTCTGGCCCGGCCGTGCCTCCCCCACCTGCTCAGATGCACCCCTCCCCGTCCTCCTCTTTCCCTCTCTGTCTCATTATTCTCCCCCCACCCTTTATGTCTTTCTTCTTTGTCTTCCTCTGTTGCTATTTCGGTGCTTCCTCCATGATGTTGGTGAGGGGTGAGCCTCTTTTCATGTCAGGATGCCAGAACCCCGTCTAGCTGGTAAACAGCTGAAGGATGTGGTGGGACATGAACTTTCCACTGAGGCTACTTTGAACTTATCCCTTCCTTGATGGGGGCTCCCCTGCTCCTCCCCACCGTGGAGCCTCCATCCCGGCCCCACGAAGCCAGGACGGGGGCCAGGGACTGCGCCGAGAGGGGTCCACACCGAGCGGCCACACAGGGCTCCAGCCACCTCTGCCTGTTCACCAGAACCACCAAGAGGGTCTTCTCGAGGGGCAGAAGTGGAAACCGCAGATGGGGCGATGGGGAAGAGTGGGGAGCTGAGCAGGGGCTTGGCAGGTGTACCTCGGAGGTGAGGCTTCCAGTGGAGAAGGCTGGGGACCAGCTCGCGATGCCCTGCCAGGGAAGAGAAGCCCACACCTATGCTCCCCGGGAGTGGCCTCGGAGCCTTGGAGCCACGCCCATGTGGCCCCCGGTGGGGTCATCCTGCCAGAGCCTCCTCCTGGCCTGGTCCTGGGGCTCTCTCTCAGACTCCTGGAGGATGCAATGTCATTGTGGGGCCTGAAGAACTGTGCGTGGCTCCAGATGGGCATTCAGATCAGCGGGCACAGACACGAGCCTTTGGGGTGGATCTTACTACCACGTAGTGAGGAGGAGGCCACATGCGGTGGCAGCCAGGGGCCGCCACACCAGGATGAGCTGACAGCCCTGGGAAAAACTCTGAACCTTCCCGAGCCTCAGTCTCCTCAACCCTGAGAGGGGGCTGATGCCGGTGCCTCGTGGGGCTGCGGTGAGCATGAATGAGTCAGAGCCCGTGATGTGCTCAGAGCAGTGCCTGGCACACAGTGAAGCACTCAGGAATGGAAGCTGTCAGTATTAATGTCGCTGTTGTCATATTGTCATCATGGCTGGAGGCTGCGGTGTTGGAAATTCATCCCCTATGTCTGTGATCACTCTCCAAATCCTGGATCCAAACCCTTTCCTCTCTTCTCATCCAGCAAACTCCTACACATCCTTCAATGGCCAACTCAATTGTCCCTGCTTGTCCTACTTTCCCCAACAAACCCTGGCAGAGCTAGTGGCTTTTTCCTCTGTGTCCACACGTTCTCTGCAGCAATGTGATGGAGTCCTGCATGAAGCGCAGGTTACGAGCTTAAGCAGCACATGGGACAAAACTCCAGTATGGTCAACATTACTCTCGAGCATCCGTTAGGAAAGTTCGCTGGGACACCCTGAGAAGTGAAAAGAAGCAAGGAGCCTAAGAGTGTGGACAGAACGTCATTTATGTATAAGAAGGGTGGGGGGCAAGCAAGACGTATTCACACTTGCTGGGGTTTATATCAGAGAAGCAATAGTAGGCGTGGGTGGTGGTGGGACAGGATTTTAATGATATGAATTTATGTTGTTGGGGTTTTGAACCATGTTAAAGTATTTACCACTTGGAAGGAAGGAAGGGAGGGAGGGAGGGAGGGAAGGAAAAGAATGCTCCCTTAGGAAGGCGCCCGTATTTGAGTCAGTCCTGCCCGGATGTTTCCCTGAAGCGTTGGAGCAAGCAGACGAAGGGGTGTGCTTACGTTTCAGGCCTGCTGTGTATGAAAAATGAATTTTTAATAACTAAAATTCCACCCAGTGTGGCAAGATTCCCACAGGGTGAACAGTTCCCAGGATCTGAGGGAACAGAGGGTCCCCACGGTGCCTCTGTCCTGCCGGGAGTTTGTTCGCTGAGGGGAGCAGTGGCCCAGCTGCTCTTTTTCTTTCTGTTTTGCTGCCGAGCAGGTCCGCTTCAGTTCAGGGGGGTGAAACGTGCCCACGACGCCCCTCACTGTGCAGTGCGGTGGTTTCACATTGGGGCTTTGGAGTTAGGTGCTACATGCCAAGCTGTGTGGCTTCTGGCTGGTCCCTTAAACTCTCTGGGCCTAAGCTTCCTTATTTGTAAATTAGGGAAGATAATACCTTCTCAGAGTGTCCTCATGAAGGTGATATGAAATAGCACCTGCCTGCCATCACCACCACCACCACCACACGGTGATGGACTGTCCCTGTCTGTCTCCTCCAGAGACTGTAAACTTGCAAGGACGAGGACCAGGTTTCATTCCTCTCTGTGCCCCCAGGGCCCAGCACAGAGCCTGGCTCCAGAGCATGATTCTATTAATAAATACCTCCCCGAGCCCAGCGTCCCAGAGTGCAGTGGGTGCCTGTGCTGTTGGTGGACAGACAGGCTGGTGACTCCAGATCCCAGAGCTAGGCTCGGGCTCTGGCTGTGCCCTGCAGTGTGGCTCTGGTGACACAGGGACAGGAACGGGTTTCCACTGGAAGAGCCATGGTTAATGCTCAGACTCTGAAGCTAGATGGCCATATTTAAATCCCAGTGCTGTCACTGTTTACCTGTGTGGCCTTGGGTATTTTACATAACCTCTCTGGGCCTCAATTTGCTCACCCATGAAATAGGGTTGGTGTGAGAATTGACTGTCCTCAACCTCACTTCTCAACAAGCTGGACCTCCCTTTCCCTGGAGAGCCGGGCAGCTTCTTGCTCTGTCTTTGCTCTGGCCATTCCGTCGGCTCGGAATGCCCTTCCCTCTCCACTTCGTGGCTAACTCCTACTCAGCCTTTATGACGCGGATCAGGCGTCCCCTCCCCAGGAAGACAGGAATTCCCTGGGCATCGTCGTCTCGCTGCACTTGCAGAGCCATCGAAGCCACCGAGCCTCCCTTCTTGGCTATGCCCCTCCCCCACGCCGATGCTTCGGAAATCAGGACTCGGCTGCCAAGTCCATTAACTTCTTTGTGTTTCCTCTCCCGGATCCTTGCGATGCGTTACAACTCAAGGTCTCCAGACTTCCCTGCCAAGCTGGGGCCCAGCCCAGAGCCTGGATGTCATTCATCTTGGCCTTCCCAGTCCCAGCACGGGCCTGGCACACGTCAGCTCAAGCAGGGACAGGTCTGAGTCCCAGGGAGGCTTAGAGGGAGGAAGGGCCTCTGTGTGAACCGCCCCCGCCATCCTCCCCAGGCCTTGAGGCCGTAGTCACCCATTCTGGGCATGTGACACAGAGCCTCCAGGCTGCCCAGGAATGGGAGGGGCAAGGCAGAAGTGTCTCAGAGTTTCCCAGTTTCTCCTAGACTGTGCGGGGTGGGGGTACGGAGGAGGCAGCCCTGGTGAGGGAGGACTCAGAAGGTGCCACCGTCTCTGAGTGGGCTTGCGGTGGGGGAGGACTGAATGCCACTCCAGTACTAACTCTTGGTGACCTTGGGCCAGTCCTTTCCCACCCCAGGCCTCCGTGACCTTATCTGTAAAATGAGAGTGGGACAGGATGTCCTCCGTGTCCCCTCACCCAGCACCAATGCACAAGACCTCCCGGAATTGCTGTCTTCACACCTTTCTCCTTTTAAGGAGCTCTCTCACCTGCAGTGACTCACCGACCAAGGAGAAGGGGCCTATGTTGCCAAGCCTCTAGCCCTCACCACCACCTATGAGCTATTTACTGCTGCCGTGCACATTCTACAGACAGACTTGCAGCTCAGAGAAGTTGAGTGGCTTGTCCGAGGCCACACAGCCAGGAGCCGGAAGTTGAGCCCAGGCTGTCCAGTTAGAAAGGCTTTCACAACCCCACCTGGAGTCCGACCCCACCCCCAGCAGTGGCTCCTCCCGTAGGAATCCCCCGCCAGCCCTGGTAGGATTCTGAGGGCCCGAGGTGGGGGGGCAGCGCAGTAGCAACCACATCCTGTGACGGTTGCCCAGGGAAGCGCCTGCTTTCCCTCCACCTCTGGGACAGGTGAACGGGCCCGCCCAGCCCCACAGCGTGGGAGTAGGGGAGGCAGCTACAGCCCTGCCTCCTCCCCCACCCCCTCCCGGGAGGGAACCTGAGCCCCAGCCCTCACCCCGCAGCAGCAGAGTGGGCACCCGGTCATTGCAGCTGAAATCACAGCCTCCGAGTGGGCGAGCACTGGAGAAAACCCGCAGATTCCTCTGCGTCGTCTCTACCAGCTTCCTCCCCGCTCCCTGGCGGGCACAACCCCCTCGCCAGGCAGCTCTGAGCTAAAACTCCCCGAATTATCCTGCCTCGGAAGCTTTGGGGGCTGGGGTGGGAACCCCTTTGGCACAGCGAGCCCTGCTGCGAGCTGGGCTGGCGCGGAGCAGAGCAGGGAGGCAGCGGCTGCCTGGATTCCCACAGGCTCTGCCCCTGTCGTCTCCTCCAGGACCAGGACAGGCCCTGCCTTCTTGTCCCAGTGTCCCCAGCCACGGTAGGTTTCCCCGTTCGCCCTGACATTTCCACCTCAACGGACAGAGCTGCCGCCACCAACGCCCACCCAGCGCAGACACACACACGGCACACGCGTGCAGCCGGGGTTCTACGAAGTTTAAGAACTTACAACTCCACATCCAAGTTTCATTGAGCAATTCAGTTTAATCTTGGAACACTGAGCACAGCACACAGGGCCTGGACACGCTGGCGGCTCTGGGCGCAACCCTGCACGCCCTCGCCTTCATCCCGGGAGCGTCCTCCTCCGTTCCACGAGGTGCGTGAGGACTCAGCGCTTAACGCATCCGCTGGGCCCCCTCCCCGCAGACATCTCTGCGCTCCTGCCCCCGCGAGGACTGGGCCTCCATCTCTGGGGTCTGCGGGAGGGCTGGGCTGGGCCCCTCTTTGTGATCCATAGGAAACTCAGAATAAAGGCCCGCTGTCCGGGGATGGTCACTGCAGAACAGGGTGTGCCCCTGGGGGGCTCCAAGGGTCTCCGAGGGGACTGGCCTCAGCCCCCAGCCCCTTGGTGGGGGGCACAGGCTCATCCTGTTTGCTGCCAGCTGCCCCACCCCCAGCACCTCCCGTCAGAGTGACAGCAGCCCCGCAGCCCCTAGTACAGGGGGCTCCTGTGGCAACACCAGGGTGGGGGCCATTTCTGCGCCTCCCAACACCTCTGGTCCTGAGCTGTCAGAGGCTTGGGGAATCAAAGCACCGGAAGCCCGAGGGTCAGAAGTGGCCTCAAGAGTCCAGTCCAGCGCCCCCCACTCCCGGCAGACTCTGCTTGTCCATCCCAGAGACAGAGGGCTCGCCCCTCTTGGAGGCGGCACCCTCCATCCTGGGGTGCTCGTCGGGCCGAGAGGGCCGTGCCAGCAAGCTCGGTTTGACGGAGGGAGACCGAGGGGCGCAGGGTGTGGAGTTTCTTCCATCCCTCCCGGGGAGGCCTCTCAGCCCCATGGGGGTGATCTGGGAAGGGGGGGCGGGCCAGCAGGTAGAGCAGGGGGCCGGAGTGGCGGCAGCCACCTGAGGGGCCTCAGCTGGACCCGGTCTAGGCTGCTCCGATGTCATCATAGTCCTCGTTATCAGCGGAGTGAGGCTGGGGACTGGGGGACCCTGTGGGCCGGGAGGCTCAGGTCAGTGGGAGGCCCAGTCGCCGCCCCTGGTGCAGCACAGAGCTGAGCGAGCGTGGGCCCCACCCTCCCCTGCGGCGCCGTGTGCAGCCAGCCCAGCGTCTCGTCCACGGCCATCTCCCGGGCTAGGGCTAGCACGTCAGCCCTGAGAGCAGAGCCTTGTCTGTCTTGCTCAGCGCTGCAGTCCCCACAATGGCACAGTGTACAAAGTGACGGACAGCTGAATGTCGGGAGCCCCTCTGCTACCACAGTCTCTCCCAAGGAGCCAACTGGCTGCTTTTACTTGAATGCCTCCACTAATGGGGAGGTCACTTCTTATCAAAGCAACCTCTTTGCATATTTCTTTATCCCATCCACATCCATTTTCCCCACTTCTTAATATTCTTGTTTTGATTTTTAAAGGAAGAATCGCTTTCCCTCTCTTTTCCCTTTCCTTTCTCCTTTTCCCCCTTGGGCTGATGCATCCAACAGATGCCCCACTCATCCACTCCCCACTCCCTCTGCCCGCCCTCCCATGATCCCCTCCCCAGCTACTGGCACCTGGACACCCAAACTGCTCCACTGAAGGGGGCTGGGGTGGCGGCGGCTGGAAGTTCTGGTACCACTCTCCGGACGAAGTGCTGGAGCTGTCATCAGCCGAGGGCCCTGCTGGAAACCCCCAGAGCCAGTCAACCTCTGCCAGGAGCCAGCCGCTTTGCCAGCTGTCAGAGCTGGGAGGCCCGCACCACTCAGGAGAGCCAAGTCCTTAGCTTGACAAATGAGGACATGAAGGCCCAGAGAGGGGAGGAGATTTGCCCAAGGTCACACAGCAAGTGGCTGTGGAGCTGGGATGAGAATCCTGACCTCAGCCCGGCTCAGGGCTCCCAGGCTCGTGCTTCCTCCAGCCAGGCCAGCTACAGCATGGGGGCTTGGGGGATGCACAGATTACCTGAAAAAGTTGTCTGGGAGCCGGCTAGCTCCAAGTTCGGGGGCTGCTCCAGGAAGGAACTCCTCTCTGAAGAGAACACCTGGGGGTCCCATGAAGGCGCCTTGTTGCTGGTGTGATTGCAGTAATCCTCCCCGGAAGATGTGCTGGACTCACTGTTACTCTTTGGGTGACACTGAGGGTGCAGGGAGCGGGGATCTGCGACGCAGTGCCCAGAGTTGGCAGCTGGGACATGGGAGACGTGCAACTCTTCAAGTCCTGGGCCAGGAAAGGGAAAATGGTGAGGAAAGAAGCAGCAATGCAGCAAGAGGGCTTTAAATCAGACTTGAGGAAGAACTTACTGCCTATAGGAATCGTTAAAGTCAGGAAGGACCGATTGAGGGAGGCTGCTGCTGGTAGGTCTCCAAGTGAGCTGAGCTACTGTCTGGAGGCAGGGCTGTCATCCTAATCACGCCCCTCCTGTCCCTCCCTGGCCAGACTCACCTTCCTCCAAGGGAGGCATCTGGAACCTGCTCTGCTGGGCCTCCTCATCTGTGACCCGGTGCCGCTGGGAATCTGCAGGCAGAGGTGGCAGTGGGGAGGGGTGAAGGCTCAGGCTCTTTGTCCCAGGAGTCTGGAGGAAGGCTGGTGTCCCTCGGGGCTGGGGAAGGGGCCCCTGAGGCTGAACAGGGTGGGGGGACAACCCCAGAGGTAGAGCAGGGCTCAGCTTTCCCTTTTCTCAGCTCACGTCCTAATCCAAGCAGACCCCTGACCTCAATCCAGGGAAGACTCGTGTTTACCCTGAAACCAGCCTGGGGCCAGAAACTCTAGTGCCCCGGGAACCCCCAGCCCCAGTGCCAGCGCCAGCGCCAGCGCCAGCGCCAGCGCCAGCGGCCCTCCTGCTCCTTAAGGACATGCCAAGAGTCTGGGCTGTCTCCTCGTGCCCTGGCAGCTCTGGGCAGGAAAAGGGCAGAGGTTTGCCCCTTCGAGGAGCCTTCCCAGAGCGGAAGCTGGATGGTCTGGAATCGTGTGTCACCACCTCTGCGGCACCTTCGAGTTTCAGAATCAGAGAGACAGAGACTTACAGAGTCTTAAGAATTTGAGTGTCTGGGATCTTGGAGTCAGCTCTTTTGAACCTTGTACCACTGACTTTTAGTCTCAATGTTGGAGGATTTTGGACTCTCAGTTTTGCATCTTAAATGCCTGGCCTCAGAATCTCAGGGAACCATCCTTGTGGCAACCAAACACAGGCCCATGGACCAGCAGAAGGGGGCTCACTCTGTCCTACCCGCTGCCCCCTTGCCCTGAGACAGCAGGCAGGGCAGGGGCGGCCAGCTGTTGCCAACGTCCACTCTGCATCTGTAGTAGGAGATCCCCTGGCCTTTGTCTGGACATACGGCTGCCCAGGGTACAGGCTTTTCTCCCTGCCTCTCTTGCAGCCAGCAGGTGGAAGAACGTGACGGCCATTTCTAGCATCTCTAGCCCTTCGGCTGCCTGGAGTGTGGATGTGACAGTAAGCCATTCTGGACCGTGCGGACGAGCATCTTAGGGACTGCACAGCAACAAGAAAGAAGGAGGCGGGGCCCTCGCCAACGTCTCAGGACGCTGTCCCGTGGGGTCTCTGTGGCGCACAGCCAGACTCTCATCCTGACTGACACAGGAGGCGCAGGGCGGGGCTCAGGAATTTTTGACAAGTTCCCAAGTGATTCCAAAAGAGGTGTGGGGCTCTCGGGTCCAGTCCAGCCTCCCAGCATCGCTGGCCCTGCCTTAGGCACTGTCTTTCCTCTCCCTGTCCCCAGGAGAAAGAGAGAAGAGCTGGACCGGCCAGCCAAGAGGTGCAAGCTGGCACGACAATGGAGGCAGAGGAGAGGGTGGGGCTAGTGGGGCCGGCAGGGCAGGACGGGACACGGAGGGGGACGGGCGTGCAAGATGCCCCGACAACTGTGCCTCTCGCCCGCACTCCCTCGTGTCTCACACTGACACGGCCGCCTTAGGTGAATGTCGAGGGCCTGGTTACTGCCTTAAGACCCTGCAGGGCCAGAGACAAGCATGGGAGGGACAGAGATCAGAGTGGAGATGCCGCAAGACAGCGAGATGTCTCCAGGGTCGCAAAGCTCTTTGGAAACTTCAATGCAGGGCCTTTTACAGTCACTCCAGTGGGAAGCAAGGGGGATTCTGCCTATGCCGTGCAGGGGGCACCAGGTGGGACCTGTGGAAGGTCGCCTGGCCAGCTGGGCTCTCTCCCTGATCTGGGCAGGTGGGCCCCTGGGAGCCTGGCCCAGGCACTCACTGTAGAAGGTGGTCAGGGCCACAGGAGGCTGGGCGCTGAAGTCATAGTGCTCATAGTCTGTGTCTGAGCCGGAGTCCGAGTCCTCGGGGGCTGGGGCCCCGACCTGGATGGGCAGCGTGGGAACTGGGGAGAGAACAGAGCAGGGGGTGTAGCACAGTGGTGGGGGAAGGGCGGAGGGAGAGGCGGCAGAGAACACGGACAGCAGGGATAGGAGACAGAGTGGCAGGAGGGCACCAGGAAGCCCATCTTGTATGGACCACCCAGGCTTGATTTCCCAAGCTCCTCCCATTCATTTCTAATATAGGGAACTAAACATTAATTAGCAAACACTTAACATAGCACTTGCTCTGTGCCAGGCACTGTTCTGACATTTACCTGCATAATAGCTCTGTGAAGTAGAAACGCTATTATTCCCATTTTACAGCTGAGGGAACTGAGGCACAGAGACGTTCTCACCCTGCCCAGAGAAGCAGGCGTCTGGTCCAAACCTCTAGACTATACTATTCAGTGGGTGGCTGCTCTGAGCTTAGCCTCGTGCTAGATGCCATATTCATAGTCTCTTCTCAAACATACGGCTACTGTGTGCAAAGAATATTTATAACATTTGGCTGAGTTCGGTATTGGTCTTCATGTCATCGAATTCTTTCCAATAAAAGTGACTGAATATATTCATAATGCAATATGATGAAACTCTAATTCCTCTGCAAGACTTTCAAGAGGCAACAATCCATATATCATAAAAGATGGATGACTGACCTAATTTTTCTTTACCCAGAAAATATGAAATAAAACTATGATCCAGGAGAACCTTGATGGAACTGCAGGGCAGGCCACTGAGCGGGGCGTGAGGTCACAAGCACACTAGCCGATCAGCACAGTGCAGCTTTTCTCTGAGAACCAAGATTCCAAATGCGCTTAGCCTATATCTGTCCAGAAATTAAAAGTCTAGAGTCCTAGGGCGACTGAACTGGAAGGCCATCTGCCCATCAAGGTCCAGAGAGGGACCTGATCTGCTCAAGGTCCCACAGCCACAAGCTGGCCCATCTCCAGCTGGGCACTGCTTTGACCTAAGCAGAACTGACCCTCCAGAAAGTGTACCCTTCCTGTCCTCCCCAGTCCCCCGCACCCAGATGGGGGACAGCCTACCTTCTTCTTTGGGGATGGTGATGGGGACCGCTTGATAGCTATTGAGGCCTGCTGGGATGGTGGTGGGTGGGTACTGGAGGTTCACCATAACGGGGAGGGCTGAGAGAGGGGAGGCAGAAATTCTACAAGTCATTGTTTTGCCCTCTCCCAGTCTACCTGGTTCTATCCTCATCGAGACACCCCCTACCACACACACACACACACACACACACACACACACACACACAGAGAGAGTCTGGTCGTCCCATGGGACCCACACTAGTGAGTCCATTTCTGCTGGGCATGCTGGGCAAATCCTTCCCATCAGGAGCTGGATGGCCTCTACTGGACCACACCACGCCTGCTGGGGTTCCGCCAAGGCCCACATACCCCTGGGATGGTCCTGGCTCCCAGAACTTTGCACCTACCGTATTTTCCTTTAACTTTCAAGAGGATGAAGGCTATGGCGATGAGTGAGGCAAGGAGGAGAATTCCCAGAACAATGCAGGGGATGAGAAGCATTAGCTCCCGAGATTCCGTGTCATCCGTTTTCACTGTCACGGAAGATTCTGGAAACAAGAACCCCAATTCAGGGAGAAAGAGGAATGCACATAGACTTCTCTTTGCCCCTCTTTCTTGCCTTTCCATCTTCCCTGCAGCCGATCCACTTCCCTTCTTCACCTATCTTCCTCCTTCTTTCCTTTTTTCACATTTTCCCGTCTGCTTTTAAGAGTTTAGTATGTAGTAGGTGCTCAATAAATGCATATTGAATGAATGAGTAATTGACTAAATGAATTTCTGCCTGAACTTTCCCCTGGCCACCAGGCCACAGGGATCTCTTGCTGCTGGCTCTTCAGTACTTAGTCTTTGTTCAATAGACAGTTATTGAGCGCCTACTGTGTGCCAGGCACTAGGCCCTTCATATACAAATATGACAACAGTATCACAGGCCTTGAGGGGCTCTGTCTAGTGAGGAGATCAACAAGTAGACCCAATCTGATATGGGGAGGGCCTGCTGTGATGGAGGTGTGGATAGGGACCCTGGGGGCATGCAGTCCTATAAGAGGCACCTTGTTCTCTGTGCAGGAGGACCAAGGCTGGCTTCCCAGAGAAAGTGACCTAAGCCACCCTTGGCAGTGAACAGACCATCAGGACAGATGGATCTCCTTTCTGTGCCTGGGACCACCCTTCCTACCAGACCTGCCCTCCATGAGGGTAGGAGTGAGGTCCGTGATTTGGGGCCTCCCGGCTCTGCAGCCCCTGCTCTGGTGTGACTTCTTGCCTTCCCCTCCCTTTCAGCCTCACCCCTGCTTTAAAAAAAATGCAAAGCACAAGAATGGCTAGAGGGGCAGTGAGGAGGGTGCCTGGAGCCACATCCAACTAGATGGGCCCCACCTCCTGCTTCCTGTGTAAATCCTGGGGAGTGGAGACAGCAGCATGGCAGGGAAGGGGATGACATCATCCCAACCCCCTGGCTGGGGGCAGCGTCTTGCTTCCCCTGCGAGAGGACCCTCTCCCCGTCCTCGTTTTCTGTGTGCAAAGGGGACAGTTTGGGCCAGGATGGGAAGCTGGATTTAGCAGCAGGAAGCTGGTAGGAGGGCGAGGCTGGGTGTGGGGCTCTGGGGAGGCTAGGGCACGTGAGCCCAGAGGAGCTGCACCCGAGGGAGGGGCTGGCAGACCAAGGCTGGGGTGTGGTCCCTGGAGGCCAGTTCTCTCCTGGGGTGGTGTGGCTCCCACCCCAACCTCAGGAAGGGCCGGTGTGCGCAGGGTGCCTGTGGGTCTCGGCAGCAGCTCACCCTCCAGCCTGTGCGGTTCCGGCGTTCATTCCTTCTCCGTGCCAGGGCCTCTGGCAGGACTTGCTGCCCCTCAGTCTCCCCCAACCCCTGTCCACCCGTCTCTGGGGTGTCTGAGAGAAGCTGAGAGGGAGCCAGGAGGCAGGGGAAGCAAGTGGATATCAGGGGGCTGCAAGGGGCTCTATGCCTGGACTAAGTAATGTAAGAATAGGTGACATCCAGACAGTTCTTACTGTGTACCAGGCCCTGCTCTAAGCGCTTTATAAAAATTAATTCACTGGGGCCTCCCAGCAACGCTAGGAGGAAGGTACTGCAATCATCATCCCCTTTCATAGTCTAGGAATCTGAGGCTCAGAGAGGCCAAGAATTACCCAATGTTACACAGCTAGCAAGCAGCACAGCTGGGATTGGAGCCCCGGGAGTCTGCCCCATGCCGGCCAAACCACGCACAGCTGGCAGGGAGGCCAAGCTGGCAGGGAGGCCGAGAGCGGCTCTGGAGTTCAGAGCCTTGGATGCAAACTCCGGCCAGCACTTGGCTGGCTGTCACTTCAGCCTCGGAGCCTCAGCTCCTTCCTCGATGTCAGTTATAATGAGACCTCTCCCATTTGGCTTCCCAGAGGATGCAAGGGTGGGGAAATAATGGCTGCACTTGGCCCTGGGCCTGGAGCATCATAAACACACTGGCTGTTCCCCTCGGCATCCCCACTGCCTGGCCACCCCGACCGCCCTCCCCTCCCACCGCCAGCTCAAGGCGGTCTCAGACCAGCCCGGGCTCTCTCTCTCTCCAGTTCTTTGCTCCTGCCCTGCAGGAGCTCACAGAGAGTGGGAGATTCAGTGAGCTGTAGGCTGACTTGGCAGGGAGGGAGGGGACAAGAAGCACAAAGTGTCCAGAGAGCCCCTGGGAGGCGAGTCCATTGGCTGCAGGTGGGGGATGGGGAACAAACCATTAACACCTCCCCCCACCCCGCAGGCGCGCGCGCGTGCACACACACACACACACACTCACACACACACTCACACACACACACACACACACACACACACAGGCACCAGAGCTTCTGAGAGACTACTAGTACCCGGCAACACTCACCTACAGTGACTGGCTGAACACCTGCAGGGCCTTCGGGAGTGGACAGATTGCGCAGGCTGCGGGAACCTGTCGGAAAGCACCGCCCAATCACTCAATGCATATTACTGAGCACCTACTGTGTGCCACGCCTTGTGCTAGAAACCGAACAAGACAGACAAGTGACCTGCAGCTCAGGGCATGCTCCCATCCGGGGCACGTGGCTAAGGAAATGTGCCTTTCCCACCCCCCGCAATAAGGAGGCGCTCATAGATCAAATGCTGGGAAGGTTCTTTGGTTAGAATAGGAGCGAACAGAAGAATTATCCCTTCTTTCTGTATAAGCTGCTACAGACCACAAACCCCTTTTCCATCCAGTCTTCAGTGTGTCCCTCTTATCGGCCCAGGAGACGGGGAGCTGACATGACCTCCATTCCCATAACCGGCAGCCCCATTTGACAGGTGCGCCCACAAAGGAATGGAGCTCACGAGACCCCTTGACAGATACTATCTGGTCTCCCAGCTACTCCTTTAGGTGTCTAGAATCAGCATCCACATATGGAAGTTGAGGGACTGTCTGAAGCCTCCTAGCTGGCCAATGGCAGAGCTGGAATTCAAACGAGGTGTCTGAACTCAGTATGGATGCTACACAGTGTTTCTTCAGGTCTAAAACCCATTTTTTTCACAGTTAATGCTCCTAAAATCAGGATGATGGCCTCGATCGTTATGTTTGATGGAATATCAAGAGTTTATCTGGGCAGCATTTTTTCCCCTGATGGTACATAAAATAATAATGGTGGGAGGCTGCGGTGGGAGGATTGCTTGAGCTCAGGAGTTCGAGACCAGCCTGAACAAGAGTGAGACCCCCGTCTCTACAAAAAATAGAAAAAATTAGCCGGGCGTGGTCAGGCACACCCGTAGTCCCAGCTACTCAGGAGGCAGAGGCAGGAGGATGGCTTAAGCCCTGGAGTTGGAGGTTGCAGTGAGCTATGATGACGCCACAGCACTCTAGCCAGGGCAACAGGGCGAGACTCTGTCTCAAAAAAAAAAAAAAAATGGTGTGACTTATAATCAGTGCCATCTCAGATTTGATGAAATATGGTAGAAGCCAACTCATAGAGTGGTTATGGGGCTTAGCTGAAGTGAAAGCTACTGAGTGCTTGGCAATGCCTGCCACGTGATTAGGGTTTCAGATACTGTCACTGACACTATTATTATTAGTGTCTCCTAATATTATTTTTGCTAGGAATGCCCTGGGATGGCAAATTGGTTTCAACTCTTGAGTCAATTCTAATCAACAGGGACCATTGCTTAACATCTAATAATGCCTGAATCAATATTGGATTCATGATTCTGGGGCTGAGCATCTGTAGAAAAGAGTACCCTGATTAAATAACAATGTCTGCCTGGGAGCAGTGAGGACGTCCCTCTTGTGTTGTGTTTGCCATTGCTGGTCTAGTCCAGGTTGTGGTCCTTAGACTGCAAGTTCTTAGGATTCAGGTGGAATTCTGGTCCCAATCTGGGCTAACGTGGGGTGGGCGGGGGTAGGGATACCTGAGCACAGGACCCTGGCTGCCCGCGACTGGCTGCAGAGGTTGGAGTTGTTGAACCGCCACAAGCAGTCGGAGAGGGTGGGCTCCTTTCCCTTGCATGAGTAGTACATCCTGCCCGCCAAGGTGTGGGGCCGCCCCCTGGGCTGTTCTACCGTGGCTCCACAGCCCAAGGTCTGGCAGAGCACTTCGGCCTCCTGTGAGTACCACTCACTGTCACACACTGTGCTCCAGACCCCGCGGAAGTAAACCTCCACCTGCCCCTCGCAGGGGTCAGCGCCCCCGGTCAGGCGCCAGGACTGGTGCTCTGCGGGGGGAGGTGCAGGGGACAGAGTTAGGTCAAGATTCTTTGGGCCAGAATCCCTGCCAGCCCAGTCCCACCAATGCGGGTATCTGCACAGGCACCCGTGCAGCCAAGTGGCCTCCAGAGCTCGTGTCTCCCCCTCCTGCATTTGTGTCCCCCTTTCATCTGCCACATCTGCTCTGGCCAACCCTGCTGCAGTTCCCTAGATCCTCACTACTCAAAGTGTGGTCTGTGGATCAGCAGCATCGGCACTGCCTGAGATTTTGTTGCAAATGCCGAATCTCCAGCCCTGCCCAGACCTACCGAGTCAGAATCTGTTTTAACATCCCCTGTCCCCATTCTCGTGCACATTAACGAGAAGCATGGGATGGCCCAGGACCTCCCGGTCTCACCTGGAGGGCCCAACAGCCTCCTCAGGGGCCTCCCTGTGTTCAGTCTGGCCTTGCTGCTTGAATCCAGGTGACCAACTAGCACTCAGGACGAATGTCAGCTCTAATGCCACCTCCTCTAGGAGATGGACAGGCTCATCCTGGGCTCTGGAGTGCCTGCTGCCTCTAAACTCCACCTGACCTCCCTCCCTGGGACATTTCCCACTTTCTCTCCCAAAATATGTTCGTCTAGGTCTCATCTCCCTTCCTGGGCTGTGACCTCCCAAAGGCAGGGACCACCTCTCCAGCACTGACTCCAGGCCTGGCGCCAGCAGGCCTAGGATAAGTGTTAGTGGATGGCCGCAGCTCAGCGCCGCCGCCCACTGACCTGCGCACACCACGCCCGCGTCCTCCTTGTGGCCACAGTAGTTGTCTCCTGGCAGCCCCAGGCAGTCCCACAGGTAAGCTTCGGCCCCGGAGCAGTTCACCTGGTCCCGGTGGATGGGCCCGCGGCCGGGCGTGAAGTGCAAGCCGGGCAGGGCCTGGACTGCCCAGCCGCAGCCCAGCTGCCGGCACACCACGTGAGCGTCCTCCAGGTCCCACGTGTCGTCGCACACCGTGCCCCACTGGCCGCGCTCCAGCATCTCCACGCGGCCGGCGCAGGGGCCGCCGCCGTCCACCAGCCGCAGCGCGCGGTTCTCTGCGGGCGGGAGGGGTGTGGATGCCGCGGCGCTGGCGGGAGGGCAGGCGTGGGAGGAAGGTCCGGACTGGCAGGGGAGCTGTGGGCGGGCTGGGGGCCCAGTGAGACGGGCTGTGGCCTGGCGGGCAGGACTGGGGGTGTCCTCCCGCTGCGCGTGCGGTAAGGCAGAGCAGCAGGCTAGTGGAAGGGACTAGAAACCTGGTGGGCGGGGCCTGGAGAGCAGGGCTGGGGCAGGAGAGCCACAGGGCTCCGGGACCATGGGAACCTGACAAATTTCAGAACATGGACGGACGGAGACCCAGAGAGACCGAGAGCAGGAAGGGGTGCCCCGTAGATAGGGTTAGAGACCAGGTTAGCGTTGGGAACCCAGGGTGGGTTTGGGGACGGAGCGTAGGGGGAGGAGTCTGGAGGCCAGATGGGAGGAAACGCGGGTCTGGAAATGCTACCATGCAGTCCTCCGGCGCGGGAACCAGCGGTGCTCGCACTGGTGGGGTGGGGGTGCGAGTGCGGAGGGCGAGACCCGGGTCCTGTGGTTGGCGCGAGGGGCAGCGGCGGAAGGCCTGGGGAGTGGGGCAGACAGGGGTCTGGGTGGCGGGCGCGCGGGGTACCGTCGTACCTGCACAGGTGACCCAGGCCGGCTTCCCATCGCGGCTGCACGCGTGCTCCACCACGTCGCAGAGTTGCCACTCGGAGCTGCTGCACAGGATGGCGGGCGCCCCGGCCAGCGTGGCGTTCGGGGCCCCGCTGACGTTCCCCGCGGCGGGCCCCCACGGCAGCTCGGGCGTCGGCGGAGGGAGCTGGGAAGCCGCCCCCGCCCCGCCGCAGCCCAGCGCGCGGCACACGGCCTCGGCGTTGTGGTGGTTCCAGAGCGCCCCGCACGCGGGCTCCCAGGACGCTTCGAGCAGGACCTCCACCGTCCCGCTGCAACGGCTGCTCCCGTTCACCAGGCGGACGCCAAGCTGCTCCCCTGGAAGTGTCAGACGCCAGCTGAGACCTCAATGGATTTGCACTCTGACCATCCCAGGGGTGGGGGTGGGGCGGGCAGTTGCCCAGACTCTGCCACTGACCCTGTATGTGACTTTGGAAAACGCCCTGTCCAGCTCTGGGCCTCAGCCTTCCAGCCTGAAAAGTGGGGCTGTGCTGGCTCATCCCCGAGTCCCCTTTGAGGCCTGACCCTCTGGTTTTCCTTAGAGTTAGGAGAGGGTGGTGCTCAGGGGTGACTCTAGAGGTTATTAGGATGGGTTAGGCCTGGGATGACAGAGAACCAGAGGTCCCGTCCCCACAAACCCTCTTCGCTTGCCCCCTGTCTTCAGGGGCACCCTTTTGTGAAAGTAGGGCAGAGTTCTGGGTTCGGGGGCCCTGGTCCAGTGGGTACAATGCGCCCCCTCCTGAGCCCCTCTGCTGCTCTGAGGGTACTGTCCTGCAGGCTGCTGCAAGCTGGGAACCCTGCGGGACGGGCATGGGGGTTGGTCGCCGGATTGGACATGGCCTGCTTCAGCTAATGGTGGGTCCCCCTTTCCCAGAGCCCCTCCTTTGGGAACCACCTGCCCATATTAGCCCAGGATTGAACCACATGTGCAAGCACACAGCTTTGCGCAGAGTAGGTCCTTAATAAATATCTGTTGAGTAAGTGAAGGACCCTTCTAGTGGATCCCTGACACCTCCACCAAGAGCTCTTTAGCTTGTTCCCAACAAATCGCCTTAAAGTACTCAATGAATGCCTAGCCCACACGCACGTGACTTGGCAGTGGCCTCTCGAAAATGGTAGTTCTGAGATCCCAAAGTGAATCTCACGGTGGAACTTCAGGCACTGGGTCAGGAAGGAGAAGTCTTGCCTGAAGTCAGGGAGCCTCCCTGGCACCTAAAAGCCTATTTCCCTTTCTCGTGGCCCAGGAGACCACCTACGTGGTTTCCGAGAGCTGACCGTGGACCCGCAGAAAGATGACTTGCTTACCTGGCTCCAAGGGCCCACTCTCCGTGCTGCTGGTGTTGGGCTGGCCAGATGGGGCTGCAGACGGGGGACCTGAAATTAACCAGGAGCAGCCGCGGTGGGTGTGTGAGCTCAGCCACGGGGCCGCAGAGGCACCCTGATGGGCAGGGGTCATTTTCTGGAGCCTGCTGTGGCTACATGACCCCTTTGAAAGGACATAGTCCTCGACCTTGACTCCCTTCAGCGTAGGGAACATTCTCATACTTTGGGGTTTCAGCATCCTCCACTGCATCTATTAATAACACACACATCGTCAGAAGTCAGAGTAGAGCAGGGAAGAATGACAGTGGGCTTTGGGGCCAGACCCACTTCCTGGCTGCGTGACCATGGATGGGTGACTGAACCTCTCTGTGCCAGTCCGAATTTGTTGGCAATAACACTTACGAAAGTGCTGTGAGGCTGAAATAAGACAAATTGTAGGATATTTGACATACACAAGAAGCTTGAGAATGGGTGATTTAGAAAAACACTTTCGTCGGGAGAGTTTGTTTTTGAGAATTTCATACTGGACTTTAGGATAACTGGCACACCCTGGGCGGGAAACCATTAGAATGCAAAGCACCTTTGTGCCTGGAGAAACTAACATTCACGAAGGGCCTTTTATGTGCCAGGCCTGTGCATATATTTTTCCATTTACTTTCAACAACACGTTGAGGTAGGTATTAGCATTCCCATTTTACAGATTTGGAAAAGGAGGCCCAAAAAAAATCAATCGCCTGTGCCAGATAGTGTCCGTCTGTCCCTCCAGAGCCACTGTCCCCTCTGCTGGGGGAGGCTGACTGTTTTGGATTAATCAGTGTCTTCCTGGGCCTTTCGGCCCCTGTTAGGTTCAGCCAATGGGGAGCTCCAGCAGGGAAAGGAGGGAGGGAGGAGAGCGAAGGTGTGGTGCTTATCCCCCCGCTCCATCCCCGGGAGGTCCCTCGAGGTCCCTCGGGCAGGCCGTGTCCCTCATCTGAAGGTCATTGCTCCTTCAAGGTAGCTGTCTCTCCTTGACCATCTCCTCCCAGGTCTCAATAACCACTCCCTGGTCTTGTCTCCTTGGGCTCAGGGTGGTTGCAGCTCAGCTGCTCCTAGCTTCCGGTCACTGCGTTACCCTTTGTAAACAGTCCTTTTGTAAATAAGCCCCCTCAGACTCTCCTACTTTGAGTGTGCCATCTGTTTCCTGTTGGGACCCCGACTGCTACGTGGCCCGAGGCTAGCCAGCTAGCAAACAGCAGGACCACAGTTTACATGGTCTCCAGGGAATCCTCCCCACTCTGGGCCCCGGGTGTTCTGGTTTGCAAAGCACAAAGGGAGGCTCTGTGGCAGGGACCGCTGTGCCCGCAACGAACTCGTCTGCGTTTCCTGGCTTCTCTTGCACCTAGGTTGGGGCTGTTGAAGTCTGGGCAGAAGACGTTTGCTTATCTCTGGGCCAAGGCAGGTAAGAGGCAGTGAGCCTCCTCCATCTGTTACTTCCCTGTTACAGGACGTTAGGGACCCTGGGTTCCTAGGGGATCCCCAAGACAGACTCGATCTTGACCCAACTTGGATTTCGTGTGAGTTAAGAAGCAAGCTTTGATTGCGTTAAGCCGTGAAGATCTGGCGTGTGCTGTTACCACAGCCTTGCCCTCCCTGGCCTGACTGATGCAGAGGCCAAGGACTCAGGCGGATCACTGCATGTTCTCGGAGCTTCCCCGAGGGGATGAAGCCTCTAATTGCCTCTAATTGCCTGTCCTCACTAACTCCCTTGTTGGCCGCCCCCCAGCCTGACCCCCGGAAGGGGGAATGACTCAGAATTCAGAGCACAAACTCCACAACTAGTGTAATATTCAGAGCAAGAATTCAGATGCGCACAAGTCAGGATGTCAGAATCCCGGTTCCCACAGCAACGACGCAGTCAGTGCTCCGGTGTAGTTTTCAATATTACTACGTGAAATATTGAATGCTGGCTGCACTGCGTATGATTGCCGGGGGTGTGTGAGTGACTGTGCGTGAGTGTGATTGCGATCATGTGTGTGATTGTGTGTGTGTGACTTTGTTTGAATATGTGTGAGTGTGATTGTGTGAGTGTGTGTGTGCATGTGTATATGGGGAGCTGTCCCTCCATTCTGCATTACCTCTGTCTGGGTCTGGGAAAACACTTTCTCATGCATAAAGACACACATGTTTTCTACTAGAACAGAAAACCCTAGAGGGTGGGACCTAAGGCTGGGTCAGCCCTGTGTCCCCTAGGGTGCCCAACACAGCGTTTGTTGATTGACTGAATGAATGAAAGAGTGGGCAGGAGCTGCCAGCTCCAAGGCAGTTTATGGAAATGAGATATGCTGGAGGGCTTTGTTTTTTGTGTGATAGGCATCCTCTTATTTCCTGTCCCAGGAAAGGAGCTGGCTTTCCTGTCTCTGACTTCTGTGCTGTGTAGGGGTTACCTGGAATCCTCTTTCGGGCTGGGGCTGGTTTCACAGAGGGCCCAGTGGGGGATCTGTGCTTCCCAGACATCGTTACCACTTTCATCTGGTCCTGGGCTTCACATTTTTCTTTAAATTGCCCCACTTTTTGGCTACGATAAATTTATTTGAAAAGGAACCTGCAGTAGTTTGAATGGGTCTCCCAGCGTTCATGTGTTGGAGACTTAATTCCCGATGCAACAATGTTTGTTGAGCCGTGAGACCTTTAAGAGGCGATTGGTTCATGAGGTTTCTGCCTTCATGAATGCATGAATGCCCTCGTCGCAGGAGTGGTCTAGTTATTGTGGGAGTGGGTTTGTTATACAAGCGAGTTCAGCCCCCTCGTGCTTTCTCTTGCAAGCACACTCTCCCGCCCTGTGACACCTTTCACCCTGTTATGACGCAGCAAGAAGCCCCTCGCCAGATGTGGCTCCTCAATCTTGGACTTCCTGGCCTCTAGAACTGTGAAAAACAAATTTCTTTCCTTTATAAATTATCTAGGACCCAGCTGGCCAGCCCAGTGTCCGAGCAAGCCTGGCGGGGAAGCTTTCAGGTCCAATCAGGGGCTCACCAGGATGTCGCCCTGGCCACACCCAGCTACAAGTGTCGGGTAAATGCTAGCTACCACGGAGGGCACCTGCTGCCCCAGCTCCATCAGACGTGCTGAGAAAAACATAGTTGTATCATAAATGCTAGTCGAGTGGATGATGGGGAAGAGAGGCTGGGTAGAGCTGGGAGACAGAGCGGAAAGGAAGGACCACAGAAGCATGGAGGAGGAATGTACAAAAAGAACCAGTGTGGCACGCATCACCTGATAGAAGCATATTTTTTAAGAAAAATCAGTAGAAAGTATTCGCAAGTACATATGGCAACAGCCTTAACAACAACAACCACAGCAAACCAAGCCCTCCTGATCCCGAGACTCCACCTCTGGAACCTGCCCTGAAGAAAACAGTCCTGAACGCCATACTGTGTAGACATCAGAGTCCACGCTTCCGAATCGGATGGTTCCAGATTCCTTTTTCCAGCTGAGCCCCTTTCTAACTGTGAGGCTCAGCAAATCGCTGAACCTCCCTGGGCCCCAGGTCCATCTCTACGAAACGGGAATACGATGCCGCAAATTTCCAGGCTAGTCGTGAGGGTTAAATGAGATGATACATGCAGGGCCCTTAGGGCAGCAGAGTGCTCGGAGCTGCTGGCTGTCTCTGAGGGTAAAAAAAATCCAGACTGGAGACAACTGAATTGTCTAAAAGTGATTGGGTGATTGGTTAAGAAATTATATCACATTAAAAATATTTGCAAAAAAATGTGTATAAAAAGTTTTTAATGAGGCGGGAGAAAGTTTATGACAAAGTTAGTGGGAGAAGCAGAATACACAGTTATAAATATGGTCCGTGCTCTTCCCTGCAGCCCCACCCCCAACCCCCGGCCAAGGTTTAAACCTCCCAAAGTCCTCCAACAACCCCAAAACCCCCAAGTTCAATCGCCAATTCTGTCCTCTCAGGGCACTTGGAGCTGTTCCTTTGTGGGCCCAGCCACGTGTCATTACACAGTGACTCTGGTCACGAACTGTCTAATGGCCCTCGATCCCGCTAGATTCTAAGCATCACATGGACAGGGATGGTATCTACGTTGTTCTTCCCCCATACCCAGCACCTTGCACAGTGCCTGGCCCAGAAGAGATGCTAAGAGTACATAGATAAATAAAATTCAGTCTCTACTACAGAAAAAATACCATAGGAAAAATAAAACACATGCCCATATGGTGAGTTTTCTTTTTTTTTCTTTCTTTGTGGTGCTAAATTTTTCAAATGTTCTACATCAAATAAAAGTTAAAGATCTCCAAATAAATGCTGGGCTTTTTCTTGGGGGGACATGTGGCCTACTCGCAGTCCCAAAACAATGAGCTTTAATAGGGACTACCCACGCATCCTGCCCCCTTGGGCCCTCAGAGAGAGCCTGGGCAGACGGGGTGGCCTCGTCAGCCAAAGCCATACTTGCTCCTGGGGGAGAAATGAAGACCTCGTGTGGCTGGTGGGTCAAGGTGTTTTTTCTCCTGAAAATGTCACATTGCTGGGTGGCACAGTGGAGTGGGGTCACTGGGCTGAACATTAGGAGATGTGCTCCTGGTTGATTTCTATCGTTCACTTGCTGTGTGACTTTGGACGAGAACTTTGCCCTCTCTGGGCCCTTTTCTCACTTGCCTAGCAATAGATTTCTGATCTCTTCCCGTTCTTGCATTCTTTGATTATAATTAGAGAAAATTGATAATGAAGGACATCTATTGAGCAC
The DNA here is from genome assembly GCF_000956105.1 of Propithecus coquereli. Lineage (NCBI taxonomy): Eukaryota > Metazoa > Chordata > Mammalia > Primates > Indriidae > Propithecus > Propithecus coquereli. The sequence continues at coordinate 24,117 of NW_012145190.1, forward strand.
TTACTGTATGCCCCATAGATGAGAGTTGTTACCTGTGTGCTTTACATGTAGTACCAATTTGATTCCTCACAACTACCCTACGAGGTGGGTATTATTATCATCCCTGTGTCTCACTGAGAAAAGTGAGACACAGAGAGGTTAAGTAAGTCACCCGAGGTCACCCAGCTGGTCAGGAATAGAGGCAAGATTTGAACGTGGGCAGTCCAGCCCTGGAAACCACCTTTTAACTACTGCCGTGTGCAGCTTCCAGCATTCTATCAGTACAGATGGGAAATCCGCCCTGCGCGCTCAGTCTGTCATTACAGAAGTGGACCCGTTGTGTACAAAGAGCTCCTGTATGTAAACGCAACAGAGGAGCATAAAGCTGGCAACCTCAGTGCTCACTCTGTCCAACTTGGAGAGTGACCCACATAGAGCTGTGCTGTCCCATGTGGCAGCCACTGGCCACACGTGGCTCCTGAGCATTTGAAATATGTTTTGTGCAGGAACTGGAAATTTCATTTTATTTTGTTTAATTTTTTTTTAAATTTCTATTTAATTTTAAAAATCAATACTCAATTGGAAAACTTTTTAAAATGGTTAGAACAACTGAGATATGCGATTCTCCTATTTCAAGGGTAAATCTTACGAAATCTAAATACAGATCAAGTATTTCTGATGAAGCTTTAGTGTCCAAATTGAGATGTGGTTTATGCATAAACTACACTCTGTGTTTTGAAGACTTAGTAAGAAAAAAAGAAAGTAAAATATCTCAATAATTTTTTTAGGCTGGGCGTGGTGGCTCACACCCATAATCCCAGCACTTGGGAAGCTGAGGCAAGAGGATCACTTGAGGCCAGGCATTTGAGACCAGCCTGGGCAATATGGCTAGACCTCATCTCCATAAACAATAATAAAAAAAATTAGCCAAGTGTGGTGGGCACATCTGTAGTCCCAGCTACTCGGGAGGCTGATGTGGGAGGATCGCTTGAGCTCAGGAGTTCTGGGCCGTAGTGAGCTATGATCCTGCCACTGCACTCCATCCTGGGTGACAGCGCAAGACCCTGTCTCTAAAATAATAATAATAATAGTAATGATCATTTTTCTATTGATAGCATGTTGCAATGATAATATTTTGGATATAGGGTTAAATTAAATATATTATTAAATTAACTTCACCTATTTCTTTTTACTTATTTTTTTAATGTGGCTACTAAAAAATTTAAAATTACAAAACGTGGCTCACATCATGTACATACTAGACAGTGCCGTATAGGGGAAGTACACAGGCCTTGCATCCAAAGGTTTGGGCAGGAGTCTGGCTCTGTTCCCTATCAGCTGAGTGACCTTCAGCTGGTCGTTTTACGTATTTGAGCCTTAGACTCTCATCCATAAACTGGAGTTAATAATGCTTCTCTCAGAGGCTTTTTGTGAGCAAGTATTTTGTAAACTGTATGGATGAGACCATACAGATGTGGTTATTAGCACTGTCCAGGCCAATGATCTGGCTGAATTATTGGAGAATCTGAGGCCCAAGGGAAGTGTCCCCCAAAACACGGGGAGTCAGGCTCCTGGTACAGCACGGTGACTTCCTAGTTAGCCTGGCTGCTGTTTTGGGGCTCTGAGGGGATAGGGCAGGGTGTGCCGCTCTGCAGGACTGGCCCCAGGCCCCAGGACTAATGTCCCCAAGACTTGGGAGAGATGTGGGCCCTGCTCACCTGGAGACCGCCATGCATCTTGTTTACACAGACTGACCTTTTGTGTCCTGAGCAAGGGTGGCAAACTTACAAGAACCTGCTGGCCTGCCCTCTGAGCCCTGGCTCAGCCTCCAGGTATTCGAAGGGAGCGGCGCTAGTTCCGGGAGCTTTCCAGAAACACTCACCTGCCCCTGGCTCAACGGGTGGGCAGCTGGACTAGAGTTCCCAGTTTGCAGGTGGACATTTGAGAGGCAGCCGGATAGGAGCCTGGTATTCTACTTCCAACCCACGTCGATGGGAGCAGTTACCTATCGCAGGCACCCCAGGTAAAAAATGCAGGGAGATAAGGGAAGGGTGTTGCTTCCCATGTTCTGATGGGGAAAGGGGAGGCCCAAAGACACATCGAGCACCCATCACAAACCTCCTGGCACAGCTCAGCAATGACGGCTGACATTTATGCAGTACTCTGTACACACCAGGCCCTTTTGAAATACTTCAGATGCGTAACCCAAGTTAATTCTCACAGCAAGCCCACAAGGTGGGGAAACCGAGGCACAAAGAGGTTTAGTAATTTGCCTAAGACTGCACAACTGGCAAATGGCTGAGCTGGGATTTGAAACCAGGCCGTCTGGTTGCAGAACCTGCATTCTTAACCACTCCACTCCACTGGGTTGGAATCTGACATCCTGAGATCTGATTTGATGATCATGCCAAGGGCGAGAGGCAGGGAGTTTTGACAACCTGGATGGTTTTCCAAACTCCTTCCAACTCTGCTAATTTCAAGCAGCCCTGAGCTTAGAAATGATAACCCATTCCCTGCCCTCCCATGGTGACACAAACCCGCACACAAGTTCCCAGCACTAATTTCCAAAAGGGCCCCTGACTCCAAAGACGAGCAGCACGAGGAGACCTTCCTCCTTCAGGGCAGGGGTCCCTGGGTGGCCTTTGTCCCACGGCCCTCACAGCAGGGACAAGATCTGGTGGTCTGGCCTTGAGCTGCCCCCACCCCTTGCCCACCGGCTCTCGCACACGCAGCTGGCTCCAGCGTATCTAAATCCCCTCGTTTCAATTCTGAGGCCAGCAGAGAGACAGACAAATGGACATGAGGGCCAACGAATTTAGGCGGGGAGCCCTGAGTGGGGGGGGCCGGGACTGTCGGGAAAGTTTTTCTTTAAAAAATTCCCGTGATGTTGCCGATGGTGAGCAATTGATCAAACAACTAGGAAGAAGGAAAAGCCTGTAATTCTATTAAAATTGGAAAGAAGCGTAGCGCCGGCTCTCACAAGTGACATCATTTGATAGGGAGGGGGCAGCTGTGTTCCACCTTTGTGGGACTTGGAAAGGTTGTTGCTGCCCAGTGGGATGGAGTTCTCTTTGCTTCAGGAAACTGAAGCTGTCCCGGGGCTTAGTCGGGTAGCGCCATCCTCGCCCGCAGAGGGGACCGACTGCAGTGCATGGACCAGGTAGTACCCACTGTGCCTCTCCAAGCCCAGGAGGGTTGGAGTGACTTCTCTCCCTCGGAGCCCCAGGGAAGGTCAGCGGTTTGGTGCTTTGGTATCATTTTATGGGATTTTTGTTTGTTTTCACACTCCCCCATCATCCCTAGGAAGGGCTTGAAGACACAAAGAAAACTCAACGCACTCAATTGACAGAGGCAAAGAGTCCCAGCTCCAGCGGACTTCAGCGACTCAGGTCAAAGAAATTCATCCTTTTAAACTGTCTTTTGTCACCACGTCACACAACAGGAGATGTTCACCTGCATGGCACCTTCTGTGCATGCCCGGATTTCAGCCCCCTCCTCTCCACCACCAAAGCCAAGGGGAAATAAAGGACAACAATTCATAATCTCTGCCGTGAGGAAGCTTAAAGATAAGATCAATGCGACATAATAGGCTTGGGGTATGTTCAATTTCTGGAATTCACTCTTTTCGCTCTCACCCGAGAAAGTGAGTGTATGTGAGCCACGTTTTCCTGAAAGCTGAGAAATGAGTGTCTTACCGGCCTGCATTCAATTCCATTAACATTTGCGGAGCTTGTCCCCCCTGCTGGGAGCTGGGGCAGGTATTAGGGAGATAAGCGTAAGTAGAACAACCCAGGGAATAGAAGAGTCGCAACCTTCCCCAGGCACCAATTCATCTGTGTAGCAGCCTCCACTCTAAGGAAATTCTTTTTTCATAATTTAGAACAGGGACTTTGGGGACAGACAGAACAGTGATCTGAACCCATCTCTGCTGATCACCAGCTGTGTGACCCAGGGGAAGTCACCAAATCCAGCTAGGTTTCATCTTTAACCTGCCCTGGGCACCATACGGGCCACACAAGGTCGCTTCGAGGGGGTCATGGCTGATAAATGGAAAATGCTTAGGACTTGGTCTATGGCAGCTGCTGCTGTTATCGTCCCCCCTCCTGAAGTGCTGACCTCCTCTCTCTCGCCCAGTCCTTAGTGGATGTGGGAGGGCAGCTGGCCATCTACTCTACATTCCATCCCAGGCATAAACATGACTGACTCCAAGAGCCCCCTCAGCCCCCTTTTCTGCAAAGGGACTGTTCCAGTTCCCCAGAAGCTGCATTCTTTCTTTCCCTCTCTCTGCCTTTCTTACAAACGTTATCAGAGCTGCCACAGACTTGAAACTTGGCTGCTTCTTTCCCTGGCTCTGCAGACACGGCATCCCGCGTTCCTGGAGAGGAGATGTAGGCTGCAGTTGCCATGGCAACGGGAGCTCCTCTCAAAGAAAAGGCTCCTGGGGTCCTGGCCCCAAGGCTTGCTCAGGCTCCCGTGCCAGGCTGTGCCTTCTTAGCAGCTCCCAGGCGGGAATTTGAGACACCACCGGTGTCTGTGTTGTGAGCAGCTCAGTAAAAAACCCCGAGGGATGACAGCAAGGATTTGGCTCCAAGAGAGCCCTGCTGGCCAGACACTGGCCCCACAAGCCCCATCTTCTTGATCCCCCATGGGAATTCAGATCGTTGAGTAGAGGAGAAGAATGTCCAGGTCCCTCTTTTAGAATTTCCACTCAGTTAGTTTCGAGTGGAGCTCTGCTGGAGCTCTGCGTCTGGTTGGGGGGAAACCATCCAGCGGGTCTTAGGCAGCAGAAAGAGCATCGGATTGGAATTGAACACGCCTGGGTTTGAAACCCAGCTTCCTCCTTACTATGCAGTGACCTTGGGCAAGTCTCTTCGTGTGCCTGACTCGCCTTCCTCACCTCATAGGTATGAAAACCTCACTGGACTGACGTAAAATCACAAGAAAAATCCAGCACTTGGCCCACTGTAGGTGCCCAGGAAGATCTTTTTGAATAAATGAATACGAGTGCGTCTATGAGATAAATGTATGTGTGTGCACATATGTATGGTGGGTGGAAAAAGCAGATTACAAACAAAATATACAGGACGGTAATATCCTTATAAATATAGTGTATAGAAAAATGGCCGATGATACCTCATAGAGTTCAGGAGGCTTATACTTTGACCTCAAAACGATACTTTTATGTACAAATTCTAGAAAAATAATTCTCTGGTATGTTCACACGCAGATGTGCACAGGGATGTTAACTGCGGCACTGTTCGTAAATAGAAGAAAATTAGAAGTAATCGGGCAGTCCCCCAGCTGGAAATAAACATACTGTACTGTCTCATAGACTGGACGATTCAGCTGAACATGTGAACTAGGTCTGTATCTATCCACTTGATAGATCTTGAAAACAATGAGAAAAGTAACTTATAGAACAAAATGCCCGGTAGGATACCGTTTATATGAAATACAGGGCATGTCCGAGTATCATCCATTGTGCACAGATACATTGTGTAATAACAGTGTAAAAAATGTGGAAGAAAAGAGTACACACACCACACTCTGGCGTGTGAGTGTTCTGGGAGGAAAGGGTAAGGAATTGTTTAAACAGTATCTGTATGGTTTTCTTTCTTACTAATATAGATCTGAGCAAATATGGTGAAAATGTAAACATTTCCTAAATCGGGGTCATGAGGATGCATGGGGTTTGCTAAAATACTCCCGGTGAATTTCCGTGTGTTTGCAATATTTCTCTCTCACAAAATGTCTGGAAGATTCTGTAATAGGCTAGTAACAACAGTTATCTTCGAAGGTAGCATTATTGGCATGTTTTTTTCTTTTCTTTGTTTTTTTTTTTGTATTTTCTGAATTTTGTGTCATTTTACCATATATAATTTTAGTGATCAAAATAAAAACAAAATTTTTAAAAATGAAAGCATAGGTGAAAACCCTTTGTAAATTGTCCATGTCCTATCGGTGCACCCTGCCAATGATCCTTGTGCTCTTCCCTGGGTGAGAAAACTGTGGGTTTTTATAGTTTTAAACTTTTTAATCTCCTTAACAATGCTCAGAAGCAGACACTATTATTATCACCACTTTGCAGATGGAGAAATTCAGGATCCAAGAAATCACGGAACTTTCTGAGACAGTAGAACCCATAGGAGGCAAAGCAGGGATTTGAACATGAGCACAGGGTCTCCTGGGCTCTGCCGCAGGGGTGGAGGGGAGGGAGCCCGGGGTCTGCCTTCACCCAGTGTCCGGCCAGGAGAGCCAGGTGTCACAGGCTGACGGAATCCTGTCTCTCTGAGGTGGGTGCAGACAGAGGCCTGAGCCACGTGCTCCAGGAACCCAGAGGAGGGAGTGGCCTGTCCTGTGAGTGGGGGGCTGGTGAGTGAGCCCAGAAAGTTATTGCAGGGGAGGTGACCTTTGGGCCAGGGCTTGAAGGTCAAGGATCGAGGAGCACATTTACCGAGGACTTCCTCTGCGCGAGGGCTTTGTGTACGTTACCTAGCTATAGCCCTGTGAGGCGGTGCTAGAATAAAACCCGTTTTACAGTCAAAGAGCTTCAGAGAATTTAAGTTACTAGCCCAGGGTCACACAGCTTGACGCTGACAGAGCCAGAATTCAAATCCAAATTTGTTGCCCGGATTCACTCTTTCCCCCACATCGGGCGGCTTCAACACGCGAGAGCAGGTGGGTAGAGGGGGTTTGGGCAGAGGCACATTTGAGCAAATGCCTGGGGCAGGACAGGCCTGGTGTGTTGGGCTAGAGACTCAAGATACGAGATTCAAGAATAAAATCCCCCAGAGCGTGGCCCTCTGTGCAAAGGCTGGGAGGAGGAGGAGCGGAGGCTGAAACCGCTGAGGCCTGCGTGACTTTCCGGGGGGCCTGCCCCCACCCACCAGCTCTCGGCAGGGGCCCTGGTTCGAGCCTCCCAGAGCTGTTGGAGCAGCAGTTTCTGGGCGAACGAAGCTTGTCCGTGGGCAAGAGGTGAAAATCCTCTCCACTCCGGGGGGGGGGACGCCGAGACGTTTCCGAGGTGGTATAAAGCCCCCTAAGAGCAGGTCCCCTGGAGATCAGGCATCCAGAAGCCACCGGGAGTCATCAGCCTCCCTCCTTGGAAGGAAACAGCCTCTCCCAAGCAGACAGGAATTTTGGCTGGGCTGGGCCCAGAATTTCTCCTCGGGGCGTTCAGGACCAGCCCTGGGGCAGCAACGGGACTCACCAGGCTGGTCTCCTATGCCCATCAGCCCCACGTTCCAACGATGCCCTCCCTGTCCACCTCCTGCCTCCTCTCTTTACATAAATCCAGCTTCCAATCCAGGTTTGAAAAGAAACTGGGGAAGGCACCGGGGATATTCAGGGTGATACTCCATGGCCACCTTGTGTCATTAACAGCCCTGATCCGTGTGGCCACCGGACTCAGGGATTCAAGTTCAGGAAATACATGTGGGTTCCCGGAAGGGAGGTAACCTCTGATGCCCACCGTGTGCTCCTGCTTTATGTACGCGGCACACCCTCTCCTATTGACCTCCATAAGGGGCCCCTGAAGTCTCCGTTTTCCAGATGAGGAAACCGAGGCTCAGAGGCATGAAATGACTTGTCCAAGGTCACTGTTCCTGAGAGGTGGAGCCAGAATTTGACTTCAGGTCCCTCTGCAGCTGAACCCACACTCTCGGCCATCAGGCCACACAACTGCCCCATACTCCCCTCTGCAAGTCACATCTGGGGTGCTCCTGAGGTGGCTCAGAGTCCTTTCAGGTTCCCACCTATTGTAACCCTTAGTCAGGGAGGTGCCGTTCATTCCTTCTTCATTCCCTCCTTCCTCTCAGCCAGGCTCTGAGCCAGGCCCCACGCCCTGGTGGAGGATACGGATGTACCGTGGTTGATTATGATCACATGTAAGTGCTAATCCCGGGGCTCAGGACAAAGTGCTCAGGGAAAAGCAGAGGTGGGAGGGGATAACTTTGACTTCAAAGAGCAGGGGCCATTTGGGAGGGGTCTTAGAGGATGAGTAGGAGCTCTCAAGGATGAGAAAGTTAATGGAAGGTGGTAGATATCCAGGCCTTTGCCAAACAACCTGAGAGATCTAATTTTCACATTTCCCTCTCCCTGTGGGGCAAAGTCTTTAGGCCTTCAAACTGGGGCAAGCAGAGACCTGGATGAATGTTTGATCAATGCCAAAGCATGACGAACACTTGGGAACTTTCGGAGAGGTCTGTTAGGGCATCCCAACTCCAACAAGCAGCATTCACTGCTCTAGAGTGAGGATCTGGCTCAGCCAACTTGTCTCCCCACAAACACTCCCAGGCCGCCTTCCCAATCTACTACTCTAGCTGGTGACTTTGTTTCCAAATTCCAGAGTCTTAGGGAGCAGAGAGGCCAAGAATCTGGCCTCCATAGTGTGGGGCATGTGGATTTGGAGTCAGAATGATGTGGGTTCAAATCCCATCTTCCTCTTAATATCCATACCTGGCTTTCTTAACCTCTCTGAGCCTAGATGACCTTTGTCAACATAAACAGTGATGTTAATACCAACCTCCTGGAGCTCTGGGGAGAAAAAAGGGGGTGGGCACCCCAGGGCTGACTCTCTGTAGCCATTCTGGCAACACTAGCACAGTCCCTTGCTGCAATTCTGAACCCCTAGATACTCACAAATTGAACTTGTTTTCATAACTCTACTGGTGGCAAGACCTCATCATTTATTCTTCATGATATGAAAAACCATGTATTTTGCTGCAGAAATGTGAATATATTTGATTACAGTGGCTGACCAGGCCCCCGCTGAGACATTACCTAATATTCAATATATATACCACGTCACCTTTCTACAAATGCGAGACATTCTAAATTCTGAATTGCCCCTGGCCCCACGGATTCCAGAAAGAGATTGTGGACCTGCAATGGTTTCCTGTCTCTCCCCCGAAGGGGTAGCCATGATGGTCAGCTCTCAATTAAAACGTGAGGACAGAAAAGTCACCCTAGCTCCCCTGCCTCTTCCTCTCTCCTCACCTGCCCCAGGGAAACCCTCTTCAGAAAGGGATCTCTCCTGTAAAGGAGTAAGGAAAGGCGAACGGTGGGGAAGTGGGCACAGGCAGGGACAGGCAGGACCCACGAATGTGGAAAGCATCCGGCTCTCAGTGATCAGAGACCTGTAAGGCAAGACCACGGGGAGACGCTGCTGGACACCCACCCCACAGGCAGGGACTGAGCTACGTGGTGAGATGGTACTGGGGACAACAGCGTCGGCAGGGACTCTGCCCAAGGCGGGGGGAGCCAAGCTGGCATAGCCGCTTTAGAAGACGTGTCATGGTCACGGCCCAGCACAGCCACTCCTGACTAGTGGGGGCTTTCTAATGTTTCTGTCCCAACCTACAGGAACACATGACCCAGGATCTACTCGCACCACACACACATGCACACACTGCTATGGGTTGAATCGTGTTTCCCCCCACATTAGTCCTGATTCCCAGTACTTCAGAATGTGACCTTATTTGGAAAGAAGAGGCAATCAAGTTAAAATGAGGTGACTTAGGCCGGGTGCAGCGGTTCACGCCTGTAATCCTCACACTCTGGGAGGCCGAGGCGGGAGGATTGCTTGAGCTCAGGAGTTCAGACCAGCCTGAGCAAGAGCGAGACCCCGTCTCTACTATCAATAAAAATAGAAAAATTAGCCAGGTGTGGTGGTGCACACCTGTAGTCCGAGCTACTTGGGAGGCTGAGGCAGGAGAATCGCTTGAGCCCAGGAGTTTGAGGTTGCTGTGAGCTATGAAGATGCCATTACACTCTAGCCAACGTGACAGAGCAAGGCTCTGTCTCAAAAAAAGAAGAAATGAGGTCACTCAGATGACTAATTCAGTACGACTAGCGTCCTCATCAGAAGGGGAAATTCGGGCACAGACACATGCACGTAGGGAGAACGCCATGCTAAGATGAAGGCAGAGATCGGGATTATGTTTCTACCAGCCAAGGAATGCCAAAGATTGCCGGCAAACCACCAGAAGCTACGGAGAGGCCGGGAACAGATGCGCCCTCCCAGCTCTCGGAGGGAACCGACCCTGCTGATGCCTTGACCTTGGACTTGCAGCCTTGAGAACTGTGAGATGATACATTTCTGTTGTCATGCCGCCCAGTCTGCCAGGGCAGCCCTAGCAAACTAAGTGACATGCATCCGCACACTCTCCTGCCACAAAAGTCGCCTCCAGAGGCGGGAGCTGGGGAGAGCCGGGAGGAGCCTCTAGGGAATTCCGGCAGCGTGGGGCGGGGAGAGGTAGCAGCAAGTTGGAGGGATGCGCCCCCTTCCCTTCCCGATGCCGCAGAGTCTATGAACACACAGGCGCTTCTTGGGACTGAGTTCCGAGGCTGTGTTGAGGTCTTCAGGGAGGGCCTTAGCGTCTGTCTAGAGCAAAAGAGCTGACGTGCTGCCACTCGGCCCCACCCACTGTACCTCAGAGAGGTTCAGGAACACGCCTGGGGTCGCAGCGGAAGTGGCGGAGCCTGGAACCCACGTGGGTCCCACAGCCCCCAGAGCCCGTGTTCTCGCAGCCGCCCCACGACGTGCACCAAAACCAGCTCGACGCCCATTAGCACACCCACCTTCCTGCCTAGGAGACGAAACGCCCTCGACGCGCCAGAGCCCTGAAAACTCCCTCCCTCGGGGGCGAAGGGCTGAGTCCTGTGAAGGTGCTGGGTGAGATCTTTCTCTTTGCATTCCTTCTAATGTGGTGGTGGTAACGTTCTTATAACAAGGATGACTAATGTTTACATCGTGTCTGAATTTTCAGCTCGAGTTGGGTGGGAGTGACAAGGAGAGTGGGTAGACTCGAGACCAGCCATTACTGTGACCTGGGGCAAGTCCCTGCCCCTTTCCGGGCCTCAGTTTCTCCAGGGGCGGGTTGGGCCGGCTGGGGCTGACTGCAGGAGTCGGGGGCGCTCACCACCTCTGAGTGTCGGCCTCCCCCAGAGCACAGCCCCCCACCATCCCCAAATCCTTCCACCCGTTAGTGAAATGTTCCCAAACCAGGCCTGGGACAGAAGACAATTTAAGATATGAGATTAAGTGGTATTGAATCACCCAGCAAGCAAATTATTCCTTTTCCAATTCTTCCTTCGTGACTACACGAAGGAGGAAGCCTCACGTGGAGCTACTCAGCCTCGAACACCTAACGCTTTTTAGCAAAGGGAGGGCAGGCTCGGGCTCGGACGGCAGGCTCTTTGATGACACTTTTGTTTTCAGTGTTTTACTTGTTTATGGGACATATTCTATTTACCCAACTAATATTGGTTTGAAAGATATGGTTGTGATAGAAGATGTCTAGGTTTACATAAACATGCTTTTAAAAAGGAGTTGATGTAAAAATATTTGTTAAACAATTGTATATGCATAAAGAGCAAATCAAACCACACCCTTCTATATCTAAGACTCTCTAACAGTTTCCCATTTCCCTTGGATTAATTCCAAACCCCAAGATCTATGCCCCCAGCCCCTCTCAACCTCTCCCACTCCCTCTCCTCCACTCCCCCATCCCTCTGCAATCTCCTCTAGCCTGTCAACCTCATTCCTGCCTCAGGGCCTTTGCACCTGCTCTCCCCTCTGCTAGAATGTCCTGCTCCCTGATCGCAGCATTCCCAGCTCATCTCATCATGCAGGTCTCTGCTCAAATGCCGTCAGTGGCCCCACCTGGATCTCTGTCCCTGTCACTCCTGGTCCCCTTACATTGCTTTATTTCCCTTGTTGCACATATTCCTCTCCGAAATGATACTATTTTTAAAATGTGTTTACTTATTTGTCTATTTTCCCCATTAGAATATAAGCTCTTTGAAGACAAGGGCTTTGTCCCTTATCCTCAGTGACTTAAACAGTGCTCAACATATAATAGGAGTTCAACAAATGAATGGCAAAAATTGTAAGGGTCGGGGAGAACTGGCCCTGGGGCAGACAGAAGCTGAGGCCAGGTAAGGCTGTGGCTGCCAGATGCTCAACCCGAGGGCAGCTCGAACCTTGGCCTCATTAGTACCGGCCTGCAATTTGCTGAACCAGCAAAGAAAGCCAAGCCAATAACTATAACGGCAGAAGGAACGATGGAGTTATAGCATCACTGTCAGGCAACTGTGCTTGTAATAACCGACTCAGGCAAGAATTGTCAATAATATTACGACTAGTGGACAAAGGTTTAGGGGAACCAAACTATTAATATTTACATGTTCACAAAGAATCTGCCACAAGATTACAAAGGAGGGAAGGGTATCTTTACAGTGAGGAAGCCCAGCAGACAACACCTTCGTCGAGCAGAGTTGGACCAGCAGTGAGGGGACAGCATCGCTTCTGTGACATTCCTGCTGAAAGAGGCAGGACTTAGATCTAATCCCGAAGAATCATTGGAGAAACCGGGTGAGGAGCATTTTATAGAACAACTGGACTGTGCATTTCGAAAAGGTCAATGTCATGAAAGAGAAAGACAATCTGAGAAACTGTTCTAGATAAATTAAATGCAGCACATTGAATGGAAATTTCTTCTGCTTTAAATGATATTATTGGAACAATTGGCAAAATCAGAATAAGGTCTGTAGATTACCTGATAGCTTTGTATCAATATTAATGTCCTGATTTTGATAAGTATACTGTGGTTATATAAGAAAATATCCTATTTTTTTTAAAAAAGCCTGTACATCAGAGTATTTAGGAGAAAGGGACATTATTCCTACAATCCATTCTCAGATGGTTCAGGAAAAAATTAATAGAAAAAATAGACACATTGAGAGAAAATAACCAAGCCAACGTGCTCAAATATTAACAGTTGGGGTGTGAGTAAAGAGCATATAGAAACTCTTTGTATTATTCTTACGATTTCTCAGTAAGTCTGAAATGAGGCTGAAATTAAAAGTTAAACAGAAAACAAAACTGGGAGAAGAAGACGCCAGAGCCCAAGCACTGGGGGAGCTGTCAGACGGGTGGGGCAGAGCCCAGGGTCGCCTGTGTCCATGTCAGGCCACATTGGGCCACGTCGGGCCACAGCCGTCCCCTGCGATCTCGCCGTGGGGGTGCGAAGACGATCGTGTACCTGGCTCACACGGGCCGGCGCCAGGCCCTGCAGACCAGGCCCCTCACCCCTGCTCCGTGACCTTAGGCACATCGCCCCCCACTCTGCACCTTGCTGTCTTCCTCTGATGAATCGGAGGAGACGACTGGCCGCTCTCTGGGGTTTCTTCCTGCTCAAATGCTGTCGTGATACTTCTAGAATCCCATCTGGGCAGAGCAACATGTTTCTCCAGGGAGTGTAATTCCTTTGGTGAGGGTGTTTCCTTTAGCTTAGCTGAAGGAAGGAGGGAAACCAAGGTGCTGAGCGGAGTGGGGACCAGGCCTCCTCCCTGTCCTGGGGGCCTTGCTTCCCCACCTCTGCTCTGCCCCAGCCCCGTTCCCAGGCACCGCCTGGGAGAGGTGGACATCCATAGACTGAAGTGCAGGGAAAATCCTGCCCCCACTCCCCATTTAGAAAGAGGCAGCTGGCAGGAGCAGGTCAGTGACCAGAAGGTGACTCCGGTCCCCGCTCTGTCGGCGACCGGCAGCATTGCTCTGCTCACCAGTTTGCTCTGCCGCAAAACGGACAGAGCCGTGCTCGGCTTTGCACTCAGCCATGAGGACACGGTGACTTCACCCAGGCATCCTCCCTGGCACAGGGCTCAGAAGGTGACTCCACATTGGAAGTGGGGTGCTCAGATGGGATCCCCAAGGCACCCCGAGAAGCCCCCAGACGTGACGCTCCTCCTTACCCCCACAGCCTGCATCCCCAGGGCCCCGGCCCCAGCCCCTCGCAGACTCCTTGGCATCTGCTGGCACCACCAGAGACTTCCGCCTGGCTCAGGGTCATGGTGGAGGTCAGGGCTGGAGGCCTGGTAACTTATAGCCTTGACCTTCGGATGTGCCCCTACCCCTAACATGCGGCAGAGACCCAGAGGCATCTTCTCTTACAGGGGAAAGCAAGCGGTCACCCTCCCGTGATGGGCCCATGTCCAGCACCTCCCACGGGCCAAGACCCAGCCCCACAGCTTCCTCCTTGGCCCATCCACCCAGCCTCCTGCCTCTGGCCTCTCTCGGCTGCCATGTTTGGCAGAAGGAAGCTGGACCACAGGAGCCTACAAAATGGAGGGTAGAAACCTGGCTTCCCTCCGTCTCCCTCTCTGTACCTGTGAGCTCCTGCCCCGGCCCAGTCCCAGCAGCAATTGTGGCCATGGGGCTCCTCTAGCACCCCAAGGAGCCTGGTATTTCTCCAAGAACATCACTGCCAGCATCTCAGGGAGCACCCCTGCAGCCCTGAGCTCTGAGGGCTGCTGTTGGCCTTGCTGAACAGCTGGGGAAACAGAGGCTCAGGGCAGCTGCTCAGCTGAAGGGGAAGAGCTCACACTTCACATGGCTCTGACGGCCCAGCTGATGGTGGGTGAGGTGACGAGTCCCCAGAGCCCAGGGGGACCTTTCCTGCAGAAATCTTGAAGTGGATGGGGGTCCCCTGCTCAAACCCTGCCCAATTTCCAGAACCGGGTTTGGAGTCATAAGCTTGAGCTGAAGGTCTATCCTCTATGAGCGGTGCAATCTAGCAACCGTCACTTCACCTCTGCTGGCCTCAGTTGCTTCATCAGTATAATGGGGGTAATAATTCATACCTCCTGGGGCTGCGATGAGGAGAAGGCAGGTTTTCACATTTGCAGAGTGCTGCCCCGGAGGCCAGTATCCTTGTTATTGCCTGGCTAACATTCGTAAATTACATTTTGTGTGTGAACCTTCTGTGGGCCCCACACCATGCTCGGCGTGTTCACGAATTTTAGCTCATTGCATCCTTGAGACACACCAGTCTGGATGCGTCAGGAGAAAGAAAAGGGCCTGAACCTCAGCTCCTTTGGGCATTTCAGCCCCACCCACCCAGCGTGACCTGTGGGACCTGATCCCCACAGGGGCCGCTCAAGGGCTATCCCACCTCCAGGTTTCTGCTCAGATGGGTCCTTCTGTCTGAAATCCTTTTTTGCCCTTTAACTTCTTATCTTGAGATTATAGCCTGGTGCAGTGGCTCACACCTCTAATCCCAGCACTTTGGGAGGCTGAGGCAGGAGGATGGCTTGAGCCCAGGAGTTTGAGGTTGCTGTGAGCTAGGATGATGCCACTGCACTCTAGCCTGAGTGACAGAGAAAGACCCTGTCTCTAAAACAAAAAAACAAAACAAAGAAATTGTAGACTCACAAGAAGTTGTAACAATAGCACAGAGAAGTCGCCCTGTATCCGTCACCCAGCTTCCCCCAGTGGTGACATATTATGACACGGATTTAAATTCAGCATCGGCCAGTAGCCTGGGACAAAATACATCACTTTCTGAGACTCATTTTCCCCACCCATAAAGTGGGGGTGATTGCCGTCACGTTGTCAGGGTGGGACAGGATAAGTATCGTATAGCTGGTGCTTGGAGAGCGTAAGTCCCCGGCAGTGGGTGGTGGTTGCAGTGGTCTTTGGATTGTACAGGTTGTCACGTCTATCCCAGGCTGCTGCTGGCGTGTTTACCACCTTCCTCGCAACACTACAGTGTGCTCAGGGGCTAACCTTCATATCCCACATCTCGGTGCCAGCACAGGGCCTGACACACAGCAGGTGCTGAATAAAAATGGCGCCTCCTACCAGGCAAGCTTTCCCGTGACTCATGGGACCTCTCTAACGTCACCTTCGTTTGTGGCCCGGAGTGCATGGCAACTGCAGGCGAACCCCACGAGGAAGGGCCATGGGGAGAAAGGAAGCACACTTAATCCTCTCTGCCCCGAAGAAGCCTTCCAGGGACACTTCCGAGGCCCCTCAGAGGTGTCCCTGGAATCAGGGCTGAGGCTGCAAGCCTGGAGTGGCATTTTGGGGAGAAACCTCATATCAGGATAGAGCCCAGAGAGCAGCCAGCCTGGAGACAAGCCAGGCCACTCTTTCTTGTGTTTTTGTTTGTTTGTTTTGAGACAGAGTCTCACTCTGTCACTCGGGCTAGAATGCCGTGGCATCAGCCTAGCTCACACAACCTCAAACTCCTGGGCACAAGCGATCCTCCTGCCTCAGCCTCCCGAGTAGCTGGGACTACAGGTGCATGCCACCGCACCTGGCTAATTTTTTTCTATTTTTAGTAGAGACAGAGATCTTGTTCTTGCTTAGGCTGGTCTCAAACTCCTGACCTCAAGCAAGTGATCCTCCCGCCTCAGCCTCCCAGAGTGCTAGGATTACAGGTGTGAGCCTCCACGCCCGGCTCAGGCAACTCTTTCACGGTGGAAAAAGCCCTGGGCTGTGGACTGTGAGGCCTCAGCTCAAGTCCTGGCGCCTAACTTGCTACAAGTTTTGGACACATGTGTTAATCTCACTAAACCTTGTTTTCCTCATCTATAGAATGAGGTCGGCATGCGGGTAAAGGAGCTCATCGTGCAAACAATGCTAGGTTAACCACCAAGTCCGGTGTTCACAGGTGTGAGGGACTGTCTTGGACCTTGCTCTATAACATTTATAAGCTAACACTCTGAGCACTGCATTTTGTGTGGGTATTTTTAGGTACATTACCTAAATTAACTTTTACACTTTAGTGAACTGGGTGTTTTTGTCTCTAGCATGCAGGCACAGAAACAAACCCAGCATCATGAACAGCTAGAATTCAGAACCCAAGTTGGCCTGACTCCGGGGTCCGTGATTCTATAACATATGGCAAGATGCCGGCTGGGGATGCGACACTGTGCCTTCCCCAGGGCTAAGTTCCTAAGGGCTGGATCTCCGTTGCTGGCAGCTGGCTGCCCTGTTCCACAACCGGTAAAGCCTCAAGGAACATACATAAAGTACAAGGATTTTTAGGCTGGGTCCTTAGTGTTCAATCTGTCCATTTTTTCCAGGGAGGAAACAAGGGCCAGAGAAAGGAAGGAACTTGCCCGAGCTTACCCAGCAAGTTAGGGTCAGAGCTAGTTCCAAAAATCCATCCCCACCTCACCCCTCCTCAAGGCTCCTTCTCCTCCCCAAGCTGCAGCGGCTCAGTTTCCCAGGAATCAGGGAACATGAGCTTGGGTGTCATCCCAGCTTCAAGGCTTACTGGAGAAACTGCCTGCTGAGCTGTTCACGGTGCCAGGGACCCCCTGATATGCGGCCCTCGTGCCCAGGACACCCCTAGGCAGCTTCCCCAGACCCTGTCCCTTCTCTGGATCAGTGTTTCCAAAGTGGGGGGCACATACCCAGAGGTACACAAAATTATTTAAGTGGTCACCGACTGGGCACTGAATTATGTGGTGAGGGGGCTGTATGCCCTTTACTTCAGCCTTTCTAATTACAGGCTTGGGGGAGAAGGGTTCCCGAGGGCTGGCCTTTCAGGCCCCAAGCCTGCACGCCTCCCTTTTGTGCAAAGGGACAGCAGAAATGCAGCTGGCTAGAATTTAGTGACATCGTTTTGTTTCCATTGTGTTTATTTTCACCATTATAATCACGATGGTGGTTTACAATGGCTTTCCTTTTAAGGGAGAGAGACAAAGTTTCTCCTGAAAATAAATGTATTTACAGTTTAAAACAGCGGTTAAGAGTGCTAAGTACATTGTCAGGTCGATGTAACTTTGGCAAACACTGGAAGGCCGACTGGAATGAGGGGCCCCGGGAAGTGCCTCTTGGGATAACCTGCCAGGCCCTGACGGGATGGGGGTCTGGGGGACACGGTGGCTGGGAAAGGAGATGGGACTTGGGGGGTCCCAGTCCTGCCAGGGTCTGCTCAGTGCCACCTGAGCACGCGGCATGGGTGTTAAAGTTGGTGGTTTCAAGTCTGTGGTCCAGGCAGGGAGGGGGCAGCCAGGTACCCGGGATGGGGTGAGCTGTCTTTTCCTACTAGGTAGTTCTTGGGGGGCCTTCCAAGGCCCTGTCTCCAAGCCTCAGTTGGGAGCACCTGCTTTTTCCTCCTTTTCCCCAGGGAGAAAGCTGATTCCATCGCTCAGAATTGAACAGCTTGGGGCCCAAGCTGTTGAATTTCTGAGTTTTCCTATCAGGAAATGAGGCTGGTGCCACCAGTCATAAATAAGTCCTCTACAAATGTGTGCTGAGCGAAGGAGGCCATAGGCAGCGTTTCCCACTCATTCTGGAACCCTCTGTAATCATCCACATTCGGCTAAAAGTGACAGCCCAGTTCCCTAGGAGCCACCCCGTTCCGTGCCCCCACTACGGTGGTGGCCATGCTAGCATCCTCCTCAGTCACTGACCCGTGGCCGAGAGCCACATTAAGCCAGAAGAAATATGCAGACGCCTGCCATACGTTATGTATGTATCTGTGAGACGCAGTCTAGCCTGGCAAAGAATGTAAAAAGAAATCAGAATAGAAAAGCAAACACGTGTTTAATTTAATTCAATCAAGTGGCGACGCCATCTGGAGGGGGAGGCAGATGTAGGGTATTAGGTTTGTATAACTTGGATACAGGGGTCATGGGTCAAGGGACCAGCCCATCTGGAGGGCACAGGCCATCAAAAAGGGGGTAGCACGTCCATCAGTGGCACAGGAGAACCATATCTCATGTTTTGGTGAAACAACAAAAAAGCCAACCTTAACTCAATCTATTGAGATGGAAATTTCAACCTGCTTGGTATAACCCAAATTACCTTTGATGGCACAATCGTTTTCTCCTTAGTAAGTGGCTTTTAACTCAGGAAGATTAGAATTTAGAAAACAGATGGTAAAATAAACCAACACCCATCGTATCTATACATTTGTGTTAAGTGTAATTTAGATCGAGTTCTGTGTGTTGGTGCAGAAAATCCTGTATTTGTGATATTTAAAGAACATTGGACCATTGAGTGTCTCATGAATGTGATCAAGTAATTGACTTTACTTCAAATTTTAAGTTAAAAATTTAAGAGAGAAGAAGGGGCTGGCCTTCGAGCGACAGCGACGCAAGATGGCAGCCACCACGGGCTCGGGAGCAAAAGTCTCTCGCAATTTCCGACTGTTGGAAGAACTCGAAGAAGGCCAGAAAGGAGTAGGAGATGGCACAGTTAGCTGGGGTCTAGAAGATGACGAAGACATGACACTTACAAGATGGACAGGGATGATAATTGGGCCTCCAAGAACAATTTATGAAAACCGAATATACAGCCTTAAAATAGAATGTGGACCTAAATACCCAGAAGCACCCCCCTTTGTAAGATTTGCAACAAAAATTAATACGAAGGGAGTTAATAGTTCTAATGAAGTGGTGGATCCAAGAGCCATATCAGTGCTAGCAAAATGGCAGAATACATATAGCATCAAAGTTGTCCTGCAAGAGCTTCGGCGCCTAATGATGTCTAAAGAAAACATAAAACTCCCTCAGCCACCTGAAGGACAGTGTTACAGCAATTAATCAAAAACCACAGGCCCTTCCCCTTAGCCCCATTCGATTTAAGCAGTCTTCATTTTCCACAGTAGTAAATTTTCTAGATACGTCTTGTAGACCTCAAAGTACTGGAAAGGAAGCTCCCATTCAAAGGCGATTTATCTTAAGATACTGTAAATGATACTAATTTTTT
>NW_012145190.1:44705-91505 GCF_000956105.1 Propithecus coquereli
TCTGTTGTATAACTTACACTTTACATATCTCAGTTCGGACTACTACACTATAAATGCACGTTTCTAGTGGCTATCGTATTGGAAAGCACAAATCTAAGGGAGTTTAATTAGCTACATTTGTAAAAGGTATTTTATTATTTAAGGAAGTTTGCTCTGTTCCACTTGATTTGCTCAAATATTAACCAAAGGATCGCTGAACGTCATTATTAAAAATTACCGGGCTTATAAATAAAATGTGATTTGTATGTTGAACTCATAAGTTATGGAAAAAACACATTTTTTAATTTGTTAATTTAAAAAATGAAATATTATTTTTAAAGCAACCACAAACAGCCTTTTCAGTGCACAAAAGCAGCCCTTGAGGACCTCACCGACCACAGCAAAGATGGGGTTAGTCACAGACCTCGGCACTGCCCTGGCGGGAAATGCCTGGTTTTTTCTCACTGTGTTGTAGGGTCAGGTCTGGACAAACCCTTATAGAGCGTCTGCCCAAAGCACCCTCATTCCACTGATGGAAAAGTCAAGGTCCAGAGAAGAAAAGGAGCACAGCCGCACAGTGAATTCGGGGCAGGGCTGGGGCAAAACCTGGGGTCTCCTGATCCCGCCCAACCTCCCCAGTCGAGGACTTCTAGTTCATTCTCTCTGCCCCTTCATCCCTAGTTGGCGGATCAGGAAACTAAGGCAGAGAATTGCAGGGTCCTGGACCCAGGGCTCTGGGGAGCACCAGCGGCACATTGGAGGGCTCAGACTCCTAAGCCCTGGTCATTCAGCAACACAAACCAAGGCCTGCCGAGAGGCCAGCCCAGAATCCAGGCCGCCGGGGCAGGGAAATCGCTGTGTGAGGCTCAGAACCGAGCATAGCGCTGCGACTGGGAAGGGGTGCAGGAGAGGGGGTCTGCCGGTAGGCTACGGCCAGGTCTGCCAGGGCCCAGGACAGCCAGACTCCCCAGCCTGTGGTCCCCAGGGCAGAGCCAGGCACCCCCACCCGGACATAGATCTTGGGGTGAAAGCCTGGAACTCCTTCATGGGCCTCCTTCTCCGGCTACCTTTCCTCCCTCTTTTCCATCATTTTTCTTTCCTTTTCTTTTTCTTCTTGGAGACCCTAATCCCCTCTCCCCAACATGGCCAGCCCAACACAGAGCCCCCTACAAGCAGATGGGGTTCGCCCTTGCCCTCCGAGGGCAAGGGCTGCCGGGGTTGGGGCCTGCCCCGCCCGCATGGAGAACCAGGAAAGCTCAGGCAGGCCCGGGGCACGGTTCCGTGTCCCTCACATCGGCCCTGGAGGGGACGGGGGCTCCTTTGCTTGCAGTCTTCCTTCTACCTGGAAAGCCCTTCCCGCCCGGCCGTATGTCTCAGCAGTAGGACAGATGCCACTGGCGACACTTAAGAGAGCTCACAGAGGTCGCATTTGATGCCACTAAATCACACAGTGAGGAGACGATGCCCTGCTCACAGCACTCTCCGTCGGCAAAGTCAGGAGGAAAATGACTGCTGGAGCCGGGGGTCTGTGTCACCTCCCTCGCTTCCCTCTAGCAGAGAGGGTGGCTCTGGGCCTCTGCCTTCTTTTCACTTTTTGCTAGAGTGTGATAGAAATTGCGTTTTGCTACCATTTATTATTATGCTTCCCTTTACCTTTTGTTTATGGCAAATGATACTGGTTTTCCATTTACGATAGTGATGTAAAGTTTCCTTTCAAAACTGAATTCGTACTAGTAACAACAAGTGAGTCAACTGGATATCCACACAGTTTCAAAAACAGGAACTAGATAGCGGCCCCGTTCAAGGCCGGGGCCCCTGGCCGGCTGCTGGGCCGGCCTGCCCAGGCTCGGGCACCAAGGAGGGCTCCAGAGCCCCACTGGGCCCCAGCCCTCGTTCCCGCTGGGAGGCTGTGGGAGGCGCTGGTCTGAAGCCCTGGGTTGGGGAGGCCAACCGGCCCCCGCAGACCTTTTGGACCTGGCTTCCTCCTGAGCCTATGGCTGGGCCTCTGGGGAAGGGCGGAGAGGGTGGCCGCGATGGAGATCAAAAGGCAGGGCCACTGTTGGGCCATCTCTCTGTCTCAGCACAGGGACAGAAGGCAGCTGAGCTCCCAGAGCTGGGGCTTTGTAGACTCCCGCAGAGCGAGAACGTGGCGAAGCTGACCACCCCAATCCCCCAGGGCTGAAGGCACACAAATTCCCACTCCCTGAGCCAGCTGGCTTTCCCTGAACCTGCCAGGCTAGGGGACTTGGAGCACGTGCCCGCAGATGGAGGCAGAGAGAAGGCTCCCCACATGCACCCAGTCCTCTGAGCCAGCCCGATGCCCCTGGACTGTGTCTTCCCGGGTCTCCTTCAGCCCAGACTGAAAGCACTTGGCTCCCGCTGCAGGTTCTGCACCAGTTTCCCCACCCCCTAGAATGTGAGGGCCCGACAGGGGCAGGATCTCTGCATCTCTAGACCCCTGCCCAGCTCCGGCCGGCTTGGGCCCCACGCTCAGCAGGGCCAGCAAGTATCTGGGGTGCACAGCCCAGCATCCCAAGCTTTCTGGCCCCCTGATCCCCTGGCCCAGGTGCTGGGGGTGTCTTGGCACCTAGAGGCAGCTCAGGATGGGAGGGGGTGGCCCTTACGCGGCTCATTCGTGCCCTAAACTACCCCAACTGGTTGTGCCAAAGCCACCAGCGCCTGGCTGTCCGGAACTCCCCTGGGCTTCCCTGAGTTCTGTCTCTGGAACTGCTCTCCTGTGAGTGCATGAGCCCAGCGGGCCCTGAGCTTCGGCTTTGGCATTAAAAATACGATCGTCAGTGGCCCTGCTTCTCTGGAAGGTGCACAGCTCCTTCCTGAGAGTTGGCAAGAAATAGGAAGAGAAGTTGCTGAGCCTAAGGATGGAAGGTACGCCTCTCTCCTCAGACCCTGGGGGACCCGCTGGTAAGACTCAAAGTATCGTCCCGCGTTATCTCACTCCCAGGGCCTCTCAGGACTGGAGCATTGTCCAGACACAGCCCTGGCCCCTCAGGGGGCTCCGGTGCCCTTGCCAAGCCCCAGCGGCCGTTGGCACAGCTGGAGGCTCCCCAGGACCTGAGTACAGTCTTGGCTAATAGGCTCCAGAAAGGTGACCACGAGAAAACAACCAGAAAGGGGACCGGGAGGGCAGGACCCGGGTCCTCCAGCACAGGAGGTGAGGGAAGGGGGGCTACCTGTGAGGGCTGCGGTCAGCGATCCAGCGGTCACAAGGAAGAGCCACATGTCTGGGGCCATCTCTGACTGCTACACGTGCCGGCCAGCAGGAAGCACCATCCTGGGGCCGGGCGGCAGACACGGCCACCGTGTGCCCCTCTCGCCCACCTGCTCTGCCTTTGCTGCTCCTGCTCGAGTCTTTCTCTCCTCTGCTCTCTTACACGCATGCGACCAGACCCAGCCTGCGAGTGTCTCTCACGCCTCCCTGCTCTGCTTGTGGTTTTGGTCTCCAGGAAGCTGGGCTGGTGTTACAGGGGCTGGGGGGAGAGCCCAGCTGCTTCTGCTGGGAGCCCCCCGACCCTGGCTGAACCCCAAGAGTCAAGGAGCCAGACACACACATGCGCCCACGCACACACACTTCCCTGAGGGTCTTCTAAGGAAAAGGGAAGCGGAGGGGCCGAGCCTCATTTCTGGGGCCAAAAGGGAGAACTGGCATGTAGTAGATGCTCCATCCATACATGTTGGAAGAGTGGGTGACTGACCCTTTTCTCTGTCCCATTCCATGGAATCAGCTTCATGGGATTAAATCCCAAGGCTTACCTTGACCTTGGGAGCAATGGGAAGAAGGAGGGTGTGGTCTTGGTGCACTTTTGAGAGACAAGACCCCAAGCCTCGCCTTCGAGAAACATAAATGGCAAGGGTCTGAGAGGTGGCCGTCCCACAAGTCCTTCTACACAGAAGGCAGCCAAGGCCCCCTGAGGTGGCACAGAGGGCCAGTTCCCTGCCCCCGGGTGCCAGGCAGGGCGTTCCTCTGTGGGAGTCAGGCAGGGGCCTGGCCCAGGAGGATGAGCAGGATTCCAACCAGCAGCTGGGGTGGGAGGCCTCAGGGCCAGGGGGAACCGCAGGAGCCAGGGAGCCCAGGACCAGGAAGGGGAGGGAGGGAGAAGTGCTGAGTTCTCCAGTCACTGCAGGGGCCTGAGGCTACAGGAAGGAGGCAGGGACCAGGTGTGTTTAATTCACTGCCGTGCTCTCTGCAGAGCAGACAGTAGGTGCTGAATAAACGTCTGTTGAATGAACACAGGAACAGACAGTGCTGTGTTCCAAGCAGCACCCTGCCCCGTGTGAGGCCATCTCAGTTTCCCCCTCCTGGTCCTCCACACCCTGCATCAGTCCCTTGTCATCTCCCCACCTGGGATGGGGAAGACTCCGCCTCCTTGGGTCCCATCTTGGGGAAGCTTTGATGTGGCAGATTTTGGAGCCACAGGGAGCCAGGCCTGTCCTGCAGTGAGACTCCGCCCTGCCCCGCCCCGCCCTGGCCCCGGCCGCAGCCGCCCCCTTGTGGACAGTCCCCGGCAGCACGGGCCGGCGCACGGTGCCTCCAGCTCCTGGCTCATCTGCAGAGACGTCGTGTCTGGGACTCTGCAGTGGGCTCTGCGGAAGGTGACGAGAAGGAACCACATCCCTGCCCTCAAGGAGCATGTAGTTCACAAACACAAGTGACCAAACCACAGGCCAGGGTAAGACGAACACAATGTGAGGTCTCCCGGTCCTAAGAGAAACACGTCTGAAATGGGCCGGGAAGGATGGCTGGACTTCCATTCCTGACCACATGGTAGACAGACGGCCTGTGCGGGAAAAGTCCCTGATACGAAACACCAAAAAAATGTTTTAAGTCATCTTTAAAAACGTACGACTGAGATGGCAAGAAGTGAAGGGAAATAATCAGAGGCCCAAAATGACAATGAAGCACAAATCCAGAGAGGGTTAGGAGCGGCTGCCCTGAGGCATCTGTGGGTCCAGGTGGCCCAGAACTTCAGTGTAATGAGCCTGAGCAAATCCCAGAGCTGAGCAATGTGGAAAACAAAATCAGAAGCCCCCGGCTACAACAAAGGGCACTAAAACAACCCCCACAGCGGTGAACTTGGGGAGAGAACCTCCCCGAAGGAGCTGACACAGGACGTGCCTGGCTCGGCTTTGACCCTGAGTGGAAGAGAAAGGAACGTCACCCCTGAATGCCCCTAACTACAGCTCGGCCACAAATAAGTCTGGAGGTGGAATTCACAGAGCTCGTGTGGCCAAAAACAACAACACAACAAGAACCAATCAAAGACAACGTAAGAATTTAAAGTAAAGTAAACTGTAGTTCCCCAGGCACTTGGCAGAAACAAATGGTGAAAATACCCTCAGGCGCTAAAGAATTCCCGCAGAAAAAGTTCCAAGGAACGTGCAGAAAAATCATAAAACACAGGACACAGGCACTTTCAGCGAGAATGGCAGAAAGCAGTAAACAAAAGAATCAGACCTTCAAAAACTTTAGATATTGGAATTATGCTACGTATAATAGAAGGATGTTTCATATGCTTAAAGAAGTAAAAGTTAGTCATTGAAGGTATAGATAAGAACAAGAGACTATTAAAAATGACCAGGAAGATTTAAAAAAAAAAAAGCAAATAGTACTTGTATAAATAATGTAAAAACATAATATTTGAAACTAGAAATCCAATGGACATATGAAACGGCAGATTAACTTAGCCAAAGGGAGAGCACATGAGCTGAACAATGGATCCAAAGCACTTACCCAAAACGGAGCTCAGAGAGATGAAAAGATGGAAAATATGAAAGAGGTTAAGAGACATAGAGGATGAACAAGGTCTTGAATATGTCCAATTAGAGTTCCAGAAGGAAATGGAAAATTTCCGGATTGATGAAAGACATAATCCTCAGATCCTTAAAGCTCCCACAACCCAAGCATGATAGATAAATTTTAAAAAACCTACACCGAGCACTTCTAGTAGCAAACGGTTGACCACTGGAGAGAAGATGGATGAACTATGAAGCGGAGTTGCAGATAACTTCTCAATATCAACAACTGAAGCAAGAAGGCAATGGAATAACATCTCAAAGTGCTAAGAGAAAGTAACCATCAACCTTGAATATCTTCCAAGAATGGGGTTGAAAAGATACATTTTCAGATGAAAACTGACAACATTTACAACTAACAGACTCTCACCTAAGGGAATTCTAGAGGATGTTCTTTAACAACAAAGAAAATAATCCCAGAAAGAAAGTCTAAGACTCAAGTAGGAAGGGTGAACAAAGAAATTCGTGAACACAGAAGTAGATCGAATAAGCATTTTTAAAAATGTTTATATTTTAGAGAATGGGCCTTGTCGTGTCACCCAGGCTGGAGTGCAGTGGCACAATCATAGCTCACTGCAGCCTCAAAATCTTGGGCTCAAGTGATCCTCCCTCCTCAGCCTCCCGAGTAGTTGGGACTACAGACATAAGCCACTGCACCCAGCTATTTTTTATTGTTTTAGAGACAGGGTCTCCATATATTGCCCAGGCTGATCTCAAACTCCTGGCCTCAAGCTATCCGCCTGCCTTGGCCTCTTGAGTAGCTGGTATTACACGTGCAAGCCACCTCACCTGGCAAAATAAGCATTGCTTGTATAAAACAATTACAAAAATGTTTAATTTGTACAGTTAGAAAATAAATGAGATAAAACTAAAGAACCAGAACATGATAACGAATGAATTGGTAAGGATTAATCAGAGTGAGAAAGGTCTATTATTTGGTGGGAAGGCAAAATATTCACTAGCGTTTGACCTTGTTAAATTAAATGTGCACACTAAACCAGAAGAACAATACAGTGGAACAAACGGGGTGGGGAGGGAGCATGTCATAAAGCCAAAGAAGGCAGGAGAGGAAAAGAAAGAGATGCAATAGGAAGAACAGGACAAGCAGAATGGTGGGTAGGTTTCAGCAGGTAGACTGGGTGTAGGGTGGCGAGAAGGGTGCTCCTGGCAGGGGGCACAGGGTAAGTAGAGGCAGGACAGTATAACGTGAGTGTTCCTGGGGCTGACTGACATGACTCATTCCAAGCTGCCCATGTTTCATGGACATGAAGCTTTGAACAGGAAGCTGGAGGTTGTACCCAGCTGGGTGCCCAAATCGATGAGCTCATTTTTATTTATAAGTCTGGAGTCAGGACCTTCTGAACTCAATTTGCAAGGGGCACCTAGTGGCTCTGCATCCTGTGGAGAACGCAAGCAGTTTTCATCCAGACCTTCTCTCTCTCCTGACCTTGGCCCTGCAAAGTGGAATACGCAACATGACTGAGGGAAGCCTGACTCTCGGCCCGGAGGAAGAGAGGACCTGAACTGCACGCCCCACACCCCACACCCCACCACGTGTCACAGGGCGAAGTTTAATGCTGACTGGTACTTACTGAGCACTTCCTGTCGTGCCAAACACTTCACATGGAATGTTTCCCCTTAACTCTCACAACAAGCCAACCAAGTAGGTTGTATCCTTAGCATATCCTTGCAGATAAGGACACTGAAGTTAGAAGGGGTGGTTTGCTCAAGTTCCTTGAGGACTTTCTTTCATCATTGTCCTTCAGAGCCACCTCTGAGTGAGGCTGTAGTGCAGCTTCTGTCCATTTCTGGCTAGTAACAGCCTATTGTGCCGCCCCATTTATGAACCAGGCATGAGGTCTTCCTTCTCTGTCAAAGGGAGCTCCCTTGAGGCCAGAGAGATATGAGTTAAAAGAGAAATACGGACGCAACAGAGGTATGTGCCATCTGTCCGTGTAACGTACTTGTGCCTTCTGGTCCTGTTTAGGCCTGAAGCTATTTATTGTACAATGATTGCTGCCTCCCTCTCCCCGGATCTTATAACCTGGTATGTATGATAATACCCGGCTTGTGATAGGGCCCTGCGGTCACCTAGTCATTGATGACCCATCATCAGGTACAAGTCTCTATGAGGACCCGGTAGCACCCGAGGAGATGATTTTCAAATGACAAGCATTTCTCTGCTACAGGAGTTATGGCTTTGGTCCAGCACTTGCAGGTTTGTGCTGCAAATTCTCTTGCATTAGAGCCTTCCGGAGACTCCACACAGCATTCTTGCTCATCTGGTATCCCTGACATGATCGGACCTGTGGGTCTGATGGCCAAGGTGGCACAACAGCTTGCACTACCACCTGGACCTGCCACGGTGCCTTCTCTTACTGTGGGCCCCACCCAGAGCTGGTAGCCCTCCAAGTCACATGATAAATGGGTTGAACAGGATGCTTCAGAGCCCAGTGGTGGGGGGTGCAAGCTGCAAAAGCTTGGTCTGTTACCCTAGAGGCGATGTCCCAGCATGCCTCAGACCTTGGAACCCCTAAAATCTTCCCCAATATGGCAGCCACCTAAATCTTTGTGGGGTTTATTTCCCACCTTTTAACATATAGAGGGCAGCAATTCTCAAACTTTTTGATCATGAGACCCCTTTATATTCTTAAAAATTAGAGAGGACCCCAAAGAACTTTTGTTTATGTGGGTCATATCTACTGATATTTATCATATTGGAAATTAAAACCGAGAAATATATTTATTTAATACTTTTAAAAATAACAATAATAAACTCATTACATGTTAACATAAATAACATTTTCTATGAAAAATTACTATATATTCCAAACCCCTCAAAATTACTGGGACGGGTGGCCTTGTTTTACATTTTTGCAAATCTCTTGAACATCTGGCTTTGTAGATTGTCATATCTGCTTCTTTACTCAATCTGTTGAGATATGTTGTTTTGGCTGAAGTACATGGAAAAAAATCTGATCTTGCAATATGCAGTTGGTAAAAGGAAGAGTATATATCAACAGCCTTTTTTAGATAATTGTAGATATTCTTCTCTGATACTACAACAAAATTTGGCAAGTGATAGTTTCTAAAGGTTAGTACCAATATGGAATCCAAAATCATACAGTGACATTTTGTACGCTATTAAATTAAATCCACTGGTCTATTTTGCACTTTGAATGGCTCCCTTATCCATGCATGATCTGTGATAACACGCATCAGTCATGTTGGAACATACTGCTTCACAGAGTTATACAGATCTTCCAAATGTTGACATATTTCATTACACAATATCAAGAAATCACATTCCTCAATGTCATCTCTGATCCCATCAGAAAGCTTTAAGCATCGGGACGATGTCAAGATCATGGCAGCAGACACGAGTTTTCTAAAATCTCTGAAAGCTCAAGTTTCATCATTGGCAACAAATACTGTCAGTTGTTTTCTTTGAGTGACAGGCTCACTTCGTTCATCTTCAAAAAATTTGTCTGCCAGATTCTTAAGTCTGAGTAACCATAGTTTCAAGTAAAAATGGTGTTCCATGAAAAAAAAAAAAAGAAAAAGAAAAACTAGTCCAGCTGGCAAAGGGAAGAACAACACAAGTGCTTTCCCGGAGGCAGCCGCCGTACCGCGGTGTTCAGCAGGGGTGAGTACTGCCTACTTCTCCTTTTGTCACATAGAATGTTAAAGAGATGCGTATCAAAGGATTGTGATTTAATAATATCAATAATTTCAACTGCTTCACTGAAAACACTCTTGAGTAAAACCAGCAATTCTTCCTCCTATTTTTACTCCGAGCGCATGGGAGTAAAGGATCCAGTGGCTACTAGCACAGTTTGTTGCCACTGCTTTGATTCATGCAAAGGCACAAGCAGTTTCACCCATCATTCCTTTTGCACCAGGCAAATTATGTCAGTGCAAAGGGCCAGTTGTGTCTTAACATTGTTATGTAAAAATTTTGACCTTCCAGACCACTGAAAGGGTCTTAGGAATCCTTAGGGGTCCGTGGATCCCACTTTGAGAGGGGAGGGGACAGCCATGGTGCTCAGAGCTGAGACTTAGCATCCCAAATACCGTAGTTCCTCTCCTAAGCATTGCCTGAGACATACAAGCCCTCTTTGTGGGGCAGCCCAGCTGTCTCTTCTCCCCCACTGTGGGTTTCCAAGGCTATTCGCCACCCTGATCGGTTCCCATTGAACCTTCCAGTGTGGTGTCTGCTGAACTCAACACTCTACGCAGGAACCGACCAGCCTGGGGTCTAGCAGAGTGATGTCCCCGATGCTAACTTTGACCTTTGTGTAATAATCAAAGCCTCAGAACTACATTAGAGGAACTCTAGAAAATTAGGAAAACACAAAAGAATCACCTGTAGTCACATCACCTTGACAACTACGTGGCTTAGGGTGGCCTTAAGTGTTGACGCATCCTGAATTTACCACTGACGAGAATCCCCAAGGCTGTTTTTGTCCTGACGCTGAGGAGCGGTATCTTCCTGGCCCTTCCCTGTTGAGCCTGAAGACTCTAGGAGGAGGACCCGGTGTTCGCATCTGCCCATTTCATGCATCCAGAGCTGCCTGTCGACATCCGGGGGCTGGGTCCGCTGGCCAGCTCCGTGTGCTCCGCACACAGGGCGCGGCCACGTCGGTGGGCTCGCTCGTAAATTCCTCTATCGGAATTCGAATCTTGAATTACAACTTCCGATGGTGAAACCACCGCCGCCCATGGTAGATCCCTGCCCCCGCTGATGGTAGATCCCTGCCGTATCAGTGTTCTAGGCTGCTGTGGCACAAACTTGGTGGCTTGAAACAACAGACATTTATTCTCTCACAGTTGTAGAGGCCGGAAGTCTGACATCAAGGGGGCAGCAGAGCTGCACCTCCTCGAGGGTCCGTAGGGAAGAATCTGTCCCTGGCCTCGTCCACCTTCTGGAGGTGGCGGGAGTCCCTTGGCGTCCTTTGGCTGTGGCTGCAGTGTCTTTATAGTGGCTTCTCTTCTCTGGGGGTCTAGCTAATCTCCCTCCGCCTTTCTCTCATTAGGACACTAGTGACTACAGCTGGGCCACACCCTGATGACCCAGGCTAAGCTCCTCCCTTCCAGATCCTTACTGTAATCAACCCTTTGCCATACTAGGTAAGAGTCTTAGGTTCCAGGGATTAGGATGTGGACACATATTTTGGGGACACCACTCAGCAGACATCCATAGCAGCAGTTTTCAACTAGGAATAATTTTGCCCCCCAGGGACATTTGGTAATACTGGAGATATTTTTTGGTTGTCATACCTGAGCGGAGGGAGTGCAGCTAGCATCTTGCCACGAGGCAAAGGATACTGCTGAACGCCCTGCAGTGCCCAGGACAGCGCCCCACCACAGAGCGCCGCCAGCCCAGAGTGCCGGCAGTGCTGGCGTGGAGACACCTGATTTGCAGTAACGAATTATTATTCCACTATACCCTATCAAAAAAGCAACCACTGCCATCCCCACCTCTTTATCTAACTTTATTTTTCATGATAGCCTTTGTTTTGTGTGGCATTAAATCTATTCTACATTTATTTGCTTGTTATCGTCTCTCACAGCCGCTAGAATGTCAGCTCCATGAGGACAGAGATTTTTGTCTGTTTCATTCACCGCTGTTTCCTCAGCACCTTGAACAGCACCCAGCACCCGGTACGCAATCTCTAAATATGTATTCAATTTCGTTATTAGCTGATTAAGGTGTAGACGTTTCCTGAGCCATTACTACATGCCAGCCAGGGTGCTGGGTTATCTCATTTTGATACAAAAACCCTCTAAGGTAAGGATTAGTATCAGCCTCTATTTTTCAGATAAAGAAACAGAAGAGGTTAAGTTACTTGCTGAAGATCACACAGCTCTTAAGAGGACAAAACAGGGTCCTTTCTCAGGTGACCCAACCAGAGTTTATTTCCTTAGAGAAATGATTTCTTTAGAGAGGATGTGTCTCCTGTGTACCAGGCAGGGTGCCAGGCAATGAAATATGCAGATGAAGAAAACACAACCCCTGTCCTCAAAAGTCTGTAGTCCATGGAAGAAACAGGCAAGTAGGCAGGTAGTTATGATGTGAGTCACTGCAGGGGGAGATGAGGGGTAAACCAGCCTTGACAAATCAGGGAAGACTTCTCAGAAGAGGTGACATCTGGGTCAGCTCCTGAGGGACCAATATTAACGAGTCATGGAAAGTTCTAGGCTGGAGGAGCAACACATGCCAAGTTCCAGATGAGAAAGAGCTAGAAGCTGACTGTGGCTGAGGGCAGAGTAGGGCAGGAGACGTGGAGACAGAGTAGCAGGAGAGGAAGCTCAGGAATTGGCTCAGCAGCGGTTAGTCCTGGAGGCCCTCAAGTAGGACAAAGGAGTTCAGACTTTATCCCGAGAACCAGGAAGGGGCCTTGCAGGGTTTCGAGCTCGCTGGCCACAGTGCTGAACAGGAACCAAAAGGTGCTACTGCACTGGTCCACGCAGGGAACACTGGTTGCTCAAACGGGGCCAGTGCTGTGGGGTGGGAAAAACGTGGTGGCCACAAAAGAGAGTTGCAGGGCAACATCCATGAAACTGGGGGACAGGACCCTCGGGATATCTGAAACAGGGGGCAGGCAGGACAGCGATCAGTTTTCTAAAAGGTTGGTGAGAACAGACATGTAATAAAAGGATATAATAAGAAACAACCATCACTGGTGAAATGTTGCAGCCCCACCCAGCTCCCAACCTGTGGGTGGTCTCACTCAGGTGCTAAGGGGACAGGGAAGGCAAAATAAGGATGCATCCTCTACCGTCATCTTCCCTACTGGGGGCCGTGGCTTTCCACAGTCTATGTGGCCCTGGGAGTGTCCTGCTCATTCATTCTGGCCTCACAGGCTTGTGAATTTGCTCTGTTCTGCTCCTTTAAAGGCAACTGGCTCTCCAGGTGGTCATGGGGATGGAGTCAGCCATGTCCTCAACAACACAACTAGAGGATGACGTTCTGCGGGCAGCTACAAGCCTCCGTCAGGAATAGGAATGCTGCGAGCACAATCCCACTGCAGGTTACGTGCAGCTCCTGGTGCAGCTGCTACACCCCAGGGCATGGTGGGATTGACCACCCTGGTATAAGAAGCTGCTGTGAATGGCCCCTCCTTGCTCCATGGCCACTATGCTTTTATCCAGGTGGCTCAATTTTTTGGTTTCCACCTATCCTCAACCCCAGGATGCCCCTCCAGGTACAGGGCAGAGGTTGGCCAGGTATAAGAGAAATCCAACGTGTTCTATGTGTGTGGCAGACCTTGGCTAGGCCTGGAAGATAACTTTGCCCCCACGGCTGGGGCCACATCCTGGTCATCCTTACAGAGTTGCAATGAGGCTGTGCATATTTGATGCTCATTGGTGACTATATAACCTGTGGACAGTGTAGCAGGACAGCACTGAAGCATTATTAAGAAATTGTGGCCGGGCGCGGTGGCTCACGCCTGTAATCCTAGCACCCTGGGAGGTCGAGGCAGGCGGATTGTTTGAGCTCAGGAGTTCGAGACCAGCCTGAGCAAGAGCAAGACCCCGCCTCTACTAAAATTAGAAAGAAATTAATCGGCCAACTAAAAATATATGGAAAAAATTAGCCGGGCATGGTGGCACATGCCTGTAGTCCCAGCTATTCGGGAGGCTGAGGCAGAAGGATCACTTGGGCCCAGGAGTGTGAGGTTGCTGTGAGCTAGGCTGATGCCACGGCACTCACTCTAGACTGGGCAAAAGAGTGAGACTCTGTCTCAAAAAAAAAAAAAAGAAATTGTACCTGGAAACTAGAAGTGAGATCAAGATTTCATTGCTTCATTTTTTTCAACCACATAAATTAATTGTGTTGGATTTTAGAAGGTGGGACTGGGGACCTGAGAGCTTAGGCAAGTCCCACTTTTGAACCTCCCAAAACCTGACATCTCTCACCCTGGCATGGCAGAACACCATCAGTAGGAACTGGGAGATTCTAGAAGCCACTTCTGCATAACATCCTCACTGTGATCCCTCGATGAATGCTTGCTGACAATGTAACCTATGCGCTTCTCACACTCAAGGGTAGCTGCAGCTGGATGTAGGCGAAAGGCTCAGGTTCACCATCCTCCCACCAAGGCGTCTGCAGGACCACTTCAGCATGTCACTGCACCAGACAGGGTGGCAGCCACTTGGCTCTCTGTGGGCATGCAGGCGCCCAGAATTGCCAAAATCTCTGCAATTTTAAGAGTAGCCAAAAATCTGGATTTTCATGTGAATGTTTCTGAATTTTAAAAGAGATAACTAAAAATTTTTAAATTAAAAAGCAATAACAAAACCAAAACCAAAAACTTGACACCATGTGGCTAAACACTATCTGGACCAAACCAAATCACATAGACTTGTCAGTCACGGCCATGGCCCACCAGCTCCAGGGCTCCTCTGTACTAAAATTCTGCTCTCATATTGTAATCAGTGCTATAACTCGTGCCCGGGGTGACAGTCCTGTCTACCTTCAGAACACTACTTCCCCTGTCTGTGAAAGACAAATCACCGCCACCTTATCCCCAGCTGAGCATGTCCCTGGGACTTTCCCCGTGAGCCCATCCCAGTCCCTGTCCCCCACCTACCTCGGAGATGGAGCCCGGGCAGAAAGGAAGAACCTACACTCCTCTTCTGTTTGCTGCTTTGCTCTCCTCTCCTGGTTTTTCCCTGCAGGCCACACTGTTTTTAGAAACCTTTCCTTTCATACACCACCTGCTACGGGTCACTGACAGCACGTTAGTACTTTCGTTTGTAAGGCTCAGCCCTCTGGGATGGCATCTGTCACATCTGCCAGCCTAGTGACACTGCCGAGAGAGGAAGGTGCTGGGTCTGATGTGACCTGTGCTTTGTCACTACACCCCCGTGGGAAATCACGAACTTCCTCCAAGTAGGCGTGGAGGTGGCTTGACCGAAGCATCATCTCTCCTCTGAGCTCTGCCTGCCTCATCCAAAGCACATGGTCCCTTACGACAGCGACTGAAACAGAGCCTGGGGTGGACAGCTCTGCTTTCTCACCGTCACTCCCCAGCCTTACACCTCCATGGGCCGGTCCCATCCACCACGGCTTGTCTTCTTACCTGATATAACATGCTAAAAGCCCACCCTTTTGCTGGTATCTACGGCTTTCACGAGACTCAGTTTATTTGAGCTTCTAGCCTTCTTGATGTTATTCCTACAAATCTTGCCTTCAGACACTCCTTCCATTCGTTTATTCAGCCAGTACTTACTGAGCACCTACTATTTGCCAAGCACAGGCAGTCACTGGGAATAAAACGGTGAAAAATTAGACAAGGTCCTTGATCCAATGGAGGGTCTGTTTTACTAGTGGAGACAAAAACCAGTAACTGAACATGGAACACCTGCTCTGAAGACATTGAAACAGGACGGTGTGACAGAAAGGATGCAGACAATCCAGTAGGCAACTACTTAAACAGGATGATGCCAGAAGGCCCCCACGGAGAGAAGACATTTCAGCTGAAACCTCAATAAAGCGAAGAGGCCAGTCATGCACAGATCCGGAGGAGGAGCAGTTCTGGCAGAGGGGACAGCAAAGACAAGGCCCTGTGGCAGGAAGGAGCTTAGCATGCGAGGGGAACAGAAAGAAGGCCAGATGGCTGAACTTGAGTGAACTTGAGGCTGAGACCAGGTCAGGGGAGGGCAGAGGCCAGATCCCCCTGGGCTTGTAGGTCAAGGTGAGGGCTGGCTCTTGTCCTCAGAGCGTCAGAGGGCTCTGAGCAGGCCAGTGCTGAGGCCCACAGTGATTTCGTCTGAGGTCAGCGGGCCTCTCAATCCTGACTCACGTGTGGCTCTCTGTGGTGCCACAGGCGTCCTGAAGGTGCCCCACTTCCTTCCTCAGTAGCATTTGCACAATCCGAATTGCACTGTCACCCAGGAGCCCAGGCAGGGGTTTACCCCTAGGTCAGTTACCATGAACCAGCCGTCCTCCCGCCCCTCTGCCTACCCCCCACGGGGCCTCAGTCTCTGCATCTGTGAAGTGGGCACCTGCAACCAAATGGCGCTGGCCTTCCCAGTTCTGTCAGTCTAGCCCTGGGTTCTGACTGAAGAGGATGCAGGGAAAGCGGGATCCCGGCAAGAAACGAAACTGAAAGTAAATACTCCTCCAGGCTCCAAGGATGCCGGCAGAGGTGGGGGTCGGGGGAGTAGGCGAAAGAGGAGGGAGATTTTTAGAAAGCTGAGCGGGCAGGGGCCCTGTGACCCAGGCTTTCACTTCTCCTAAACACCAGGCGCACCATGTGACGCAGGCCGGCCACAGGGGCGAGTGAAAGGGGAAGCCAGGGGGAGCCCAGAGTTTCTCAAGAAGTCAGAGAGGGCCAGGCTGAGCCGGCAGGGCTCCGAGGGGAGCCAGGAGGAAGGGGAGCTGAGGCAGTTGGGGACAGGGAGGAGACAGCAGGGCCAGCGGGGGGCCGGCGGGCAGAGGGAGCCCCCACCCCAATGCAGGCCATGTGTCTTTAGGAAAGGGGACAGGATTTAAGAAAGCGAGGAAAGAGGAGAGGGGTGGAAAGTGGGGGAGGGGCGGCAGTGTGGAAGGAGGGACAGAGGGGTCGGGTCGAGGAGGACAGGGGAGAGCAAAGGGAGAAACGGCTTGGGGCTTGGGCGAGGGGAGCTCGCATCCGCCGTGGGAGGAGGGGAGAGGAGAGTTGCGAATTAGGGGGAGGTGGTAGAGTCCTCGCAGTGAGCGGACGACCCAGGTAGAGAAAGGAGGGGAGAGGCACAGGGGAGAAGAGGGGTAGAGGGGAGAGAAGGGTGGGCGAAGGGGTGAGAAAGGAGACAGCTAGTGGGGAGGGGAGGGGAGTGGAGGGCGAGGCCTGGGCCGGGCTGAGGGCTGGGAAGGTGGGCTAGAGAAGAGCCTCGGGCAGGATGCCCGCGCCGCGCGCCCCGGGGGAGCCCCGCGTGTCCGGGGAGCGCCGGCCACTGCTGGCGAGCGGCGCTCGGGGCCCGCGACGGCGGCGGCGAGCGGCGGGCGCCGCGGTGCTGCTGGTGGAGGCGCTGGAGCGCGCGGCCTTCTTCGGCGTCTCGGCCAACCTGGTGCTCTACCTCAACAGCACCAACTTCAACTGGGCCGGCGAGCAGGCGTCGCGCGCCGCGCTCGTCTTCCTGGGCGCCTCCTACCTGCTGGCGCCCGTGGGCGGCTGGCTGGCCGACGTGTACCTGGGCCGCTACCGCGCCGTGGCGCTCAGCCTGCTGCTCTACCTGGCCGCCTCGGGCCTGCTGCCCGCCACCGCCTTCCCCGACGGCCGCCGCTCCTTCTGCGGCGAGATGCCCGAGTCGCCGCTGGGGCCCGCCTGTCCCTCGCCCGACTGCGGGCGCAACTCGCCCAGCCCCTACTGCGCGCCCACCCTCTACGCCGGGCTGCTGCTGCTCGCCCTGGCCGCCAGCTCGGTCCGGAGCAACCTCACCTCTTTCGGTGCTGACCAGGTGAGTGGCAGGAGGCCTGCCCCGACGGGAGGCCCTGGGGGTGTGGGGGGAAAGCAGTGGGCCTGGGCTGAGAGCCAGGAGGCAGGAGGTGTTGGCCCCCAGCGTGACCTCGGACAAACCACTTCCCCTCTCTGCTCCCAGTTTCCTTGTTTGAAAGAAGAGGAGTGCGAGCCCTGACAAAACCGATGGCAACAGCAGTGGGAATAACCACAGCTGGCCTTCTCAGAGCTACGCCCCAGGCCCCACAGGCCAGCCCTAAACACTTGCACCATTTTAGCTCATTTAATCCTCTTCACTACCTGTGAGGTGGGTAGTATTATGCCCATTTTACAGAGAAGAACTCTGAGGTTTCATGGCATTAATCAACTTGTCCAAGGTGACGCAGAGGGCCCCACCACAAGCCCCATGTCTCTGTGTTATAGGGTTCTGGGGACCAGGGCAGGAGCAAGCCAGCCTCTTCCTACCAGCAGTGCCAGAGGTTGTCAGGTAGACTTGTTCAGATCCCAGCTATGCCCCTCACTGCCTGGGGGCTCTTGGGCAAACATCTCAACCCCTGAGCCTTTCTCTGTTCCCCCTTGGACAGAGCGTTCCCCCTTGGACAGAGCGTGGCACGTAGGAGAAATTCAATAAATATTTGCTAAATGAATGAGTAAATGCCGAAAAACATGGCTGTATTTTGATAGCTCTACCAGCGGGATATTAGACAATAATTTAGATTAATATGTAATATTATTAAAACAACCACATATGGTGTTAATGAGCAAAAGCAGGATGTAGAACTGCATACAGATGTGAGTACAGCCATGTGAAAAGGCTAGGTGTCAACCAGAGTGGAGAAACTGAAGAAAGATAGTAACGGTAGTGTGGCCAGGCCGCTGGGCTTAAGCGCACTTCTCCCCTCAGTGACTCTGTTTTGCAAATATTCTTTAACTGCATGTAGTACACTCATGGAGGGGACATGTTTTAAAAGGATCATTTCATCCAACAGCATCCACAGTCCAGCACTCAGCACAGTTTCCGTTGTCCTTGCAAAGGTGTCACTCGTCCAGCCTTTTTAGATTCGTTTGACAAGGGGGTCTCTGTGCCTCCAGGGCGGCTCTGGCCATTTCTCATGCACTGTTGACCCTCCCTCGGACAGGAGACCCCAATAGTTGCCAGTAGGAATCTCCCATCTTCCCTTAATTCTGTTCTCTCGTTGACATCCCACTAGCGAGGGCCCCCATCCCAGATACCCTTGACCTGTGCCCTTGACCTCACTGACCTCCAGAGGGCCTCAGCCTTCCTGTGCCCACTGTGGCCAGAACTGGTCTCCCTCACCCTCCCGTGGCATCAACAGTGACGGCAGCTCCAGTGCGTTCTTCCATTTACCAAGCACGGACTTTGGGCGGAGCAAGGCCGGGCTGGAAGCCTGCTTTAAAAAGTCAGGCCCTGAGCCCAGGACGATGCAGAAACACTGACGTGGTTTGAGGCAGGGATGGACATTGCTGGATTTGCATTCTTTAAAAATGGCTCTGGCTGCAGTGGAGAGAGTGGATGGGCTAACAAGCATGGGTGCCCCAGCGCGGTACGAAGGCCGCTGCAGGGGCAGATAGACAGGGAGGCAGGTGGGAGGGAATGGCACCATCTGGCAGACAGCTCTACCCAGGAGCTGCGTGTTTAGCACACTTGCTGATTTCAGGAAGGGCCATCCATCATTCTCCACAAAGTGTCTGCTCATTCTGGAAGAACTCATTTATATCCTGAACTGCTGCCTGGTCTTCCCCCTTAGAGTTACAAATGTCATATTCATTTACTTCCAATTAATAAATGGAAGTGGCTACTCATAATGGGACTTATTCAATTTTCTGCTTGAACGTCTAGAGCCGGGGTTCTCAGCTGGCATGCCGTTCCTTCCTGATCACCAAGAGGACCCCTCAAAATCCCCACAGCAATGCAGTTTTAAGCACGTCCGTATGGATTATGGTTTCACATTTGGAAAAGAAAAGAAAATGCTTATCTTTTTCCCAATGTAACTGCAGAAAGTAAAGCTTGCCACAGTCTTCTTAAGTAGTAGAAATATGTATCTCCGAATGAAAGACGGTAGTGGATTCTGAGATTTGGGGGGTGATTGAAAGGGTGACAGGTTTAACAATGTAGAAAATCTTTTCTTTGCTCCATTGAGATGACCCTTAGCCTTCACTGCTTTCTAAAAATGTGGGTGCCCAGGCCTGCCCCCAGACCTGCTGAGTCAGAATCTAGGACCAGGGTCTGGGAGAGGTGGGGCGGCCCGTGCGGCTGACCGGAAACCAGCAGACCAGAAGGGGGCCTGGGGCCTGACTGTTGCCGATTGATCCAAATCCTGGGTAAAGATTTTCAACCCATCTGCCCTTGCCGGGGGGCCTGAAAAATTTTTTGCATATGGCAGAGGGAGGCAAGTCGGGGGGAAGGGGTGGTCAGAATAGAATGCTCTGCTTGCTTCTCTAAACTGCAGAGGACATTCTCAGTTAGACTTCTCACTGTTCCTTCAGTAATATGCATACATCACATTTAATATGGTGGAACAGAACTGAGATCTTTATTGGCTTTTTTCTGATTATAAGAGTAATGCATAGTGTAGGTTGCTCAAAGACAAAGGGATAAATCAACCAGAAATGAACAAAGTGGCATCAGAGATATCTATTGTGTGCACTCCTCGGTGACAATAAAAAATCAACGTGTCCTGGGTATGCAAAAGCAGCTGTGCCAAAATGTCCTGATCGTTAACAAGTGACTCCCCGAGAGAAGGGTTTATTCATTCATTCAACAAATATTTATTGAGCGTCTATTTAGTGATCAGAGACTAGGAAAGTGCAAGAATGCCCACTTGCTGACCCACAAAATGTCTCCCTCCCTGTGGGAGGGAGAGGTTTGGGTACAGAGGGAGCCCCTGGGCCTCCTTGGCCCTCACTCTCACCCCTTCCTGGCTGGCAGGTGATGGATCTCGGCCGCAATGCCACTCGCCGCTTCTTCAACTGGTTTTATTGGAGCATCAACTTGGGCGCTGTGCTGTCGCTGCTGGTGGTGGCTTTTATCCAGCAGAACATCAGCTTCCTGCTGGGCTACAGCATCCCTGTGGGCTGTGTGGGCCTGGCGTTCTTCATCTTCCTCTTTGCCACCCCCATCTTCATCACCAAGCCCCCCATGGGCAGCCAAGTGTCCTCTATGCTTAAGCTTGCTCTCCAAAACTGCTGCCCCCGGCTGTGGCAACGGCACTCTTCCAGGTGAGCAGGGGGCTCTGGGCGCAGGGAGCCTCCATTCCTGGAGCGGTGCGTCCTTCTCCTGGGGAGGCATGGTCCAGATTGCACGGTTCTGGTTCAGCTAGGTCCAGTGGCAGCCCTTTTTGATGATCTGCTCTCCAGTGGGCCAGAGCTGTGACTGAGGAGAGCAGTGGAGGTCAAGGTGGTGGTGGTGCTGGCGGTATTATTGGTGACACCCTAAGTATAGAAAGTGTGAGGATGGTCATGGTCTTGACAGCGATGATGGTGGTAAGGATGAGAGGATGGTGGTGTTGGTCCCTACAGTGAAGACAAACACTGGTAACGGGGATGACAATGGCAGTAGAGGTGGTGTTGATGGAGACGATGGTACCAGTGAAGGTTGCTGGGGTATAATATGAATCATGCTATGCTGCCCTGTTATTAAGTATAACAGAGTGTTGGGAAATCGGCCAAACTTGCTTCCTCCCCCATTCGTTGACATCCAAGGCGGGGAGATTCTAAATGGCCTTGCATGAACACAGTGGCTTCCTTTTGCCCTCTCTTTCCTAAGTTAATTGACTACTCGTTCTACACAAATCTGTCCCCAGACGTTGGAGCCAGTTACAGCTCCTGTCAATAGGCTCTAGATGAAAAAGCTGAAGAACATGCCTCTCCCAATCTGTTATATTGCTGGAGGGTCTGTGAGTATAGTCGGCAGGTGTGTCGTTTTGATTATCTGTCGTTGCTTAACAGACCATGCCAGAGCTTAGTGGCTTAAACAACCATCTTTTTATCCCCTCTCCCAGTTCTGAGGGTGACTGAGCTCAGCGGGGAAGTTCTTCTGCTCCTCATGATGTCACGGGGGCTGCGGTCATTTGAGAGCCGAAAGGGCTAGAACATCTAAGTCGGCTCACTTACATGGCTGGCAGTCAATGTGGGCCGTCACCTGGGGCTGAAACTAGAGCACCTTCGTGTGGCCTTGCCACGTGGCTTGAGCTTCTCACAGCATGGTGTCTGGGTTGCAAGAGGAGGGAGCTTTGCAAGAATGAATGTTCCAGAGGGAAGAAAGCAGAAGGGGTGGGTCTTCTTAAGGCCATTATGAGGCTTAGAATTCCCAGAGCACCACTTCTGCCTCATTCTGTTGGTCAGAGCAGCCACAGGGCTGGCCCAGAGTCAGCGGCAGGGGAAATAACCTGGACCGGCTGGTGGCAGAATGGCAGCACATACCGGCAGGGAAGGAGTTGACAGTGGCTGTCTTTGAAGATGAGCATGCTGCTATTGTCCTTTTGGAATCTCAAAGGATGGTGCAAGGCTCTTGGACAAGAAGGGGTCAGACACCTCTCAGGACAAAGGGCAAAGGTGAAGTTTGCAGCAGCGGTAGATCTGTCCCATCTCCTGGTGACGCTTTCCCCCATCCCTGCCTCTTGTGCAGGGGGAGGGTTATGATGTTGACTGCCGAGGAGGATGGACTTGGGGACGGCAGGCAGGGGAATTCTGGTGTATCGAATCTGTGACAGCCTAGGAAAGTGCAAGAAGTCAGGCTTGGACTGGGACTCCCCTGGTTGCCATGACAAATGGATGCTA
Source organism: Propithecus coquereli (assembly GCF_000956105.1). NCBI lineage: Eukaryota > Metazoa > Chordata > Mammalia > Primates > Indriidae > Propithecus > Propithecus coquereli. Next base: position 66,743 of record NW_012145190.1, read on the forward strand.
TGAGCAAAAATATCTCTTAAGCCTCCGCTGGCCACAGTCCGTGGTCGCACTTCCTCCAGGGCCCACAGGGGCCACCGCTCTGCAGCGGGATGGTCTTTCCCAGCCGCCTTTGCTGCAGAAGAGATGACAGTGGCAGTGTTGGCAGCAGTAGTGCCAACACCGAGAGACTGACAGTGACAGTGATGGAAACTCTGTGGAGAGGGGGCTGTGGTGACAGCGACCGCCTTTCTAAAGGTGGTGGTAGTAAGGATGCTGGCTTGGGTGACAGTGACGATGGTGGCAAAGGTGATGGGAACAGTGGGGTGGAGGAGATGAGGTGGTGATCTCCGGGATGCTGGCTGTTGGAAGTTCCAATACTGGGAGGGGGACTAAATTAGGGGACACTGGTGGAGGTGAGAACGGTGGCCCTGGTGGTGGGATGATGATGGCTGCCTTTTATCTTCTGCCCCTGTGGTCCCCCAGAGACCCTCAGGGCGCCCACCTGCTGCCTGACCAGGGGTATCCCCAGCCTAGGCCGTCCCCCCAAGAGGACATTGCCAACTTCCAGGTGCTGGTGAAGATCTTGCCCGTCATGGTGACCCTGGTGCCCTACTGGATGGTGTACTTCCAGGTGAGCACCCCTGCCTGTTGCCCTGGGGAACCTGGCTCCCCACTTGCCTCGCTGGCCTCAGTTCACATCGTAGAAGCCTGGAGCATGTGGGAAGCAGGGGAAGGTGGGGACAAAGTGAGCTACTGCTACGTGCCAGCTGGCGTGGGGCCTGGGACAAAACCATCCCAATAATTAAACTCCCTTGGGTCATACAGCAGGAGGAATTCTGGAGAAGGGCCCAAGGCCCAGTTCCCGGAATAAGTCATCCATCTCTCTGGGCCTCAGTTTCCCCATGTGTACAATGGGTGGCTTAGACAAGGGGCTCTTCCAGCTCTGCAGCATTTGGGTCCTCTGACTTGGTAGCTGTGGCCCAGAGAGGGTGTGTCGGTTGACAAAGCCACAGTAGGTCAGGAGCAAGCTCAGTGTGTTGAATACCTTGCAACAGTGGTTCCCCAGCCTGGCTGTGCCTCAGAATCACCTGCAGAGCTTTTAAAAAATACGGATTCTCCAGTCCCACCCCATGCTACTGAATCTGAATTGCTCCAGTTTAATAAACTTCTCAGATGATACTGACACTCAGATTTAAGAACTGCTGCCTCCCACCTACCATGCCACCTCCCAAAGGGAAGGCTAGCGGCGTGCATGCGTGTGGGTGCTGTGTGTGTGTGTGTGTGTGTGTGTGTGTGTGTGTGTAGGGTGGGCGGCAGCCTAACCCAGCCCCTAACCCCCCCAGGCCATAAGGTCATTCCCTCCCACACCCCTCCATAGGAACATTTGTTGGAGCTGCCCGCCTGCTAGGTAGGGGTGGCACAGAGTGTCCGTGATGAGACAGGGACGTGGGCGGTGTCCATGGCTGACTCTCAGTCATCCCCATCAGAATACTGACATCCTCCATACCAGGAGGTACAGGGCTGCTCCCTGAGCGACCCAAGCACCCTCCCGTGCCCTGTCCGCTCGTGGAGTCTCCTGCAGCCCCTCCCTTATACAGCAACTAAAGGGGCGATGGCTGGTACGGCAGGGCCCTGTTCCTGCAGCTGTGCGCAGGGCTGTGTCTGTACAGCCCCTGCGTCAGCCTGTGGGACTCAGCTTGGCTTCGGTGTCAGATGAGAACTCCCCGTGGGGACAGCCGTGCCATTATCTTCCCCATTTCAACAAACATTTATCCACGCTTACTCCGTGCCGGGCCCGGGAAACACCAATGTGAGTCAGACCAAGCCTGGCTACCAAGGCGGAAGGAGGATGGGAAGGCGACTTTCCCCCTGAGGCCAGGAGAGGGGATGGCTGCCCAGCTGCCCTGTGCTGGGAATGCCCGCCTGGGCGCCGGGAGCCTGCCGGGGCTGGAGGGGGGCGGCCGGCCCTGTTCGGCCTCACGTCCATCTCTCTTGGCAGATGCAGTCCACGTATGTCCTGCAAGGTCTTCACCTCCACATCCCGAACATTTTCCCCGCCAACTCTGCCAACAGCTCCGTGGCCCTGAGAGCGCAGGGCAGCGGCTACACGGTGAGAGAAGTGTGCGTCCAGCACCCGGCTCAGCCCAGGCTGGGGGCTTCCTCTAAGAGGAGGAAATGAAGCTGCCTTCACACGCCCCTTCCCCAGCTGCAGAGTGACCTAGGATACGGGAAAGCACCTGCAGCGGGGCCGGGGCAGGGGCTGTGCGACACCCAGGCATCCTGCCGACACGCTCGACTGCTCAAAACACTCAGGCCAGCTTCACTCCCCGACCCTGCGGCTCCAAAGCAGGCCTCACTGCCCGGTTTGCACCCCCAGATCACGCACACGCACGTCCCATTCAACTCTACTCTCTTCCCTCTTTCTCTGGGACCCTTGAATACCTAGATCCCTGTCTTTCTCTGAACTTTCTAAACTAGTTCCCTGGCATTTCAGAGACTCATAAAATTAAAGATCTTCAGAGGAGCCGGCAGATAAATGACGTATTTGCCATTGTACTGCATTTCCTTGCCATGGCAGACATCGCTAATCAATCGTGACAGTTTTTCATGTTGATCCCATAAATGTTCCAAGCATCCACCACCAATTGGTAGAAGCTAGAATACAAGAGGAACCTATTTGCCAACCCCAATTTAATCCCATCCCCTAGTTACACAGTGGAGGGATGTGAGTTCCAGAGAGGGGAAGGAGCTGCCCCTAGGTCATGCAGGGACGGTCCGGAGTCCAGGTCCCCTGGCTACAGCCTTGTCTCTACCCTACCTCTCTTGACTTCCTCCCACCCAGATCCCGGAAGCCTGGCTCCTCCTGGCCAACGTAGTGGTGGTGCTGATTCTGGTCCCTCTGAAGGACCACTTGATCGACCCTCTGCTGCTGCGGTGCAAGCTGCTTCCCTCAGCTCTGCAGAAGATGGCGCTGGGGATGTTCTTTGGCTTCACCTCCGTCATCGTGGCAGGTGTGTAGTGGGTGTGGGGCGGACGCTGGCCTTCGTCTTTCTTCCATTTCAAAAGGATTTGAAGGCATTTGTAAAAAATAAAAGGGAGGCAGGGGGGCTTGGCTCAGCCAAAGAAGACTTTCATGCTGTGGCACAGCCCTGAACCCTTCCCACTTAGTAATTGTATGATCCTGAAGTCACTTAGGGTCTCTGAGCTGCATCTTTAAAACGGGGATTGCAGCCATTCGGACTCTGAGCAGGGCCTGTCTGTGTACTCTAATGGAGGGTGTCGTGAGGATCAAAGGAGATGAAGTCTGTAAAGCACCCTTTAACGTGCCTGGATCACAAGTAGGAACTGGAGAAAATTAAAGCTCAATAAACATTACTATGTTGAAAGTATGAAAACCAAACTAGATTATTTTTCAGTATGTGCTTTTAAGCATTTTGTCCTATTTCATCCTCACAATAATCCTGGGAATTTTATTCATGCTTCTTGCATAAGGAAACTGGATCTCAGAGAAGTTAAGTGATTTGCCCAAGGTCACACAGCTAGCCAATGATAGGGCCAGGGCTGGAACCCATGTCCTCTAACACAATGTCCACCGTTCAATCCTCTAGAGTATTCTACTACAGCATAGCTATCTCACAATTAATGAAAGGGTAGGAGATAAAATAGTTAAACTTGAAAGCCAGGTTAGAAATACTACAGCAATACTTGAGGTTACAGTAGAGAGGTCACATGATATCACAGAAAGTAGGCCAGCTTTGAAACCAAACATACTGGGGCTCAAATCCATCCATGCCTAATTATCAGCTGTGTGACTGTGGGCTGGCTGATTGCTTAACCTAAGTTTCACCTCCTACATTGGTAAGAATGCACACTTAAGTGCCTAGTACACAACAAGCCCTCAATTAATAACAGTTGTTACCGAGTGCAAAACCTAGCTCTGAGCTTCCTGGCAGCCAAGGCAAAAAGTGAGAAGTTGGAAGTGAAATCTTGACTCCTACCCGCTGGGCCAATATTCTTTTCCTTACCTGCTGCCCAGTCAATCATTGGCTACTTAATGAGTACCCACCACACACCAAACCTCTGCTGTGAGCTAAGCCAGTGTCCCAAACCTTTTTGACACCAAGGACTGGTTTCATGGAAGACAATTTTTCCACGGACCGGGGGGAGGATGGTTTCAAGATGATTCAAGCACATTACATTATTGTGCACTTTATTTCTATTATTGTTTTTTTTAATTTTTTTTTCTTGCTCCCCCCCATTATTACATTGTTAACCTCCCTGTTAATGATAATCTGTATTTGCAGCTGCTCCCCAGCGCTAGCATCACCACCTCAGTTCCACCTCAGATCATTAGGCATTAGATTCGCATAAGGAGCGCACAACCTAGATCCTGCGTCTGCACAGTTATGAGAATCAAATGAAGCTGCTCATCTGACAGGAGGCGGAGCTCAGGTGGTGATTCGAGCAATGGGGAGCAGCTATAAATACAGACGAAGCTTTGCTTGCTCACCTGCCACTCACCTCCTGCTGTGCAGCCTGGTTGCTAACAGGCCATGAACCAGTACCAGTCTGCAGCCAGCGGGTTGGGGACCACAGGGCTGAGCTGCCTGGGGTGGGCCTGGCTATAACCTCCCTCTTCTCCCCCACCAGGAGTCCTGGAGATGGAGCGCTTACACTACATCCACCGCAACGAGACTGTGACCCAGCAGATTGGGGAGGTCCTGTACAACGCAGCACCCCTGTCCATCTGGTGGCAGATCCCTCAGTACCTGCTCATTGGGATCAGTGAGATTTTTGCAAGCATCCCAGGTACCCTGGATCCCTTCCTCTGCTCTTGCACCAGTGATGGTGGTGCCTCCAAGTCAGGGGGCCCGTGGGTGCAGCCTCCAGGGCTCATCTGCATGGAGGTGTTTTCTGAGCAGGGCTGCATTCACCCAGTGGGGATTTATTGGCAGTAGTTCATGCCAGCCACTGCGATCCGCACTGGAGATCTGGAGGCGAGCAAGGCACTTCCTGCACCAGCTGTGTCTTTGCAGTTGCTGTGCCCTCCACTTGAGATTGAAGGCGAACTCCTATTTCCCCTTCAATTGCGATACCAAGGCCCATGGGCAGAGGGCGTCCTCCCTTCCTGCCCTTTATTCATTTCTATCACAGCACACAGCAGTCTGTGTCATAATAATGCATTTCTCTGTCTGTCCCCCTGGGGCTGGGAGCTAGAGCTGCAAGGCTGGGGCAGAGGAACCTAGAGCTTCCTTGCTGCAGAGCCCAGGGCTAGGCTGGGTGGGACATAAAGATAAACTGGGGGGAGAAAGTCATGCAAGCAATAAACCAGTGCAGTGCTGGAGAAGTGACCACAGACCGTGGTGGGGGCCGCTGGCATGGCGGGGAGAGGGCAGGTGATCAGGTGGGAGGAAGGACCTCACAGGCAGAGGGAACAGCATAAGCGAATACCCAAGCCTTGTGGGGAATGTGGGGGACAGGGCTACAGAGGCGTGGGGGTAGGGGTGGTATAGGGGATGGAGGTCTTATGCGCTGAGCCTGGATCTTGGAATTTCTCCTGAGGGCAACAGCACCCCCCACCTCCACTCTCCAAGGGGCTGTGGCAGAGAAAGGACCCCATCAGAGATGCTTTAGACAGACCCATCTGGCTGCGTGAGGAGGACGGGAGTCAGGACAGTTTAAGAGACATTTGCAGGGGCCGGGCAGGAAGTAACCAGGGCTGGGGTTTGACCCAGGGCAGAGTGGAGACAGAGAGGAGGACCTACATTTAGAACAGATTTCAGAGATTGAATCAAAATGATGTGGCTATGACAGTGCAGGTGGGCAGAGGGTGGGGGACAGAGGGAGGGTGAAGGTGGCGCTGGCTTGGAGGTGCTGTGGCTGAAATGGGAAACCCAGGAGGGGAGGAGGGGAGCCAGGGCTCTTAGGGCAACGCACAGTGTCCAGGTGGAGGGGTTCAGCCAGAGGGGAAAGTGTCACTGGTGCTGAGGTGTGGTCACGGCCTGGAGGGAGGCTTGGTGGGGGTGGGGAGGTGGGGGTGGCCCAGCGGGCAGGGCCCAGGCCTGTCCTCTGCTCCTCCACCAGCCCCTGTGGCCCTCCCACCTCCCTCTCTGCAGGCCTGGAGTTTGCCTACTCAGAGGCCCCGCGATCCATGCAGGGCGCCCTCATGGGCATCTTCTTCTTCCTGTCTGGGGTGGGCTCGCTGTTGGGCTCCAGCCTCGTGGCACTGCTGTCCTTGCCGGGGGGCTGGATGCACTGCCCCAAGGACTTTGGTGAGTGTGGGGGCCTCCACAGGAGTGGGACACAGGTGGAGGGAGGCTTGGAAAGGGGGTGGCAACTGCTAAGTGAGCCCAGGCAGAACGCAGTAGAGGGCTGCACTCGGGAAAATGGGGGTCTAGCCCAGACTCAGCCAGTCATACAGTGTGGCCTCTCTCCTTGGGCCTCAGTTTCCCCAACCATCAAAAAGGAAGTAGTGAACTCAGTGGAATGCTGCTATTCTGGCTGAAGGTTCACCTGTCTCATGGTATTTGAGTTTCAAGCCCCCTTACGAATAGCTAGCTACAAGGGAGTCGTAGACACCCCAGGAGACTCTCAGGGAGCCAGGTGCTAGAGGGATATCTACCAGCGTCTTCAGATCCCACCCACAGAGCACAGCAGGGAGAAGGTGGCAGATGGGGCATCCCTGCTCTGACCCAGTGCCCACCTGTCTTTCCCCAGGGAACATCAACAATTGCCGGATGGACCTCTACTTCTTCCTGCTGGCTGGCGTGCAGGCGGCCACAGCCCTCCTATTTGTCTGGATCGCCGGTCGCTATGAGAAGGCGGCTCAGGGCCCAGCCTCCCACAGCCGTTCCGGCAGGGACAGGGGCTGAACACATCCCGTCCCAGCCCCTTGCTTCTCTCCACGGACACAGACAGCAGCAGTCCCAGCTGTGGTTTCCTTCTCAGTTTATTCTGTACCCAACATTAGAATGCAACGGTTCCCATAAATAAGGGGCATGAGCCCTTCCTCATGACCATGGTCCATGACAAGGGGCGGGGCGGGGGGCCTGGGTGGGAGGCCTTGCAGAGGACCACGCAGGGGACTTGAATAACAAGCACCGGAGGACCTGCAGGAAGGGCAGGCTAGAGCTCGCCGGGACCCCATATTTGCTGCGCCAAGTGGGCTGGGGAGGGTCAGGAGCTGCCCCGGATCCTCTCCATGTAGTTACGAAGCTCCTCGGGGTCCTTCAGCCCCATGTCCTCACACACCCAGCGGATATCCTCCTCGCCTGCCACCAGGATGGACTGCACGGCAGGGCCCCCTACGGGCTCCTCAGGCAGCTGGGCCGGAGGGGCTGGCGCAAACGTCACAAACTCTACACGCTTCCGCCGCCCCCCAGCTTCCTTTCGGGCCAGGGTGCTCGAGGAGCTGCAGGTGCCCCCAGGAGGGCAGGGGGCCTGAGTCGGGGCCTCCCCTCCTCCCCCACTCTCACAGGGGCAGCCCCCCTCCCCCTTGGGCAGGCCAGGGGACCGCCGGTCCAGCTGGCGGCTCAGTTCCTCCTGGTCGGTGCCCAGCCAGACCCAGTTGTGGGGCTGGGGGGAGGCGGGGTCGGGGGCACTATCGGGAGGCTCTTTGCGCTGATACCGCAGCACGAAGACCACCCCATTGACCAGGAAGATGAGGATGGCTACACAGAAGATTCCCAGCAGGGCGTACATGCCCAGCTCTAGGTCGGTGACACGCTGAGGGGCGGGGACCATCTCCTCCTCCTCTTCCTCCTCTTCCTCCTCCCTGGCTTCTGCCTCCTCCTTCCTGGCCTCCTCCTCCTCAGCAGGCTCAAACTTGCCCCTCACACCCACGCCGGCCCCCGCACTGCCTGCCACCCGCCGCTCACCACCTGTGCTGGCTTCTGTGGCTGGCGGGCTTTGGGCAGGGCTGGATGGGAGGGCAGGGGCCGGAGTGGGGGCAGGAGGCAGCCCCAGCCAGGCAGTGCCAGAGGCCAGGGGCACACGGTGGCGGCCCCGGCGGCAGGGCTCGGGCGGGTGCAGAGCCACGTGCAGGGGCAGCCCCTCGGCGCCTGCCCCACTCACCACCACCCCAAGCTGGGCACCCTGCTCCTCGCCTGGCAGGACAGCACCAGGCTCCTCGGCAGAGACAGACAGTCCCAGGTCACGACGGTCGTAGAGCTCAGCGGGGGCCAGGGTGTGGTCAGAGAAAGACAGCCATAGGGAGAGGGCCACCTCCTGTGGGGCACACAGACACAGGCAGAGACACGCGAGGGTACGCACGCATGCACATAGAGACCACTCCCACAGAGACAGGCCACACGGAGGAGGAGAGACCAGAGAGAAAACAGAGACACAGGCAGATGGACAAAACACAGGGAGAGAGGGGATGTGTGTCAATCACCTGTCTGCCACTCAGCCCCGGGGTCTGAGTCATTGGGAGGGTCCTCAGAGCCATCTAATCAACCTCCCACTGCCACACTCCAGCCACTGCTTGATCACCTCCAGCCACAGAGAGCTCACTACCCCACAGGGAAGTCAGTCCTCACTCTGAAAACCCTAAGGTTAAGGGTCGAGGTACCAGGGCCCCCTTCTTCCCATTCCCCTCTGCCATCAGCCCCCTGGAGATGTTGACCTCATCCCCCTGACCCCCAGCTGTCACCTGCTTTGGGGTGGGAAGGGCTGACTGTGCCCAGCATGTGGCTGTGACCTCCCCAGGGTGGGCAGTACCCCGGCTCAGGGCCAAGGAGATGCCCATCACCGGCTGCACCCGCAGTTCCAGCACCGAGACTTTGTCGTCCGTCACAGCCAGTGCCTGCTCCCCCAGAATGGAGTCAGACAGCGGGGAACGCACCTGAGGGTGGGAAGGAGCTGGAGGTGGGGGGCCTCCTACACAGCCCCCCACGCAAAGGGATCTGTCTTCTGCTCCCAGCATCCTCATAGGCTGCTCTCCACCTTTTGCACCCCAACTACATGCCCTGTACATACCTGAACCCCAATCCCACACCGAGGGGACAGTTCCCTCCTCCAGACCTGGCCCCCAGGTACCCACACCCCAGCCCTTCATACCTAAAGGACTTCCCCCCTTACACACCACCCGGTCCTCACCCAATCCTGCTATGCTCATGCCCTCCCCAGGCACACCCTGGGCGCCCCCTACACTCTTCACCCCTGCCCGTGAAGGTGGCTGGGGGCCACCTACGCCCTTCTCAGGGAGTCTGCTCCGCAGCGTCCCCTGCTGGCTCACCTCGATGGAGGTGACACCCGGCTCCCGGCCCATCAGGACGCGGCCGCCCTCCAGCGAGGCTACACGCGGGTCCAGCACATGGGCGTGCGGTGCCACGAGGTGGGACACGTCTAGCAGCCAGTCGGGGCCGAGCAGGTGGGTGAGGCGGCGGCCGCCGTCCAACGGGTGAGCCGCGAAGGGGGCGAGAAAGCGCACTCCGGCGCGCTGGTACTGCAGGCGGCAACCGCGGGCGCGCCGCTCCTCCTCCGCCGCCTCCGCCTCTGGCTCCGCGGGCCTGCGGGGCGGGGCGTCAGCGCAGGCCCCGCCCCCAGCCAGGAGGGCCCCGCCCCCAGCCCCGCCCTCCGAGGGCCAAGCGGCTGGAGACCCCCCCAGCCCTGCCCGCCACGCCCGAGCACGCTGCCCCCAGGAGGCTCCAGGTCCTCAAACTCAGCCGCCAACCCCCGCCACTCTTGCTCCCACGGAACACTAGTAGAGACCCTCTCTCATGGGGATGGGACGCCTCCCCCCGCCCGGGGGTATTCAATATTTTACTGAGCTCTGTGCCATCTTAGGCTTTGCGGACACAGCAGTGACCAGAAGAGACAGAACCCCTGCCTTCACAGGGCTTTCATCCTCAGAGGGGGAGCGTGGGAAGGGTCAGCAGGCAACAGGGAGCGTTAACCAGCACGCGACATAGATTAGAAGTGGCAGGTACTGTGGAGAGAAGTGAGGCCGCGAAGGACGAGGTCGCAGTTTCAAATACAGGGGTCAGCGCTTGGGCGGTCAAGGGCAGGGATGGGCCGAAGGAACTGCAAGCACCTGGCAGTTTTTCAGACCCCAGCGTGGGCCCGTGGCTGTGTCCCCTGTACGCCTCTCAGTCCCGGCGTGACTTTGCCAAGGCCTGCCAGCTCCCTCAGGCCTCCACTCACCCTTCAGCCGGGCCAGGGACCCTCCAGCCGCGGACCTGCTCCAGGGTGGTGTCGGTCAGCTCAATGCGCAGGGGCAGCAGCGGGGCCCACACGGTCAGCCGCAGCGAGGCCCGGAGCCGGCGCCACCAGAAGTCCACCCGCACCCCGCGACCTCCCCGGCTCTCCTTGCCAGCCACGAACACAGCATCACAGGCCTCAGACACCTGTGGGAGGGCAGAGGGCAGGGGGGTGAGATAAGCCACAGAAGACAAGCAAGCTTGGGCCAAGGAGGGCAGCCCTGACCCCAGGCCACAGGAAGGACTGCAGCTGAAATTCAGTTCTGCAGTTCACTGTAATGCACCCCATGGTGGGCTTGTTGGTTAAGCTACTGTCCTTAGTTTAAGAAGATTTTACCATGCATCCAGGGTACGCTCCCCGTGGAGGAACTGGGCCATTCCTTGACCTCCCCTGGGGTCAGGTGGGGAAACTGGCTATTCGCATACAACAATGTCTTCCTCCTGGCAGAGCAGGGGTTTGAACCCGTAACTTTGGCCCCTTATTTATGCTGACCTCTGGCATTGGTACTGGAGCCATCTGGTAACCAGCTATAGCTAAATAGGCAAAGTTGGTAGGCAAGGTAGACCTATCCACCCAAGACCCTCACCTACCCAAGGACGTACATGTGAGCAAAGGGCTGCCACAAGTGGCAAAAGAAACTGTCCCCATTCAGGTGGCTGGGATCTGTGTAAAGGCAGGTGCCATGCTTCCCCTCTTAGAACTTCAAGATGGAGAAAGTTCTCCACCCTTTTTTTTTAATTTCACAGTCTCCAATAATAATAATTACTTTTACCATTATATAATTATCACACTATGTTATTATTAAAACAGCAATAGTAGCTGCTGTTGTTTCTGTTCCTGCTATCTACTGGATACTGTTTTAGGTGCTCTTAATTCTTACAACAACCCAGAGGTATAGTCCCATTTTAAAGTTTAGGAAACTGAGGCTCAGAGAGGTTAAGAGACTTGCCTGTGATCACACAACTAATTGACAACAAAGATGTGTTTCAAACTAAAACTTCCTGCTCCCAAAGTACGTGCTTTTAAGTCTCCCAGGCCGGCTCACTTGCCAATGCAATAATGAACGCGAACGCGCCCAAGGTGGGAGCCGTTGGGATTACGTAGCTCCCACTGGACTCTGAAGGGGTGGCTGAGACAAAAGAAGTTGAAGGTGTGGTTCCCCCCATGAGGTTTCTGGTCTGAAGAAGCCGTGCTCTTGGGGACCCACATGGGGAAGGAGGAAAGCCATCAGTGCGTGACTATGCGCACACAAATGCACACTCACACGAGGCGGGTGCCTGCCACTCACCTGCAGGACCTGTGTGTTGGCAGACTCACAGCCGATGTGCTCTGTCACCTCCACCAGGGCACCCCCGCTGTCCACGGTGACAAGGCGCACGGGGACACGCCGGGGCACTCCAGTCAGTGGTGCCGTATTCACCAGCTCCTCAGCCTGCAGGTGGAGGAAGAGCTCAGCCCCAAGCCCCTCCGCTCATGGGGCTCCTAGGACTTGGCCCAGCCTGGCAGGGCAGACACGGGGGCCCCCTTACCTTGGCCAGTGGGATGAGGGCCCTGATGTCCCGCTCTGACACCAGGATTTCCCACACCATTTTGTCTTTCTCTGCTTCGGGGGCCTGACCTGGGTACTCCAGCTGCCACGTGACGGGGCGAGTGACTGCCACGGCCCCACCCATGCCATTCTCCACCACAAAGTCCACCCACAGGAACTCGGACAGTTCGAGGACACTGCTGGCCAGAAGAGAGAGAAACTGAGTGCTTGCTGGCCTTCAGACATGGCCCAAGCACTTCCTGCATTTACATGGTATGACGATCCCTACTTTCCACGTATGGAAACTGAGGTATGGAGGTTATGGAACTCACCTAAGACTACACGGCAGAAAGTGGCAGGGCGAGGATCTAAACGCAAGCATCTCAAGCACCCCAAGCTCTTACCTACTCTTGGCCTCTCCAAGACCCGTACAGCCACTTCGCCACCTCCCAGCAGGTTGCTGGCTCCCCTGCCTGCCTGGGTCCCTTCCGCTAAGATCTCTGCTTTCCACAGCCAGTGAGGTGGCGGAAAGCATTGAGGTCAATTCCACCACGGAGGGAGATTCACGTCCAAGACCTGAATGATAACCCTCAGAGCTTCCTTTGATCCAAAACCTAAGTGCTGGCAACTGTCCCCGGTGCCTGATATGCAGTATCTTATTTTATTTTTACAAACCCTAAGGGATACATTATTATCCCCATTTTACAAGTGAGGACACTGAGGCTTGGTGGGGGGGATGTTAATTGGCTGGTCCAAGGTTATTCATCCAAAAAGTTTGAAACCGAACCAGGATTCAAACAGGGGCTTCAAAGTCCATGGCCTTGGCCCAAGCTCAGGGCACAAATAAGAAGAGATCGTAAGTGTTCAGAACTTCAGCTGGGCTTTGGGGCCCGGAGGAAGGGGCCCAGTTAGCGGGGGCAGGGGGCAGGTAGTGGCTGTGAGGGCTGCAACTGGGTGGCCAGGATAGGCTGGCATCACCCAGGATAAGACTCACAGATATCTGCTGTGCCTGACACGGTGGCTGGGTCTGGGCAAATAGTGGCTGAACGAATGATATGCCTGCTTTGTGCTGCTTTCTTTAAAAAGTCTGTTTTTTTGCCTGATCACACAGTGATCTGGAGGTAGCACGGCAGCCCCCTTCCCTTGGGCCTCCAAATCTGCCCACTAGCACTCTAGGACCAGCCCTCCCTCCTCTTCCTCCCAGGCGAGGGGAGTTGCCCACCTGGAGTCTGGCCCCGTGCGCCCGGCGCGGTGGCAGGTGATGAGGGTGGTGTGGTGCTTGGAGCCCTTGAAGCGGTCCAGCTTGACAGTCCAGAGGGTGGGCTGGGCTGGGCGGGCGGCTGTCACGTGCAGCCCTTTCTTTACCTTGATCCTGGGGGAGAGGTTATAGGTCCGTTTTGGCAAGGTAGATACTCAACTGTGGACTGGATCCGAGGGGGAAGACAAGGGGCCAAAGCCATCAGCCTCCTTCCGGTCTGGCCTCCCCGGCTCCGGTCTGAATGTCCTCCTGGCCATCCTCCAACCCAGAAGGACCCCACCTCAGCGCAGGTCATACCGTAAAGCTCTCCCCCACCTACAGACCACTGACGACTCCCCGCGGCCCACAAGGTCAAGCCTTAGCCTGCCATTTGAGGCCCTCCAGGGTCTGGTCCAGTCTCGCCTTCGGCCGTGCCATCTCTCCATGCACCGTCTGCTTCAGCTACACCACAGTTCTCCCCACATGCGCGCACACAGCTCTTCCCCACGCACGGCTCCAAGCCTTTTCTAGGCTGTGCCTTCTGCCAGGTCCACCCTTCCTTTCTGTATCTACTGATTCTTTAAGCCTTCAACAACTCGAATACCATCTCCCTTAGAAAGCTTCTGCAGTGGCAGGATGAATTCCCCCCTTACAGCACCCCTGACCCAAGCCCCTGCAGCATTTTAAACCTTCATCAGAGCACACACACCCACATGCCTGCCAATCCAGTTCGTGCCCTGCCCTACTGGGGGCCCCTTACTGCCAAATGGGCACTGGGCCTTGCTCATGCGTGGATCTCCAGAGTGAGGACACAGGGCATGACATACTGTAAGTGTCTAGCAGATCCGTTTAATGAGTGTGTGAGCGAGCACAGGAGGGCATGAGAGACAGGGAGACACACAGAGATGGGACATGCACAAACCCCATATGGGAGAGACATGTCACACTCTGCAAATCCTTGTCAGTTGGATTGGGTAGGTGGGTGGGGGGCTGCTTTGGGGGAATTCCTGCGGAAAAGGACACAAAGAATGGGCCTTCCTATGAGGAGTAGAAGGTTCTGTCCAAAGGTTAGGGACCTGTGGTGAGGGTGACAAGCAGGGACAACGTGCAGATGAATGTGATTGGGGCACATATCCCTCTCTGGGGCATTAGAGCAATACCCCCGGGCACCATGTTTTCCAGTTTCCAAGCCCTTTTCTGGTTCCCCTCCCCAGGGCAATGTTAGTCCCATTGGACAAAGAAATTGCAGGGAGGTGCCAGGGAGAGGGGAGGCTTCCTACTTCTGACTCCAAATTCAGGGCTCTGCCAATAATAGGGTCCTGCCAGGGCGATTACACCTCTTTGCCCAGAAGGGGTTTGGAGGACCCATGTTTTGCAGAAGTCAAAAATTCCAGCAAAGACCCCTAAGAAGAGCGGGTACCTGCCCTTAGTCTTCCTGCAGAGGTTCCCACCCCGACCCATGCCCAGGGCACAGTGCTCACCGCAGGGTCAAGAGGCTGGCTGTGAAATTGTGCCGAAGCAGGAGGGTGGCACTGAAGAGCTGGCCAGGCCGCACTGGCACGTCGGGCACCCGCAGAGTCACAGCCTCATCCAGGGGTACCTCCTGGTACTGTGGAGGGTCTGCCGGGCGCAGCTCCACACCACCCACGGGCAGGGCCTGCTCCCCGGGGTCCTCCTCCCCTCCGGGGCCACAGCCCCCAGGTCCCTCAGCGGCGGGCTCCAGTGTGTAGGCCAGCTCAGCCCGTGTGGCGGAGCCCTGCGAGAACCAGTGCGAGGGGAACTCCAGCTCCACCACGCAGGCTCCCAGCGATGGCTGCGAACACACAAAGGCCGTGGTTGGCACGGGACAAGGGGAGGCGGGGGCTTGGGGGAGGGAGAGGATTCCCAGCACCCATGGCAGGAAACCCAGAGCTGGAGGGGTCCATTAAAAAAAGGGCTGGCACCAATCAGAGGGTGAAAAAAAAAGGGGGCGGGGAGCCAGCATGGGCCAGAGACCTATCCCAGGTCACACAGCAAACTAGCCACATGGCTGGGAAGGTCTAGGTTTCAGAACACATCTGCAGACCACTCTTCTGCCTTTGGGAAAAGTCTCACGCCAAAGTGAGCCAATCCCAGTGCCCGACCCAAACCGTGCCCCAAGACTGCCCTGACTAGAACTCAGGCTTCTCAGCATCCTAAAGCTCAAGAACTATCTCTTTCCAAAGGATTCCTGTGCTAGACTCCAAAATAGTGGAAACAGCAATTATGAAAGTAATACTAACAATAATGCAAAAACACTTGCCGAATGACTACCTGCTATAAGCTGTTCTTGCGTCCATCTCATTTATGCCTTACTCCCATTCCATATGAAATAGGAATTGTTATTACCCCATTTTACAGATGAGGAAACTGAGTCTCAGGGAGATTAAGTTACTTGCCCAAGTCACACATGATGGGCTGAACTCCTGGGGGCCCTAAATTACCTTTCACAGCACTGAAAGCTAGTGGAGCGGGAATGGAGTCAGGTGGCCTGTGACCCGCAAACTTCCCAGGAGTGGTGAGCCCTTTCCCCTCCACTGTGGGACCACCCTTTGGCTGGCATAGCAGCAGCAGCAGGGCCAGCCTAGGCGGGGCCCGCCCACTCACCTGGAAGCGGCAGGCTCCGTGGGCAGTGCCTGCAGGGTGTGTGGCGTGCAGACGGGCACAGGGCAGGCTGCCAGGCCCCGGTGGCCAATCTTGCCCTTTGAGGTGGAAGAGGACCCGGGCATGGGGCTCCGCTGGAGTCACCGCCGCCTCCACTGAGACAGCCCGCACGTCCCACGGGACCGGCCGTTGGTGGGGCTCAGTGACCTGAGGAGGGACCACCTGGAGGGAGAATGAGGAGGCTCGACAAAGCAGGAGGTGAAGGGCAGCTAGATCTGGGAAGATGGGATGCCCAGCTTCCAATCCCAGCCTCAGTTTCCCCCCTGGAAAATGGGGAGCACAGCTGGAGCTGGAGAAGGCCCCCGAGCCACACACAGCAGACCTCAGGCATTGAGTCCTGTTAGCCCGAGGGTGTCTGGTGCTCCTTCCTTACCTGCTGAGTGGCAAAAGGTGGGTAGGAGGCCCGGAGAAGTGGCTGGGCCCTGGGCCAGGGCTGCAGGAGCAGAAAAGTCTCAGATCGGGAGCCCAGAGAGGAGTTGGCAGGTGGGTAGCGGCCCACCTGCTGCACACGGAAGTGCTCAGGAGCATCCAGGAGCTCCAAGGCTGCTGGCAGGTAGACAGGGTCCAAGGGGTCCTGGTCACAGTCCACTGAAGAGGGATAAGGGGTAGAGATGGTGACAGCTCCAGATATGGCAGGGGCTGAACTGAGCTCCTGGGGCACAGTGGTGGTGGGCAGTGGAGGGAGAAAAGGGCTGTAAATGTCCCATGCACCCAGGATGCCCTAGGAATCTCCCCATTTCACAGGTGAGGTTAACTGAGGCTCAAAGAACCTCACATAGGTAGCACACAGCAAAGCCAGGATTTCAATCTGAGTCCAGCACTGGATGCCAGCTTCCCAGCCATCCCTCCTTCTATAGACATGGCCTTCTCCTCTCCAGCAGAGCCTTCTCAATGCCTCCCCTCCCCCATCTCTGCCCTCTACCTACTTGCCTCTGACACCAAGGCATTTCTGGGGTATGACTCTCCCCAGATAGGTCCTATTCGGTAAACGATGGTGGCAAGGTGAGGTTTGTACAAACTAGAGACCCTTTCTCTGCCCCTGGGCCCTTGGCTAGACTTGCCCAGGCATCCACCCTCCCTCCCCCGTCACTGCCATGGCAACCCACACCATCTTTCCAAGCTTGCTCCCTTCGTCCCTGTACCCACTGGGTACTGGAGCGCCAGAGGGGGATGGGGGAATGCCGAAGAGGTCTGTGAAGCTACTTGTGTGCCCTGGGGGTGGTGTGGGGGCCGTGAGACTGGGGAGATGGTCAAAATATTCAGTCACCGGAAAGATAAAGGATCACTAAGGCCATATTGGTTTGTACTATTAGCCCTAACAATAATAATTAACGTGTTTTGAACGCTAACTATACACAGGTACCAGTTTAAACATTTTGTGTGTATTTAACTCTTTCAGTCTTTGTAATAACTCTGTGAACCAGGCTCTTTTATAATACTATGAATCCCGTTTTGTGGACATAGGAAATGAGGCGGAGAGGTTAGGGCACTTGCCCGTGGGCCCACAGCTGGAGAGCGGGGCAGCTGGGAGGTGAGCCCAGGTGTTAACCATTAGACAACCCTGCCTCTCCGTTGCCCACCTCAGCCCGCACTCTGCCCTGCAACAGTGCCTCCTGCCCGCTTCCCTCCCAGGACTATGTGTCCCCTCCTCTGCCCGGTGGCACCTCCCTCCTCCTTTAGGGCCAAGAGTGAATTGCCTGAGAAGGGGGAGGAGAGTTGCCTCCCTCTCCAGGAAGCCCTTCTTGGTTATCTGCCCTCCCACCAGTCTCCTTAGTCTTTTGGAACCCTGGTTGCCTCCTCTGGATTAGTTATCTTC
This sequence comes from Propithecus coquereli, assembly GCF_000956105.1. NCBI lineage: Eukaryota > Metazoa > Chordata > Mammalia > Primates > Indriidae > Propithecus > Propithecus coquereli. The sequence goes on from NW_012145190.1 coordinate 84,185, forward strand.
CTATCAACCCGCGACCCTGTCTTACTTATGCTGGAGTTCCCCAAGCTGGGAAGCTCTCTGCAGAGGACTTCCTGGGAGCCTGGAGACCTGAGTTTAAGTCCTAGTCTGCCTGAAAACTTGGGTCAGTCATTAGCATCTTGGAGCCCCAGTTTCCCCACCCGTAGAAGGGGCAGGAGCATTTAGCGACACAAACTGTGGAGCTCTGTCTGAAGGAGGGATTATTGCTGCTGCATAATGGATGTGACAAGGCTTTCCTCCTCTCTCTGTGGGAGGGACCTCCCACCTGGTCCCTCAGGGTGGGGAGCAGGTGGCTGAAAGCAGCCCCATAGCAGGACTGGGGGTGGAGTGGGGGGAATTGGTTTCAACCTCCTTCCAGCCCTCCCCACCAAAGAACAAGTGTCTGAGAAACTCCCACTGCCCCCCTTCCCTCCCAGCCCCAAGCTAACAGGTGAGTGACTACTGCTCCCTTGGGGGTAGCCCCTGGCCTCCTAGCCTCCTGCTACTCCATTGCCTCCATAATTACAAGATGCTCTTAGCCAGACTCCCACGGACTCCCATCACCCGAGCTCAGCTCCCTCGGCGCGGGTAGGAGCGTAGAAAATACCTCACTGTCCCTCACTCTTCCGTGGCGTCATTCACCCTGCAACCACAGCCTGGCTCCCCAGCCCATGCCAAAGGCCCCCTCCCATCAGGGACGGAGCCTCACAGGGACTCAAGAAGGCAAGGATGGGGGGCCATCCCTGGAGAGCCCTCGGGGCAGGGCAAGGGGGCTGCATATCTCTCAGGTCCCAGGCAAAGAAGCTGCTTTCCATTCCCGCGGGGGTGGCTTGGTTGTGGGGGGAGGCTAGGAGCCCCGAGAGTGCAGCTCTGTAGACCGCAGATTAGAGATGGTGGTGACGCCGGAGTGCCTGGGACAGGGGCAGCCGGGTTAGATGCCCCGGCTGAGGGGACGCTTGCAGAAGGTGCGGGGCCGCGGAGAGGATGGTGGCCGAGCCCCTGCGCCGGGCTGGTCCTGGGTCCGGAAGGAGTTGCTGGGTCGTGCAAGGCGAAGGAAGCCATAGGGGCGGGCGGCTGGGGGCAGGTTCCCGGGGCAAGACCTCGCCGACCCTCAGGGCACGCTGCGGGGCGACCCCGCTCAGCGTTTAGTCCGAGAACCCGAAGGTTCGCGGCTCCCGGGCATTCCTCGCACCCTGCTCGGCCCGGCCCGCCGCCCCTCCCCTCCCGCTGACCTCTCACGACGTCCAGGGCGAGGGCCACCAGCAGGCAGAGCCAGGGGCCGCAGGGCCCTCGGGGGGGCACTGCCGCGCGCCCCGCCATCCGGGCGCACATCCTTCCCACGGAAGGCGGGGACTAGACGGGGCGGTTCAGGTGGCCGCGCTCCGGCCCCGCATCTCCCGCGCCCGCTCCGCGCCGGCCCGACCCGGCCGGCTGGGTCCCCGCCGCCGCCCGCCCGCGGCTGCAGTTCCCAGACAATGGAGCGGGAGCAGAGGATGGGAGGGAGCGAATCGCAGCACATGGGCTGCCCCTCCGCCCCGCCGGGTCCTAGTGCCCTCCAGATCCCGAGCACCAGAGCGCCCGGGTGCCTGAGGTCGGGAAGAAGGCGCTTCCCAGGAGACCACAACCGGGGACGGCCCGCCTCTGCCCGAGGGACACGATGTGTTCTGTTTGGCTGCGTCTCGGAAGCTCCTGACCAAGGAGGAAAAACCCGCTTCCTCTGCCTCACCCCCGCCCCACAAGCGGTTCACCTGTGAAGGCATCTGACACCTGAATCAGAACCAGAATTCAGGGACATATGGGAACCGAGCTGAATGGGCAGAGAGGGAGGGGGCCAAACGGGCCCGATGCCAACCACCTGGGCCTGCCCTGACAGAGCCCTGGGCCACCCCTATGGAGGAAGGGCTCAGGTGCAGGCAGCTCGTTTCATGCCCAGCCCCACCCCAGGGAGAGGCCTGTGGGCCTAGGAAGGGTGAGGGCAGCCAACACTCCCGAGGAGAGGCCTGCTGCCCGGGGCCTGGCCCAGTGCTGCCTGCCAGGCAGTGTTGGGAGAGGTCCAGAGAGGGGCTCCGGCTGGCTGCACATTAGTATCCCCTGGGCAGCTTAAGAAGAAAAACCCACGTCTGGGCCCCTCCACAAACAACTGATCCAACCTACAGCCCAGTTGGGAACCCTGGCGCAGGAAGCTCCCCCTGTCTGTTGTCTGTTGGGTGGGGAGGAGGGCAGGCAAGTCTTCTCTGGGCTGCCCACCCACTCATAACACTCCAGCACACTGTGGGGAAGGGGTACCGCACCCCCACCCCAACACACACACACATACTATTCCAACAGTGCTGGTTAGTTCCTGGAACTTTGGGGGCAGTGGGGAAAACAATTAAAAAAAAAAGTTTCTGGAAGTTTTCTGCTGGGGGCAAACCTTCCTCATCCCTCACACTCCTGGAGGGAAGGGGACCTGGTACCAGCCTGCCTTTCAGTTCCCTCCCTCCCTACCAGCTTCACACTGCCCCTACAGGGAGAAAGAAGTCTAGAAGGCAGAGCTGCACCACAGAAACCGGTTTAGCAGTAGAGGGAGACATCAAAGCAATCTAGACTTTGAGTAAATACATTTTATTCAGAAGAAGATAATAAAATAGCGTGCACTTTATTTAAAACCAACCAAGAGCTGAAAAAATATATCATTGCAGCTGTGATTCCACATCAAATCTTAACAGTAAGAATTGGGCATTTATTCTTCACACCATGTGCTGGGCCTGGCAGAGAAGGACACCCACCTCCATCATAGCCTCAAAAGGAAGAAGTGGCCTCTAACTGCCAAGAAGGGCTGCGCTGGTGGAGAGGGGACAGCTGGCAGCGCAACCTGCTCCCCGCAGAGCACACGAAGGGAAAGGGGCTGCCTGTGTTCTTCCCAGGCCGCTGGGGTGGGCACCGATCAGCAACTCCTCCTCGGTGGCAGGGAATGGAGGGATGGGACAGAGAACCACATGCAGCTGTGCAGACAAGGAGGCAGGTCCTTCTTCCTCCCTCAGGGTCTCTGAAGGCCCCTCAGGGCATCTGATGTCCATTGCGGGTCCTACTTGCAGGCACAAGCCTACAAAGCAGCAGCCATCTTTTGCTTTGGCTGAAGGGGAATCAAATTCTGAGAGCAACTGCTGTTTTCTTGACACAAAGCAGCCACAGTGCACTTTCCTACATACAGTATGGCAGTGGGCAAGCAGAGGGCCCTGCCGGCTCCGATTAAGGCACTTGTAACGGACTCAAGGTGCACCCTTCTCCCCAGCCCCACAGGACTGAGAGGACCCGGGTTCCCCCTCCACTATCCTCAGGTCCCACATCCCCTTCCCCACTGCGGAGCAATGAAGAGGACAGGAGCATCTTTGAGGACTGTGATTTGGTGGGAGTACAGGGCTGGAGGGAAGAGAAAAACAAGAAGGGAACTGGGGACTCAGCGGAGGAGCAGGACAGGACAGGAGAGCAAGAGCATTAGGAGGAAGCTATGGCCACAGCAGAGGGGAGCCGGTTAAGTCACGGGAGACCGATGGCAGTGAGTTTGCTGAGAGCAGATGCAGAAACCAGAGGGGAGGCTCCTCCAACCTGCCCCGGCCAAGACAGGCTAGGAACAGAGAAAGGGTTAAGAGAGCCAACCCCAGACCGAGAACCTCAGAAGACAGGGCCCTGAGGACCAGCAGTGGGAATGGGCGCTCTCTCTGTTAGCTGGGGACCAAGGCAGGGATCAAGGTTCTGAAGGTTCAGAGACAGGGCAACAAAAGGGCAGGGGCCCAGCAGGAGGGCTGTGCGCCCTGAAGCAACTCAGGTCTTTGGTATGGCGAAGGCACATGGGGCATTCTGCTCATTCCTCCTCCATGCTGCGGGGCCCCTTGGCTGCTCGCCTCTGCCGCCAGCGCAGCTCCTCCACCTGGCGTTCCAGCCCTCGCACCTTGGCCTCCAGCTGGGCCCCCGAGGCCCGGGTGCCAGTGAGCCGGCTCAGCAAGGCATAGAGGGTCAGTAAGGCCAGGAGCAGCAAGGCCCGGGTGGAAGGGTCGGGCACCGACCTCACCAGGGCCACAAAGCCGGCCAGGAAGATGACAAGCTTCAGGCCCCAAAGGATCCTCCCCAGCAGGGCCAGGACCAAGCCAAGGAGCAGGGACAGCAGCCAGTAGATGACCAGGGCCCCTGCTCCCCACAGGAGGAAGGTCTGGACCTGGCCAGGGCTGAGCTTCAGGTCCTCGGTGATGTGATCACCTGGAAAAGGGAGAGGCAGAGTCACACAACCCAGAGAAGTGGTGAGGGGAAGGGGGTGAGAATGTAAAAAGCGGGAGGTGCCAGCAAAGGAATAATCAGTTCTCAGACTCAAAGAACTAAGGGTTGGAATTTCAGCTCTGTTTCTTCCTGCTGTGGGACCTCGCGTAGGTTATTTCCTTTTCTTGAGCCACAGTTTCATTTATTAAATGGGAACAATTCTACCTGCCTCACTGCACCTTGGATAACAAGTAAATGAGATACTACAGCTCAGCATGATGTCTGATGGGATGTATACAACTGGTACATGGTGGTGGTAGTTCTTAGCCTGCTCTTGTGCCACATGTCTGGGGAAACCTGGCAAGTGTCAAGCAGCTTGGAGAAAAGTCTAGACCCTGACAGAGATAAACTCCCACAAACAGGAAGGTACAGGTGAACCTCCCCGATGACCCAGTTGTATACCACTCACCATCTAGCCCCAAGGCATTCAGCAGCTGTGCTGCGATCCCAGACAGAGCAAAGAAGGCCACAGAGATGGCTGATGAGATGGCCCACATCACCTGGGACGAGGTCTATGGAAAGAGCATGGAGTAAGATGAGCCCATAATAACAACGCTGCTCTCCTTTAAGCCCAGTCACCACTGTCCAGGCGAGGCCTGCAGGAAGGTCTCTGACTTGCTTCTCAGCCAGTGGTGAAGGGCCCAGGTCAGAGGTTTGGGGGCCTTGGGCCTGGCTGAAGGGGCCCTTCCACAATCACCTTCCAGTGCAAAGGATGCACGACAGGCCATTTCTCCTTCCTAAACTGGAAAGCAGGACATGTGGGACCTAATTCAACTGATTTGCTGGGATACTCTGGAGGAAAGAGTTAATGTACTTGTGTGTGAATGGGGGGATCATCAAATCCCTTTAGTGATCACCAAACTCTAGTCACCAAATGACATGGTTTATAAAGATGGCTCATTTCCTAGCCTTTCTTGCAAAGAAAGGGCAGGAGCCAGGGAAAGGAGTGGAGCAAAAAGGCCCTAAGTAGGAATCAAATGAGGAGGCGGCAAAAGGCAAGTACCGTGGGGCTTCTTTCTGTGGCACTTGGGGCTCTCTGCACCAGGGATTATGACTCCGAGAAGATGCAGAGCCAAGATGAGGCGGCCATTACCAATACCTCTTCTTTTATGTGCGTAGTCACGGCAGAGACCACCTTCCTTACCTCTGACACCAGGTGCATGGTCTCTGGCCCAATCCAGGCATCCAGTGTTGCCCGCACTGACCGACCTATGTGGGTCAAGAGATCAACTGGGGCCTCCCTCTTCTGCTGGCCTGGTGGTGCAAAGTCTCGATGGGCCTGGGCCGATGCTGAGTGGAGGAGGATGAGGGCCACTAGGACCATCAGGATGGCTTTGAACAGATACCTGCTCCACGGTGGACTGCTGCCTGAGCCTGCCATGACTGGGTCTGCTAGGAGAGAAGCACAGGGTGAGCTGAGGGCCAGAACCGGTAGACATACCCACTCTCCCAGCTCTCATTGCCCCAACAACCTCCCCCACTCCTACCCCCCAGCAAGCACCCAAGCTAAAGCTAGAAAGGGCTGTTAGCTGAGAGAGGAAGGACTGGGACTTCCAACTTAAGCTGGCCATGACCACCTTATTCACGGGTTCCTCTTTCACATTCTTTACCACTTGCATATTGATTAACCAGCGAGTATTATTCAATGTCTTAGAGTGAGTAAGAAGATCTAAAGTGTATACCAGTTATAAAAATCTGAAGGACTGTTTCTGTCTCTTAGGTGCTATGGGCATAAAAGAATTATAAAGACTCTAAAGCTTTGTCCCAAGGAGCTTATAATCTACTTAAGATAAAGCTGATATAGAAAACAACTTAAAAACAGCAGACAAGTAGGGTTACCACTATATAATGATGTAAAGAAAAGCGAGTGTCCCTTCGATAGCTCAGCTGGTAGAGCGGAGGACTGTAGCTAAATCCTCAGCAGGAGAAAAGTGCTCAGTTATGTGCTCAAACAAGAATAACTGCACACATGCCATTTGCTCTGCAGGACCATCATGTGAGGTGGCTATGACCCTCCTCACCCCTAATGGTACAGAGGAGAAGAAACTGAGACTCAGAAGTTAAGAATCTGCTCATGGTCACTGGGCTAAGAAGTAGAAAGGCCAGGATTTGAACCCAAGCTTCTGCTTCCAAATCCCACATTCTCCTTATCAGTTTTAGTGCAGCTACAAAACAAGAAAGAAGAAAAGAAAACAAATCCCACATTCATTGGGAGTCAAGGTATACAGTGGATCTCAACCGTGGCTGCTCATTGGAATTATCTGGGATCCTCACAAAGTACTGATGTCTGCGTCCCAAGCCCAGAGGTTCTGATGTCATTTCTGGGTGCTGCCTAGGCTTAGACCTGCAAAAGCTCCCCCAGTGATTCTAATGCACAAAGCTGAGAACCACCAATACAGAATGACCTCAATTCCCCACTCCCAAAGTAGGTGCTATAGTTTGAATGCCCCCCAAAACTCATGTTGAAATTTAATTGCCGTTATGACAGTATTAAAAAGTGGGACCTTTAAGAGGTGATTAGGTCATGAGGACTCTGCCTTCATGAATGGATTAATGCCATTATCTTGTGAGTGGGTTAGTTATCTCAGGAGTGGGCTCCAGATAAAAAGGATGAGTTGGGCCAACTTCTTCTATCTTCCCCTCTCTGTCTCATGTGCTTGCTTCGGCCTTCTGCCCTTCTGTCCTGGGACGACCCTCGCCAGATGCCAGCACCACGCTCTTAGATTTCCCAGCCTCCAGAACCATGAGCCTAATAAATTTCTGTCCATTATAAATTACCCAGTCTGTGGTATTGTTATAGCAGAAGAAAATGGACTAAGACAGTAGGCAAAGGCTTAAAGAACAACCCTCAAGGAAAGATATAGTTACTAATAAAAAGCTGACATTTAGCTATTAATAGGTCTTGCCACGCACCACCTATCTCACTTAACCCTCACAACCGCCCATCAGACAGGTGTGGCTATTATTCCCTATTTTACTGATAAATAAATTAAGGAGGCCGGGCGCGGTGGCTCACGCCTGTAATCCTAGC
>NW_012145190.1:91555-97940 GCF_000956105.1 Propithecus coquereli
GCACCACGCTCTTAGATTTCCCAGCCTCCAGAACCATGAGCCTAATAAATTTCTGTCCATTATAAATTACCCAGTCTGTGGTATTGTTATAGCAGCAGAAAATGGACTAAGACAGTAGGCAAAGGCTTAAAGAACAACCCTCAAGGAAAGATATAGTTACTAATAAAAAGCTAACATTTAACTATTAATAGGTCTTGCCACGCACCACCTATCTCATTTAACCCTCACAACCTCCCATCAGACAGGTATGGCTATTATTCCCTATTTTACTGATAAATAAATTAAGGAAAGTTAAGTAGTAAGTGGGGAAACCAGGATTTGAATCCAGGTGCATCTGACGCTGGACCCCCTCGCATATAACCACTCTGCTCTGTTGTGTCCAACTAAGTCTCAGAAGTGATTTAGAAAGTCAAACAATGGATTATTCAAGAGCTAAAATAAACTTGGCATCCACCAATCATCTCAGTGAATTACTGGTGAAATTCACCTAACCGCCTTGTGCTCTGATCTTTTCTGTAACATGATGCCACAGACAAGTTAAGATCCAACAAGTACCAACTCATAAAGCAGGTGAGGATGAGCCAAGGAAAATGTACGCAAGTCCACCTTTTACTTGCCTCCATGCCGGAGAAATGTCAAACAGCACCAGCAAATCCCCTGTTCTCCAGGCTCCGAAATGAACCCGTAGCTCCAGGGAGTTTCTATGATTCAAACCTGATGATCAGAGGCTAAGCCATGCCCCTGAGGTAAGAACAGCTAGATTTTTGAAGTTTTGCAGTTACCTCGGCACTCAGGGAGTTGGCCAGAAATTCACTGCCATCGAGATGAAGGAGAGGGAAGAGAAGGATGTTTCCATTCTTGCTTAGTGGGAAGGAGGAGGGTCAAAGAAAGAGTTCTAAAAATACTACATTTGGGGTACTTTCTGGCCCAGAAACAGCTGCTCTAAGCCCCTCCTGAGGCCTGAAGGGTCAAGCAGGGCTGCAAAATGCACAATTCATGTGGAAGTACCTCAGACTGGGAAAGCCTTCTACTCTTTTTGGCACAAATTAAGAACCAGATGGCTCCTGCCTGCCAGTGGTCAGAGATGAGGACAGCGTAGGTCAGTTCCCAAGCTATGTGGGTCATAACCACGTTGGGGACTTAAAGAGCAGGGTTGCTATCTTGGGTTGGATCCTGTATCCAACGACCTCCACCAGGGGGGATCAGATGTCGTCTCCTCCACTCTAGAAGGTCAGGGTGCTGTGAGCTGCTCACCCTACGGCAGCCTGCTGTGCTCTGTGCCAGCCTCAACTTTCAAGTGGCCACCTGCCTCAGTTGAGGGGAGCTGGGGGACCTTGAAGAAAACCCTCCACAGTGAAGCTGCCACCACCATGCAAGCTGACCTTCCGAAGTGTACCAGAAACCAAATCTAACAGGATTTTGGAGCGCACCCTTTAGAAATAATGAGTGCGGATGACTGGCTGCTTGGTTCATTCTTTCAAATTGTTTTAACAGGATTCCTTCTCATTTCTTCCAAGTTAATCCTAAGCAGTGTGAGCTCACTGTCATCATGCCTCCTCACTTCAGCCTAATCAAACACTTTCAATAAAGAAAGGCCATGGTACTCAAGAGCTGAAGCAGTCTCAACCTCTGAGAGGAGGAAGCATATCTTAAACCTTTTCACCTCCTGCAATGCCTGGCTTCAGACAAATGGCAGGCACGCAACAACAACAACTACGACAAATAATAATAATACATATAAATTATAATTTTGTGCGGTGCTTTATAATTTACAAAGTGCTTGTTACTTTACCATCTCATTTCACTCTTAAAACAACCTTTCAAGGTATTATTACTCTTCCCATTTCACTACGAAAAGTATGGCTTAGAGAGTCAAGTGACTTATCCAAGATCACAGAGCAGAACTGGGGACTTGACTGCAGAACCTAGGATCTCAATCTTGCCCTTTTGCTTGTCCCACACCCCCACACTGCCTACGGAAGACATGGTTCCTGCCCTCGAGGAGCTTAAAGTTCTGCCAAACATCAACAAGCTCAAAGTGGGAGGACATGCAGACTCCCATGAGGACACCACATACTAGGAGATGACACACCTGCCAGGCTTACAGGTCACGGGTTTGTATCAAGAGGTATGAGAAGATAGCAAAAGATGGGGGACAAGACCTGCCACTTCCATCCAGGCAACTGCAATATGGCTCAGATGGGGTCAAGAGAAGCCAAGTGGGCTGGGGAAACTACTTTACTTATCATGATAGTGAGAAGGTACTACTGCATGTTTAGCTATGGTTTGCTACAGGGCTAGGGTGGAGCAGTTCACACACCTCCTGCCAAGGCTGCTTCCTCCTCTTCTCTTTCCTTTGGTTAGTTTCCTTTCATGCTATGAATCACTATGTGGCAGGAGGGGCAGCTGACTTAGTGCCCTCTGCCGGACCTGACTGTTCCATCACTGCTCATAGCTGCCCCTATGGAGTAGCGGTTCTCAACTCGCTGCCCATCGGAACTCCCTGTGCAGCCTGTTAAACAAGGATGTGTGCCCCACCCAGAGCCACTTAGACTCTTCCACAGAGGGGCTCAGCCTTTTGTTTGTAAAGCTCCCCAGGAATTTCTGATGCATAACCAGACAGCTGCTACAGATGATCAGCAGCACAGGGAAAAGCCTCAAAAGTGTAGCACTGTACAAAGAACCCCAGACTTCCCTCGCAGGCTCAACTGTGCCATAAACTAGAAGAAGCCACTACCTTTATGCCTGTTAGTTAACCTGTCTGCGTTTCATTCTCCTCAAATGAAAAACGGGGTGAAGCCAAGCCAGATTAAAGGTTGCTGCAAAGAGTTAAGATGTTGCTGCAAGGACTTCGTAAACACCTATAGAAATACTTGCAGCACACAAATTGCTACTATACCACTCACTACACTGTGCATAACCTGGCAGTTTATCAGCCTGCCTCCCCCATTAGACTGAGAGCCTCCTGGTCAGACTTGACATCTAACTTTTCTTGGAATCCCCAGAGACTAGCACAGAGAGATGACTAATAAATGCTTGTCAAATGAATATTAGAAGATCCGTCAAGAAGTGGCGAGCGTAGAAATGGAGAGACATGGAGAGGTGAGGAGGGAGGTTATTTTAACAGTTGATCCAAATACAGCAGCCACTGAGAAGCACGGCTGAGTCGAAATGAAGATCCTAAACAGGACGAGGCAGCTACCGCGGAGAATGAAGTCAGAGGACTGACTGGCAGGTCGGGGCAACCCCCGCTAAACCCGACAGCTGCTACCCAGCAACTGTTTGGGGGGCAGGGCAATGGCAAAGGGGCAGCCGCACCGCGCCCTCCCAGGGCCCAACCTCCCGGAGACAGGGTGTCAGTGGCATGTGCTATTTCGAACAGTGCGTCCTCTGCCAAGAGCTGTAGGGTGGCGTCGCTGGCAAAAGAGGTGCTGCGACCCACGGAGTTCGGGGTACCCCGAGGGACTCAAACTGAGGCTGCAGGAGGCTGGGCCGTGAGACGGGGGTCGGGGGCGAGGGGGCGCTGGCCTCGTCCCCTAGTCTGACAGCCGCTGAGCTTCCACTGGACTCACCCTACGGCGCTCCAACACTTCTCCACGGAAATGCGCGCTTCCCGGATGACCTAGTAACGACGCCCCTGGTTGCATAGCAACGAGGATCCGGGTCCCCAGTATGTTTCGCCCGCCACTCGACGTTGGACCCCTCCCCACTCGGGCTCCCCCAGCCTCACGGCTCCGTCCCGGCCTGGCCTTCAGCGGCTGCCGCCTCCCCGTGCTGCGTGTTGCCCGCCAGTCCCGGTCTCGGTCTGCACTCACCGGCTCCGGCCGCCGCTATCCTTCACGTGCGACTTCACTAAAACGCGCCACCAAACCCGCGCCTCAACTCCGGGGCGTTGGTTTATCGTCTGCGCGTGCGCAAGGCGGGATGTGCTCGGAGACTGCCGGCATGGCTCCCAGACGGAGCGGGTCCGCATGCGCATGCGCTCTGCCTCAGCCGCGACATTTCTTTTTTCTCCAGCGTTCCATCCAGGGAAGAATGGGATCGGAAGTTCCCGCTGGGAACCGAAGTCTCCGGCAGGAAAGGGGAAATAAGTGACTATATCTGGGCTGTAGAGCGGGTAAACTAGATCTTTAAAATCGGGGTCGAAGCTAATCCGCCCCTTCAACCGCTCGGCATTTGGGGCGATGTAGTTCTCGGGCTACAAATTACCCTCCTGGGGCTTTGTGGGAAATGTAGTTCTAACGGGGCGCTCCAGAGTACCTGGTCTTTTGAAAAACTTTTCGCGCTCAAAAGGCACAAAGGGAAAAGGTGTAAGAGGAACGGTTAAAGGCACGCAACGCTGGGAAAATGCGTCTGCTCCCTCAGAGAGCAAATCCACACCTGAAGTCTGCAGATGGTTCCCAAGTGTTAGCTCAGAATTTTAGAGAAGGAAGGGAACCACCCCCCACACCCCATTTCTATCACAAAGGCAGCATTGTGAAGGGGACCGACCAGGGATTTGGATGAAGTGATCCCTTGCCTGCTTTGTGATCCCGGGCACGTCACTTCTTTTCTCTGGACCTTAGTTGCTTGACTTTCAAAACTATAAAGTACCTAAAAATACCACTTCACAGTTGGTGTGAAGTTTCAAGGAAGTAACAAGAGTGAACTTTTTTTTTAAATCCAAGTTGCTGTCAGACTGTTTTTATCACCACCATTAGCTGCCATAGGACAGTTCCCCTTTGAGGTTAAAACCCCTTCCTCAAACTGAACCCTCTGAAATGTAACTCTTCACCCGCCCCCTGAGTCAGTCTTCTAATTCTGCCGCCTTCTCAGACTACACACTCAAGTGGCTCCCAATCTGTCACCACCCAGTTGTTTCTTCCCAACAAATGTTTCTCAGATTCATCCATCTTTATCTGGGCCCTTATCACTTCCTGCCTCTCAGCTAGGAGTCTTTATTCCACAACAGGCTCTGGTAGCATCCTGAACCTCACTTTCCAGCTTTTCTAACAGTCAACTTTACATTTGCTTGTGAGATCAGATCGTTTCTGATTTGTGGGATTACCAGTATCAGGTTGCAACCTTTCCTGGGCAAGAAATGTAACTTATTTTTCTATGACAAATTGATTTTTTTTTTTTTAACTCCCTTTCCATTTGAGTGGTAGAAACAATCTCAGATAGTTCAAGGTTCTTCCCACCTTGAATTTCAGTTTTGGAGAATTGTCCCTGTGCTTCCCAAGCAGCAACACCAGCCTTGGCCTGGGGGAGCAAGGCATAGAGTTCCTTCCTCAGCAACCCACCAATACGCATGCATACATCCCTCTCCCCCAAGTCTCCCTGTTTACTGCAAAATCAATTGTCCCGAATCCTTTCTAGTCCCTGTAGAGATGGCTTTTGAAACTGAAAAGCTTTAAAGGGACTCTCTTTTTCATGCATTCTGCTGTCGTAGCCATAAGCTCCCCAGTAGAGGGACACCTCCAGTTTTGCTCATTGTGGTATCACCAATGCCTAGTACTGTGCCTGGCACAGTGGGTACTCAATAAAGATTTGTCCAGTAATTAATTACTGGATCTCCCTCCTATTCTGTCCCACCCCAACCAATCCAGTAAGTGTCTTCCAGAGGGACCTCTGACAAGTGGTTCCATAGCTCAAATGCAATCAAATGCTGCCAGCCCTATCAAGTCTAACCTGGGGTTCGAGGCTCCACCTAAACAAATCCATTTTATTTCCTACCACACATCCAAGTACAGTACTTGAGAAGTTCCTGATGTGTGCAGGCACTGTGTGGCACTCCTAGATCTGAGAGCAAGAGTAACTGGAACAACTATGGTTCCTGCCATCATGAAGTTTACAGTCTAGCAGAGAACAAGACATCAAACAGATACTTATAAGTAAATAATCAAATGACTATAGCTATTCAAAGTGGCTTGGAGGGAATTACAGGGTCCTGTGGGGACCAAACCTCAGTCAGGGGTCAAGGAAAAGCTAACATTTAAGGTGAAACCGAAGTTTACCTGAGGGGTTGGAAGGAAGGGGGAAAAGGGAAAGAGCTGAGGAAAGTGTTCCAAGCAAAAGTTCTGGAGCCAGCCAGAGTGGGTATGTTTGAAGAATCGAAAGGCCAGTGTGGCTGGAGAGAAGGTGAGGTGAGACTGCAGAGGTCAGCGTGGGGCAGACATGGGGGCAAGCTTCCCCGGCCAGAAACTCTCTCCTTCATTCTCCTTCATTCGTGGTCTCAGGACTGACTCCTTTCCCTTGTTGGGGCTCAGAGAACAGTACCCCAGAGTACCATGCTTTAGCATGCCCAGCACTTTTGAATGAAAGGAAATTGGAAGGCATTAGCATCTGCCTCAGAACCGAAGAGCAGCTAACCTCTTGTGCCTCCCACTCAAGTGCAGGCAAGGAT
>NW_012145190.1:98320-105503 GCF_000956105.1 Propithecus coquereli
TAAATAAAAATAAAAAACAAAAGACATGCAGTTGTCTTAAAGCCCCCTCCCCAGGAATGTCATCAAATAACCAGGAAAGGTTAACCACTGGAGACCAGAAAAGACTAAAAGTTGCTACCAGGCCCAGACAGACTTTTCACCTGTTCTTCTGAAGGCAGCTCCAAGAGATTATCTGAGAGACTTTATCTACATAATAAGACTTGCTTTGTTCACAGTGTAGTTCTGCCCCTCACCTTGCTGCCACTTCCCCCAGCATTCAGAGGAACTTTGTCCCAGGCCATTGTCTGTTCTTTGGGCTCATTTTCCCTAAAAAATCATTTAGTACTCTTCAAAATTGCCTATATTCCCCCAGCTCCCTCTCTTCTATGAAGAAAGTGCTATTGAAGCTTCAGCCATTTGACTCTTCTTTGGGCCTCATATTTTGCATGGCTCCTGTGCACGCTTGCATGTTGATAAATTTGTGTGCCTTTTCTCTCTTCAATCTCTTGTCAGATCATTTCAGTGAACCTTCAGAGGGCGGAGAGGAAGCTTTCCTTTTGCCCCTACACTCTCATTCAGGTCTCAGCAAATATGTCACCTCCTCAGAGATGCACCCCCTGAACACCGTGCCTAAAGTGGTCATCTCTCTAACCCCGGCACCCTCTATTTATCTTGCTCTGATTTGTTTTATTCATAGCACTTACCACTCTCTGGAATTTTCTTATGTGTTGTTTGTGTCCTCCCAGGAGAATGCAAGCTCCAAGAGAGCAGAAACCTTGTCTTTGTTGTTCAACTTTTCTATCTCCAGTTATCAGAACAGGGCCTGGCACCTAGGTGGCACCCAATCAATATTTGTTGGATGAATGAAAAGCCTGGGGAGTAGCGTGAAGAGATTTTTCATTGAAAGTAGATCACTGGCTGTTCTGTGGAAAGTGGATTATAAGGAGGTGAGGCTGGAAGCAAGAGGACTTAATTAGGATGCTACTTTATTGGTGCAGGGGAGTGATGCCCTTTTTGTATATTAACTCTTCACAACACTGTGAGTTAGTTCTAGCCTTGTTATCACTCCTCCATTTTACAGATGAGGAGACTAAAGCATAGAAATGTTCATACAGTGAACTACCTGGGTCGAGCTGGGCTTTGAGCACACAGTCTAACTTCAGAAGCCATGCTCTTGGCTGCTACGCCACACTGCCCTTGGTACTTAAAAAATTTTTTTTTTTTTGGGGACGGACAGAGTCTCACTCTGTTGCCCGGGCTAGAGTGCCGTGGCATCAGCCTAGCTCACAGCAACCTCAAACTCCTGGGCTCAAGCGATCCTCCTGCCTCAGCCTCCCGAGTAGCTGGGACTACAGGCATGCGCCACCATGTCCGGCTAATTTTTTTTTCTATTAGTTGTCTGGCTAATTTCTTTCTATTTTTTTAGTAGAGACGGGGTCTTGCTCTTGCTGAGGCTGGTCTCAAACTCCTGACCTTGAGCAATCCACCTGCCTTGGCCTCCCAGAGTGCTAGGATTACAGGCGTAAGCCACCGCGCCCGCGCCATATACCTTTTATTTCTCTCTCCAAACCTTTGCTTATGCTGTTTCTCTTCCTGGAATGCTCTTCATTCTCCTTATCCTCTAGATGAATTTGGCCCACCTGTCAAAATCCAGCTCATTCACACATCTTCAGTAAAGAAGTCTTCACTGACCACACCTGTCCATCCTGCTCTTTTGTCTGGATATATTATAGACCACACCACGTGTTATCTGCATGATTCCTGAGAGTCTCTTATAGATATGCACAAAGAATCATACACTGATCTGGAAGGGACCTAGAAGATATTAAATGAAATTGTATAGGCCATTGATTTCGACTGAGCTTCTGCACTAGGCCCAACAGACCAAACCAACATGGAGCTACTTCTCCTGACGCTCCATGCCACCAAGCCAAAACCAAGATCTTTATCTGACCTTCTGAGAAATCGGGGGGAGAGAGATAGTGGCCAAATCCCCAAAAAGGCAGGTTGTAGTCAGCATGAGACTGTCTACATCCCCTCCACTTTAACCTTTACAAGAGAACTTTGGAATGACCAATCCGCTTTTTGTTTTCTGTTCCGATTTCCTCAGCTCTTTTCTGTCTAGAAAACCAACCTCCTCTGCCCACCTCATCAAAACACTCATTCTATTTTATAGGACGGCTGTTGCCTGATTCTAGAATCACAAATAAAATCCCGTTAAGGTCTTTAAATTTGTCGTAATTTTGTCTCTTGACAAAATCGAAGGGGCAGTGAAGCGGCTGACTTGTCCAAGATCACAGAGCAGACTGGTAGTAGAGGCGGGACCAGAACAGTTTCTTTCTTGGCAGGTGTTATTAATAGTTTCTCTACCCATCTGCAGCTGTACTTTCTTCACTGGGCCACACACCAGCGTCTCTTAAAGGGTGGCCCGAGAAAACACCTGCCTCAGAATCACGTGGGGCACAAAAAGACTAAGGCAGGCCCGAGGAATCTGCATTCTAATAAGCTCATTAGGAAATTCTCTCGCACATAAAAGAAAGTTTAAAAGACCAGGGTCGCCTGGCCGAGGGCCGCGCCATTCTCAAAACCGGCGTTGCCAAATTCCTTTGGCCTTAAAGGAGTTTTGGCTCTCCTCTTCCCCGCCCACCTCGCTTTACGGAAGGAGCCGAGTCAATCCGGAAATTGCCGAGTGTTCCGTGGCGGGCCCTTTCCTGCCCGCTTGCATTCTGGGAAAAGGCAGTTTCCGTTAGGTGCTGCAGGCTGAAGCGCGCGACCGGCCCCATTCCCACGTGAAGCGCTACGCTAGCAGCGCTCGGCGGGGCTGCTCCCAGCTCGCCGCGGAGCGTCCCGGCTGCAGCGGGGGAACCGGAAGTGGCTCGCAGAGACTCAGAAGCTAGTCCCGGAGCCCGGTGTGAGGCGCCTCGGAGCGTGGCGGCGGCGCCATGTCCCTGATCTGCTCCAGTGAGTGTTGGCTACGGCCGATCTCGGGTCGCAGGAGGCCGGAGAGCGGAGTGGGAGCGTGTGCGGACCGTTGCGGCGCTCGGGGCGGCGCGAAGGCGGGAATGGGGCGCCCCAGCGGCAGAACGGCGGACTGTCAGCACGAGGGTCCTATCCTCAGCGCGGGGTGCATTTGCGCAGTGCTCCGCAGTTTACACAGTGCCTCAGGTTTATCGTTGCAGGGATTACTGAGGCCAACCACCTCGTTTTACAGAGTGGAAACAGTTCTGAACAGAGCTGGTGCAGCGGAAACAGCTCTGATGTGGGAGTCAGGAAACCCGAGGGCTTGTCCAGGGTCAGCCTCCGTTTGGCTTTGTGAACTGGCTCAAAGCTCTGGGCCTCAATTTCCCCATCTGCAAGATGGAGAGCATTACACTGAGTGTTGTCTGACGTCTCGCTCGGATAGTCGGAGCTTTTGCGATTTGCGAAGGTCACGCAGCGAGTTAGAGGCAGAGACAGGGCTGGAAGCCAGGTGTCTGGCTCCCGGTCTCACACTGTATGAGTAATAAAAACAGCGAACATTTGTAAAGCTCTTACTGGTTTACGACGTGCTTCCAAGTGTATGAACTCATTCTATCCTTACAAGAATTCCCTAAAGGAGAAATAAAGATACTGGTTTTACAGATGAGGATATAAGGCTCCGGAAGAGTGAGGTTTATCTAAGGATACACAGCTAGTCAGTGGCAGAGCTGTGTGACGCAGCTAGGTGATACGGGGCTTTGACCCTGAATCTGTGCTTTTTCCATGCTTTCTATTGTCTTTCCTTTTGGTATTTTATTTTGGCATACAGGTGTTTTTCCTTCTTGTTTCATCAGATTACCAGTTTCCCATCCCTTTTTCTATTCCCTTCCTTCTTGTCTCAGAACCTCTCCATTAATCCAAAGAAGAAGGAAGGAAGGGAAATGAACAGAAAAAGGAATGCCTCACATTGAAGAAATTACAATTTGCAGAGTATTTTGACATTCATCGTTTCCTTTCAGTCTTGAGGAAGCTGTTTTTTATATTCCCCAGCACCATTCTTCCTCTCATTCACCCGTTCACTCATTTATTAGATGTTTACCAAGTGCCTGCTGGGCATCTGCATTGTACTGGAAGTCAGAGACCAGCTGTAATCCCTATCCTCAAGGGGTGCACAGTCTCTGGAGGCAAGTGTGCAAATGATACCTCTGTCGGGGGTTGTTGTGAGGGTAAGTTACTGTGTGTAACATGCTTCGAATCACATAGTAATGGACCATGCAAACTGCATAGTAATGTGCCATGCAAATGTACCACATAAATGTTTTATATTATTGTAGTGTTTGTCACATTGCTCCTTGGAATCTTCCACATGATAAGTATCTTTTTATATGCTAATGAGTTGACTGTTGGCCAGCAGTCCTATCTTAGCTTAAGATGGGGGCCGGTCACCCCCAAAGACCAAGGCAGGATTAGAGAGCTGGGACTTTCATCCCGACCCCTCAACATCTGGGGAAGAGGGAGGGGCTGAAGGTTAAGTTGATCGCCAATGGCCAGTGTTTTAATCAATCATGCCTTTGTAATGATACCTTCATAAAAACCTAAAAGGACAGGATTTGGAGAGCTTCCATATACCAGTTCCTGGAGGATGTCATGAGGCACCCCTTCTGCCATATCTCACTCTATACATCTCTTCATCTGTATCCTTTGTAATATTCTTTTAATAAATTGGTAAATGTGTTTCCCTGAGTTTTGTGAGCTGCTAGCAAATTAATGGTCATGAGAACCCTGATTTATAGTCAGTCATCTCAGAAACACAGGTAAAACAACCTGGGGCTCAAGATTGGTATGTGAAATGGGGGGCAGTCTTGCAAGACTGAGCCCTCAACCTGTGGGATCTGATGCTGCCTCCGGGTAGGTAGTGTCAGAATTGAATTGGAGGACACCCAGCTGGTATTCCTGCTAAATGACTACTTGCTTGGTGTGTGGGGGAAACCTCCGACATCTGAGTTCATAGATTAGTGTTGTGAGAGTACAGGAGGAAAATTGATTCTCAGACTGTATAATTTGTTTGATAATCTATCCAGGAGAATTATCACCTAGACTGAAATGGATGTCAGGAATTGGAGTGGGTTCATGTGTATCTCTGTTGTGGAGTAAAATGGGTACCCAACAATCTTTGTTCAAAAATGAGATGGGCAGGGATTATTGACTGCTGTTCTCTAGGTCCCTGGCACGTAGTGGTTGTTAATAGTTATTGTTGACTGTCAGGAGACCGGTGGAGAAGCTAGTTATGTAGCTGGGAAACATTCTGGGTCCAGTACAAAACTGGCCTGGTGTCACATGTCTTGCTTCCTGTTAGTTGAGTGTGAGGATGCCTGGTCCTGTTGGGGCTAATAGCAGGTGAGGAATCCCTAAGACCCAAGACTCCCTTCGCCCCAAGCTCACTGCATGCCTTTTCTCTACAGTCTCCAATGAAGTACCGGAGCACCCGTGTGTGTCTCCTGTCTCTAATCATGTCTACGAGCGGCGGCTCATCGAGAAGTACATTGCAGAGAATGGTACAGACCCCATCAACAACCAGCCTCTCTCTGAGGAGCAGCTCATCGACATCAAAGGTGCCCACTGGCTGACCTTAGTCTAGGGCCATCTTAGGTCAGAGCCTGAGAGGACAGCAGGTGGTGCCAGTGCACTGGAGGAGGAGATAGTGGTCTATTAATGGCTAAAGGGAAAAGAGGTGAGGTTGGGGAGAGTCCCCTGGTTTATAGTTCTTCATGCCCGCTTTCCCTCTCTTGGCAGTTGCTCACCCAATCCGGCCCAAGCCTCCCTCAGCCACTAGTATCCCGGCCATTCTGAAAGCTTTGCAAGATGAATGGGTGAGTTCCTGGAAGGGAATCAATCAGTGTTTTCCTCACTTCAAGAGAATGCATCACTAGATGAGGACTTGAGGGTGGGAAGGATGGAGCATTATTTAGAGTATAAACTGTGATATCAGGGACTGGTTTTACTCATCAGTGTATCCCCAGCACTGAGAGCAGCACCTGGTACATAGGAGGTGCTCTAGAAGTAATGAAAGAATGACTACATCTTGTGGGACTGTCTGGCACAGTGGCTGACATAACGAGGCCAATCAATAAATAGCAGCAGCAGCACTGTTATTATTCCCTTTTAGAGAGGTGACGGCATGACATCTGTGATTTGCTGGTAAATTAGAGAAGATGGGGATGGGAAAGAGCTGGCCCCTACTGGTGCTATGTGCCCCATATTCGGCTTGAGATAAGAGCTCAGGAGTGTCTGCTGGCATATTCAGGGTCACTGGGATATCGCTTGGTCACTGATACTGGTGTAGGCTGTGCAGTAGGCAGCATCCTCTCCTCAAGAGCCAACTCTACTGGGTGCTCCCTGCCCCCCCGGCCCCCACCTCACAGCGATGTTTCCCTCTCTCAGGATGCAGTCATGCTGCACAGCTTCACTCTGCGCCAGCAGCTGCAGACAACCCGCCAGGAGCTGTCCCACGCTCTGTACCAGCATGATGCTGCCTGCCGTGTCATTGCCCGTCTCACCAAGGAAGTCACTGCTGCCCGAGAAGGTGCTGCCTCTCTCCTGCTATCCCCAACTCTGGGCTGGTCCTGCTTTGTGATATCCCATTTCTGACATTATCTTTTCTCTCAGCTCTGGCTACCCTGAAACCACAAGCTGGTCTCATTGTGCCCCAGGCGGTACCAAGCTCCCAGCCAAGTGTTGTGGTGAGTGTCCCCCCTCCCTTGGGAGCAGCCCATTTTGTGTGCAGTGGCCCATGGAGCTCTCCTTACGTGAGTGTCTTTGGCACTCTGTGCCTCTCACCCTCACCTTTCTTCTCTTCAGGGTGCAGGCGAGCCAATGGATTTGGGTGAGCTGGTGGGAATGACCCCTGAGATTATCCAGAAGGTAAGTCCTGCTGTCACTTGGTGGGAATGCTGATGGGTCCTCACTTTTCACCACCTGCCTTGAGTCCAGTGTGACTAAAAATCCCAACATTTGAGAGTAGAGTACGATGGTGCAGAGCAGGGACTCTGGGACCAGACTGCCTAGGTTTGGATTTTGATGGCACTGCTTTATGGTCTTGGCTTATTGAGCCAACCCTTCTGTGTCTCATTTTCTCTTGCTTCTAAACTGAGAATATAATAGTACCTACTGTATAGGTTTGTGGGAAGTTAGATAATTTAATTACTGATAAGTGTGACATTTAGCTCTTACTGTTATTAAGCTATGA
>NW_012145190.1:105934-111408 GCF_000956105.1 Propithecus coquereli
AGAGTGAGACTCTGTCTCAAAAAAAAAAAAATAAAAAAGAATTTATCATCTTCATTTTACAGATGAAAGACACACCTCAGAAGAGGCAGAGCTGGGCTCCTGATTCTAAGTCCAGTGCTCTGTTTTATACGTGGAATCCTCATTTGTGGGGCCTGGTGATGTCTTTCCAAGCAGTTCAGATTGTCAACATGCATCTGAGCTTTCATCTTGGTGGCACAGACCTGTGGGAGTGCCACAGACCTGATTCAGGTCCTTGCTCTGTTATTTATCACCTCTTTGACCTTGGGCAAATGACTTGGCTTCTCTGAGGCTGTTTCCTCGGCTGTAAAATAAGGTCTTCAACACCCACCTCCTAAAGTTGGGGTGAAAGTAAGAGAGATAATGTATGTAAGCCTTTAGCGTAGAAATTGTCAGGTAACAAGTTCTTGGTGATGCTTGTGAAAGTACAGATGTGACCATCCTCCAATGTGCCATTGTCCTGGCAAGATAATTTGTCTCACATTGTGCCTGTTCCTCCCCAGCTTCAAGACAAGGCCACCGTGCTAACCACGGAGCGTAAGAAGGTGAGTCCTCTTCTGGAGCCAACAGAGTGCTGGCCTGGTGGGAGGCAGTTGACCCCTTAAGAGAAAGAGGGGTGGCTGAATCTTGCATTTATTGCTGGTTTCCTTGGGGGGCATTTTCATTTTGTCAGAGGGGCAAGACTGTGCCTGAGGAGTTGGTGAAGCCAGAAGAGCTCAGCAAATACCGGCAGGTGGCATCCCATGTGGTGAGTGGCCGGGTCCCCACTAACTTGGAGTCAGGCCCTCCCCCGCTGTTTCTGGGGTGGGGCCGGCCAGCATGGAGAGCAGTGAGTGGAAAGCTGTCCAGGCCCTCTGGCCCTGTTTGTCGCCTGGGCTGCTGAGTTGTTAGAGCTCCTCTCCTGCCTAGCTCTGGGTCCCAGTAATGCAGGAGGGAATGACCACATCCAGGCAGAAAGCCAAGTGGGATGGATAAGGAGTAGAAGTAACTCTTGGTACTCTGAGGGGATGGGTGACCGGGGATGGCAGTCGGGGAGTTGTGTGGCTGTGGCCTGCTGTGATCTGGCTGTGACAGAGTTTGGTGTGGCTGTCTCTGCAAAGGGCTTGCACAGTGCCAGCATTCCCGGGATCCTTGCCCTGGACCTCTGTCCCTCTGACACCAACAAGATCCTCACTGGTAAGAGTGTGGGCCTGGCCCAGCAGGCTAAAGTGGGGAGGGGCAGCAGAGAAAGATTCATGCTCCTTGTCCTCTTCGTGGGCCTGGGGACAAAAGTCCCTTCTTCAGCAAACGTGCCTGGGTAGGCCTGACTCATTTTTTGGTCTCATTTGGGTCCTCTCCAGGTGGGGCAGATAAAAATGTCGTTGTCTTTGATAAGAGTTCTGAGCAAATCCTGGCCACCCTCAAAGGCCATACCAAGAAGGTCACCAGTGTGGTGTTTCACCCTTCCCAGGTAAGGGGTTCTCCCAGCTACTTTTGGTCCCTCTTTCCTGAGCCCTGTTTCCCAAAACAATGGTCCCTGAACCATCCCCCAGTCCCCTACTGTCTCCTTGGTGACATGGAGCTGAGAAGGAGCTCTGACTCCTGAGAGAGGGCCTTTAGAGGGCCTCTGTTTGGACCCATGGGGATTGCCCTCTACTTTGCGTAGGACCTCCTAAAGCAGGGGTCTTCAGACGAGGGGAGAAAGGAAATGGATGGTTTGACAAAGCATATTCATTGAAATATTTTATATTAGGGAAAAATAAAAAAAAAAACCACCTTACAGTGTTTATAATGCAAACTACAGAAGACAAAGCTCAACATAATCTTGAGTCACAAATATCTGAGGAAGACAGATGTGTTTGCTTTCCCATGATTCTTAAGGGTGGAGGTGGTAGAAACTTGATGTTGACCATTGAAAGCGGTGTGGGTTACAAATAAAGAGAACCTCTGATTTATAGGGTAAAGGTAACTCACGAGACCAGAATAATGATATTACGGGATTTGAGTTTTAGGCCAATAACAGTTTGGGTCTGATCAGTGCTTCCCAGACAGTCAGCCTTGCCCTTAGCTTGGACCTTAGGGAAATGAGAAATAAAAGAATAACGTGGTGAATTTTCCATAAAACTAAATTTATTTAAATTAAAAGCACTATTTTCCTGCTTACTTGGTGTTAATAATAGTTACATCTCTTACGAAATCACGTTGATGAAAGGTGATAGTTGTTTTTACCTTATGGCTTTTATATCTTAACTAACCAAAATAATTGGTTCGTGACACTGTGTAAATTCTTTACCTGCTCCAAGTCTTTTGGAAAATTGATTTGCCCCTGAAATTCGTAAGTGTGGGATGCACTGAAATATGAGCTCACATAATTAATTTGCCCCTTTCAGTCCCGGTGTTGCTCAGACCTGTGCCTTCCAATACAGTAGCCATTAGCTACATGGGGCTATGTAAATTTCAATTAAATAAAAGAAAATACACTTCCTCAATTGTGCTAGTCACATTTCTCCTTCAGTTGTAGTAAAAATGGGTTGGGAGGTTGCTTTCCGTTGCAGTTGTCCTTCTTACCACTAGATGGCAAGGCCTGATGCCATTGGAGTTATCATTTTAATAGCGTTTGCCATGGGCCCTCTCAGCATCATGTATGGACAGATGATTCCAGGAAGGGCAGGGTTGAAAGGAGGAGCAGTTGTTTGTAGTCGTGGCCATCCCCAGTTCCCTTTTGTAAGATCGTTGTTGTCCATCTCTTTTCTGTCTCTCATATTCTGCCTCTTTGCTTTCCTTTTAGGACCTGGTGTTTTCTGCCTCTCCAGATGCCACTATCAGGATTTGGTCGGTCCCGAATGCCTCCTGTGTACAGGTTGTTCGGGCACATGAGAGCGCTGTGACAGGCCTCAGCCTCCACGCCACTGGTGA
This sequence comes from Propithecus coquereli, assembly GCF_000956105.1. NCBI lineage: Eukaryota > Metazoa > Chordata > Mammalia > Primates > Indriidae > Propithecus > Propithecus coquereli. The sequence goes on from NW_012145190.1 coordinate 108,848, forward strand.
CTATCTCCTGAGCTCTTCTGATGACCAGGTGCGGTCCTAGTCAGGGCCCTAAAGAGGCCTGTTGGTTCCCAAGTTTAAACATCCTGGGAAGAGGGAACATCTTACCAGCCGGTTCCCCAGAGCCTCAATGGAGACGGTTTTCTTTTTGCTGGGAGGCATTAGCTTTGCCAGGGGTCACCAAACCAAGGTCTTTGCCTTCCCGAAGGGCTACCAGAGCCTGGGACCTACTTTCTCACTGGCTCCATTGTCTCTTTTCTTTTCAGTACTGGGCTTTCTCTGACATCCAGACAGGGCGCGTGCTCACCAAGGTGACAGATGAGACCTCTGGCTGCTGTAAGTTGTCTCAGAGGTGCTGGGCTCTTTTGTTTGCTGTTTATCATTTGCTTTTGTTTTATTTAGTCATTTTGCTCATTTTTTCTTCTAAATATACATTTACCACCAGTCCCTGCCTAGCGCCAGGCTTTGTGCCGGGCACAGTGAGTAATGTGAAGAACAGGGAACCTACCTTTACTGCTCTTAGCGTCTCCTGGGTGGGCTCTGACCTCAGGTCCATCTCCGCTTGTCCACAGCTCTCACCTGTGCACAGTTCCACCCTGACGGACTGATCTTTGGAACAGGAACCATGGACTCTCAGATCAAGATCTGGGACTTGAAGGTAGGACATGGAAGGCCTCTATCTGAGGCCCAGGTCAGAGGGAACACATGCTTTCGTGAAGGTGTGTTGCTGATTAGGCGCTTATGACACCTAGCCCTGGACGTGTCCCGAGGGTGGAGTGATAGTGGCTCTGCGCGTATGATGTGATGGGTGTGATCTGGGGGGTCCTGGGTCTGGCCGTCTACCCGTGCTGTTCCTGCTGGTTCTTCCTGGAAGGACAAAGGAGCACTCCTCAGGTGTTTGGTGAGCCCCACTTTCTTCCTCTCATGGTCAGGGGGTGACGTATTTTACTACCCACCCCCCAACTGTAGGAGCGCACCAATGTGGCCAACTTCCCTGGCCACTCAGGCCCCATCACCAGCATTGCCTTCTCGGAGAATGGCTACTACCTGGCTACAGCGGCGGACGACTCCTCTGTCAAGCTCTGGGATCTGCGCAAGCTTAAGAACTTTAAGACATTGCAGCTGGATAACAATTTTGAGGTGTGCCCCCCTCCTCCCCAGCTCTCTCCGTTGCTTCTCTTCATTTGTTGATTATTTACTGAATTAATCTAAATTGCATCTGTTAATCCCCAATTGCCCCATGGTTTCTGTTCCCCTTGTGTAAACACTCTTTCTGGTTCTCATAGGTGAAGTCACTGATCTTTGACCAGAGCGGTACCTACCTGGCCCTTGGGGGCACAGATGTCCAGATCTATATCTGCAAACAGTGGACGGAGATTCTTCACTTTACAGGTAGAGGCTGGCTCTGGGCCCCTGAGTTCTCTGGGTACCCAGACGCAGAGGGAAGCCTCACTGGGTTAGGACTCTCCAGGGCTTGAATTTGCCTAAGCAGCTTTTAATACCACCTGAGGCAGTAGAGCACAGTGGCTAAGGAAGTGGACTCAGAGTCAGACTGCATGGTGCAAAATGCTGGTTCTAGCTCTGCCACTTCCAGGCTGTGCGGCATAGGGCAAGTTACTGTAGGGGAGGGAAAACATTCTGTCTGCCTTCTGAAAGATAATTGAGTCTATGAAATAAACTGACAATAGACAGATTAGCAGGAGAAAAGCCATTTTAATTTCGTGCATATGCATGTACAAAATGTGAGACTTGAAAAAGGTCAGATGGTTGAAGCTTATACAGTCATGCACCACTTAACAATGGTGATACGTTCCACCATATGTATCTTTAGGCAGTTTTGTCTTGTGAACATCATAGTGTACTTACACAAACCTAGATGGTGTAGCCTACTACACACCGAGACTATGTTGTGTGGCCTGTTGCTCCTAGGCTACAAACCTGTATAATCCGGTACTATACTGAATACTATAGACAATTGTAACATAACAGTGTGGTCTATGTATCTAAACATAGAAAAGATACAGTAAAGATACTGTATAAAAGATAAATGGGGCCAGGCATGGAGGCTCATGCCTGTAATTCTAGCATTCTGGGAGGCCAAGGTCACAAGATAGCTTAAAGTCAGGCGTTCAAGACCAGCCAGAGCAAGAGCGAGACCCCGAGACCCTGTCTTTACAAAAAATAGAAAACTTAGCTGGGCATGGAGGCATGTACCTGTAGTCCCAGCCTGGGAGGCTGAGACAGGAGGATTGCTTAAGCCCAGGAGTTTGAGGTTGTAGTGAGTTATGATGATGCCAACGGTACTCTACCAGGGGCAAGAGAGCAAGACTCTTTAAAAAAAAAAAAAAGGCACATCTGTATAGGGCATTTGCCATGAATGGAGCTTGCAAGACTGGAAGTTGCTCTGCATGAGTCAGCGAGTGAGTGGTGAGTAAATGGGAAGGCCTAGTACATTGCTGTACACTGCTGTAGACTTTATAAATACTGTAGACTTGGGCTACATTAAATTTTTAAAAATATTCTTCTTAAGTAAATTAGCCTTAGCTTACTGTAACTTTTTTACT
>NW_012145190.1:114008-114518 GCF_000956105.1 Propithecus coquereli
CTACTGTAGGTAAAAATGCCATTAAACAACATCCATTGCACACTACAGAGATACCTGTCATTGAAAGGAAGAGTCAATGTGGCAAACTTCATTGTTGTCTTATTTTAAGAAATTGCCACAGCCACCCCGGCCTGCAGCAACCACCATCCTGCTCAGTCAGCAGCCATCAATATCAAGGCAAGGGCCTGCACCAGCAAAAAGATTGACTTGCTGAAGGCTCAGATGATTGTTAGCATTTTTTAACAAGAAAGTATTTTTTAAATTAAAGTATGTACATTGTCTTTTTATACATAATGCTATTGTATACTTAGTAGAGTATAGTATAAAGGTAACTTTTATATGAGCTGATAAACAAAAAAAAAATTTGTGATTTGCTTTATTGAGGTGGTCTGGGACTGAACCCATAATATCTCTAAGGTATGCCTGTACATAAACCAGTAACGTAGTCGTTATTATCATCAAGTATCATGTTGCGTATGTACTTAATTGTATATCCTGCACTTTTATATG
>NW_012145190.1:114568-117675 GCF_000956105.1 Propithecus coquereli
CCAGAGCAAGAGCGAGACCCCGAGACCCTGTCTTTACAAAAAATAGAAAACTTAGCTGGGCATGGAGGCATGTACCTGTAGTCCCAGCCTGGGAGGCTGAGACAGGAGGATTGCTTAAGCCCAGGAGTTTGAGGTTGTAGTGAGTTATGATGATGCCAACGGTACTCTACCAGGGGCAAGAGAGCAAGACTCTTTAAAAAAAAAAAAAAGGCACATCTGTATAGGGCATTTGCCATGAATGGAGCTTGCAAGACTGGAAGTTGCTCTGCATGAGTCAGCGAGTGAGTGGTGAGTAAATGGGAAGGCCTAGTACATTGCTGTACACTGCTGTAGACTTTATAAATACTGTAGACTTGGGCTACATTAAATTTTTAAAAATATTCTTCTTAAGTAAATTAGCCTTAGCTTACTGTAACTTTTTTACTTTATAAACTTCAGGGATTTTTTTTTTGACTCTTCTGTAATAACACTTAGCTTAAAATGCAAATACATTGTATAGGTGTGCAAAAGTATTTTCTTTCTTTATATCCTTATTCTATAAGCTTTTTTTCTATTTTCAAAATTTTTTATTTTTTTAGTTTTTAAACTTTTTGTTAAAAACTAAAATGCAAACACATACATTAGCCTAGGCCTACACATGATCAGGGTCATCAATATCTCTGTCTTCCACCTCCACATCTTGTCCCATTAGAAGGTCTGCAGGTGTCCCATGGAGCTGTCATCTCCTATGATAACAGGATCTTCTTCTCCTAAGGCCCAACCCAAGCCTGTTTTACAGTTAAATTTTTTTTTTTTGGGGGGGACAGAGTCTCGCTCTGTTGGCCTGGCTAGAGTGCAAGCCTGTTTTACAGTTAAATTTTTTTTTTTTTGGGGGGACAGAGTCTCGCTCTGTTGGCCTGGCTAGAGTGCAGTGGTGTCATCATAGCTCACAGCAACCTCACATTCCTGGGCTGAAGTAATCCTTTTGCCTCAGCTTCCAGAGTAGCTAGGAATACAGGCCCACACCACCATGCTGGCTAATTTTTCTATTTGTGGTAGAGATGGAGTCTTGCTCTTGCTCAGGCTGATCTAGAACTCCTGAGCTCAAGTGATCCTCCTGCCTCAGCCTCCTAGAGAGTGCTAGGATTATAAGTGTGAGCCACCGTGCCTGGTAATTTTTTTTTTATAGTAGAAGGAATATACTCTAATGATTTAAAAAGTGTAGTAAATACAGGCATACCTTGTTTTATTATGTTCTTCTTTATCATACCTTGCAGATAGTAGGTTTTTCACATGTGGAAGGTTTGTGACAACCTGGTGTTGAGCAAGTCTTATCAGCACCATCTTTGCAACAGCATATGCTCATTTCGTGTCTCTGTCACATTTTGGTAATTCTCACAATAGTTCAAACTTTTTCTTGATTATTACATCCGTTATGGTGATCTGTGATCAGTGATCTTTGATGTTACTATTGTAATTGTTTTGGGGGTGCCATAAACGGTGCCCATATAAGACAGAAAACTTAATTGACAAATGTGTGTGTTCTGACTGTTCCACCTACTAGCTGTTCCCCCATCTCTCTCCCTCTTCTTGGGCCTCCATATTCCCTGAGACACAACAAGATTGAAATTAGGCCAATTAATAACCCTACAATGGCCTCAAAGTGTTCAAGTGAAAGGAGGAATTGCACATTTCTCACTTTAAAGCAAAAGCCAGGGATGATTAAGCTTGCTTAGTGAGAAAGGCATGTCAAAAGCCAAGGTAGGCCAGAAGGCCTCTTACGCCAGTTAGCCAGTTGTGAATGCAAAGGAAAAATTCTTGAAGAACATTAAAAGTGCTACTCTAGCGAACACATGAATGATTAGAAAGCAAAACAGCCTTATTACTGATGGGGAGAACGTTTTAGTGGTCTGGATAGATCAGACCAGCCACAATATTCTCTTATTAGGCCAAAGCCTATTCCAGAGCAAGACTCTAACTCTCCTTAATTTTGTGAAGACTGAGAGCTGAGGAAGCTGCAGAAACAAAGTTTGAAGCTAGCAGAGGCTGGTTCATGAGGTTTAAGGAAAGAAGCCATTTCCCTAAAATGAAAGTTCAGAGTGAGGCAGCAAGCGTTGATGTAGAAGCAAGTTATTCAGAAGATCTAGCAAAGATCCTTGATGAAGGTGGCTACGCTAAACAGATTTTCAATGTAGATGAAACAGGCTTCTATAGGAAGAAGATGCCATCTAGGACTTTCACAGCTAGAGAAGAGAAGTCAATGCCTGGCTTTACAACTTCAAAGAACAGGCTGAGTCTCTTGTTAGGAGCTAATGCTGCTGGTGACTTTTAAGTTGAAGTCAAAGCTCGTTTACCATTCTGAAAATCCTGGGGCCCTTAAGAATTATCCTCAGTCTACTCGGCCTGTGCTCTATAAATGGAACAACAAAGTCTGGATGACCTCTTTACAGCATGGTTTCCTGAATATTTTAAGCCCACTGTTGAGACCAGCTGCTCAGACAGATTCCTTTCAACATATTACTATTCACTGATAATGTACCTAGACACCCAGGAGCTCTGATGGAGACATACAAAGAGATTAAATGTTGTTTTCATGCCTGCTAACACAACATCCAGTCTACAGTCCATGGATCAAGGAATAATTTCAACTTTAAAGTCTTATTACTAATATTTAAAAATACATTTTGTAAAGCTATAACTGCTAGAGATGGTGATTCCTCTGATGGATCTGGGCAAAGTAAATTGCACATCTGGAATGGATTCACCATCCTAGATGCTGTTGAAAATATTCCTGACTCATGGGATGAGGTCAGAATATCAACATTTAGCAGAAGTTTGAAAGAAGTTGATTCTAACCCTTCTGGATAAGTTTGCAAGGGTTCAAGACTTCAGTAGAGGAAGTAACTGTAGATGTGGTAGAAATAGCAAGAAAACTAGAATTAGAAGTAGAGTCCGAAGTTGTGACTGAATTGCTGCAATCTTTTTTTTTGAGACAGTCTCGCTTTGTTGCCCGGGCTAGAGTGCCATGGCATCAGCCTAGCTCACAGCAACCTCAAACTCCTCGGCTCAAGTGATCCTACTGCCTCAGCCTCCCGAGTAGCTGGGACTACAGGCATGCACCACCATGC
>NW_012145190.1:120930-157225 GCF_000956105.1 Propithecus coquereli
GGGGGGAGACTGCCGGGGGGCGGGGGGCGTCTATGGGCGGGACATTCACCTCATTTCACTCTGGTCTGGGTGGTCGCCTGAGAGCCATGGCGGCATGGACTGCCCTCATCCGTGCACCACCAGGCCCCACGGGAGCAGCTCTGGGAGGAAGAACTCATCCTCTGAAGGCCGAGGGTTGGAGCCCAGGGCCTCTCCCGTCCTGCCGTTCGTTGCGTTGACAATGAATGTGATGGTGGCTGCTCAGCACCCACTTTGTTTCAGTTCCTGTGAGACGGGGAGAGGCTGAGCCAAGGGAACTGTGAAGGGGACGGGCAGGAGAGCTGGTGCAGGGTTTTGTAAGCAGTGATCTAGTTTCATTAAAAAAAGAAAACAATAAATGTAACCACCTCCCTGTGTCTGTCTGTACCTGGAACGCCGGAGCAGGGAAGGTCAAGGGAGGGGCACACAGTGGGACACTGGCTTCCGGGAAGCCCATCGTTCCTTTCCTTGCATGGGTATCTTATCTTTTTTTTTTTAACTGCGCAACAGAAATTAAAACAAACCTACAAGCCATTTGTCAGAAGAAATCTTCCATGTCCCTACAGGCTTTGATCTTGTATTTCGAGGGACTTGGGCTTTCACACAAGCCCGGGAGGGAGGGAGATGTGTAGGGAAGATTAGCCGGATCTTGCTGGTGAGGAAGTGTGAGCATGTCACTAAGGATTCTTTAGTTGTAGGTCGTAGAAAACCTGTCTCCAACTGGCTTAAATCAAAAAGATTTCATTGAGTCTGGCAGTGGAAAAGTAGAGTTAGAGCTTTTTCCAGGGAGATAGCCAGCGAACAGTAAAAATTGGATAACAAATGTGCCACATGGGAATTACTGTAGGGTCATGTGGCTGCTTTACATTGGGAGATCAGGAAAGGCCTCAGGCGGTGATATTGAAGCTGGACTGGCAGGGACCTAAAAGGTGGGGGGGTGTTGCAGGCAGAGGAAGACTCTGAGGCTAGAATGAGCGACATGTGGAGGAACAGGAAGGAGGCCAGTGTAGCTAGAGTACGGTGGCCCAGGGAGGTCAATGGAACCCTGACGAGGCCATCCCAGGGCATTGTTGGGGCTGGAAGGCTGCTTGGAGTGGGTTGAAAGGAAGTGAGATGAGGAAGTGGGAGTCAGCGATTATAGAGAAGAGATTGTGCTGGGAAGGGGAGCCAAGATACGGGGTGTTACCTGGAGGGAGCTGTGGGGGCAAAGTAGAGTAGTCAGTGTTGATGCCGCAGGAGATCTCCAGGCATGTTTCGCTGGGTCAGTAAGTTTGGGCCCGCCACATCTCCCTCGGAGGGTGGGGACGCTTATTTAGTAAGAGCTCTGAAAAATCCTGTAGCAAAGAAACCATTTAACTTTTTAGCTTAGCTTCGTTAAATATTTGACCAGGTAAGCCTTTACCTGTGTGTACCTATTGATAGTTCATGGAACTCACCCTTTGTACATGCCAGAGCTTTAGCTGTTTGTAAGTAGTGCTTCTGTGAGTCTCTCAGAGCACTCGGCCTCTTGCTAGTTGGGTTACACTGAGGGCGACTGCCGGAGCGGAACGGCGAGGCAGTGTGTGGAACACTGCAGATTTCCAACACTTGTCAGTCTGCTTTGTACCGATCTGAAGGCATGGCTCGATGTCTCACTATACCAGTTTAACATACCCTCAGCCAATTTTAGATATTTATTTATTCAAAGTTCGAAAAGTATATTTAAGAAAAGATCAATCAGAGTTTTCCCGAGGCAGGACAAACTTAAAAAAGAGGACAACGGCTGAGTAAAAGGTGAGCTGATAACAGCTGTGGTTTGCAGATGGCAGAGCAGTGTCACTTGTCGGGGAGAGGTGGAGGGCACGGTGTGGGGCAGCCTGGGGCCAAGTTGGACCCCAGGGCTAGTGCAACACTAAGCCATATGATGGTTTCCGGCGTTAGACATTAATGTGTGTTCTTAAGATCTGCTTCAGAGTGACTGTAATCTCATCCCCATTCCCAACCAGTTCCGAACCACTGCCCTACAAGAACTGAGACGTGGTGCTGTCCTGGCCTCCAGGAGCCTAACGTTTGGGTCAAAAGGCCCTGAATGCATCACTTCTGTCCCTCCATCTGTCCACTGATGGCAACAGAAGAGCTGTGTGCCGGACACCACCCTAAGTTTGCACATTTAATTCTTAAAACAGCCTTGCACTTGACCGTCCAGCACCTTCTTGTTCCCTGCATACCACGTGGGGCTTCGGGCCTCTCTTCCTGTGCAACGTGGAGCAGAAGGTGGAGCAAAGACTCTGGAACCAGACTCCCGGGCTTCGAATCCTGGCTCTGGCACTTTGTAGCTGCAGGACCTTGGGAAGATTACGTAGCTTGTCTGTTTCTTCATCCATAGCATTGGGGTGTTTTATTTGTTAGGGATATTGTAAGGATTAGGTGACTATGACAAGTGCTTACAACAGGGACTATACATAATAAATGCTATATATTAAAATATCTATATAGCAGCTGCTGCTACTATTACTGCTGTTTCGTTTCCTCTCACTGGAGTTCTTCCCTCCCCAAAGACAGGCTAAATCCTCCAGGAAGCCTTCTCTGGTGCCCATTCCCTGCTCTGCCAGGTGAGTGGCCACACTCTAAGCCCGTGGTTCACGCCTCCAGCATAGCTCTAACCATGTTACCTTGAAGGTGTTTGTGCATCTGTCTTTCTTAACTAGATTTTAATCTCCCCAAGGGCAGGGCCATGTATTCATGGCTGCCATTGATCTTTTCACCTTACGTCACGCTGCTGCTAAGTGGCAGATTGAGAGATCCAACCGTAGGGGTCAGTCCAAAGCCTAGGCCATGTCTGTCTCTGTCCTTGATATGTAAAGGCAGGGGTTTGATAGACTGTTAGTGGCAGCCAAAATGGATGGAGAGCTCTCCACATTTGGGCTCAGCTGCCTTGTAGGTGAGCCTTTTGGAAGTAGGCGTCAGTTGGGGGGTGGTGGATTCTAAAGGGCTTGCCTTTTCTATACCCATATTGTCAGGCTAACGAGTTTTTATTTAGGGTCCAGGGAGAGTCAGTAGTCCCAGCTGCCCAAAGGGAAATCGTTTGATGGTGTAATCAGTGTGTCGAGCATCCTACGTGCACTTGAGCCCTTTGATGATCAAACCTTGTCCCCCTCCACTGTTGAAGGTAAGGGGGCGTCTACGTTTTGGAGCTTGGCCTTGGAGCACTAACCAAGGAGGTCACCTGGGGGCAGTCTAGGGACACCAGTCTCCCCAATAACACTGGCACCACAACAAAGCTGCTTGTGCCACACACAGCATGACCCTGCCAGACTGGGTTATTATCCTCATTCTGTAGGTGAGGAAACAAGCTCAGAGGAATGCCTTGGCTTTAGGCCACCCTGTCAGTCATGGGGCTGGGATTTTAAGCTGTCTAACTTCGGAGACCAGCTGTAGACTCCGTCACCAGTTAGGACAGGCATGGCCAGCTGGTGACCCACTCCACAGCTTCCTGGGAGTGTTGTGTTAAGTGCGGGCTCTGAAGCCAGAAGCCCAGGTTTGAATCCCTTTTCTGTAGCTTCCTATGTCCTGCCTTTATGTCTCAGTTTCTGCATCTGAAAATGAGTTCCTGGTGCCTACTTCATAGGACTCTTGGCTAAGTGAACTGACGTGTGTAGAGAGCGTGCGGAACACTCAGTGAACGTTGGCTACTGTGTATTTCCCCTGCTCCTCTCTGCACTGACACCCGTGACACTGCTAGAGGCCGTGGTGGCCCTCCATGCTTGACTCTGTGGTACAAAGCTTTGGTGTGACTCTGCCTTCTCGTTCTCAAACCTGACATGAGGGCTCTGGTGACACGAAGTGTCTGGATCATAATCCAGGTAGGGAGGCAGGAGTGTAGAGGCATGCAGCCATGACGCTGGACTTCTGATAGAGGCGCCCGCACACAGGACGGGGTGTGCAGCTGTTTAGAAAATCAGGTAAATTGGGGGAGATGCCGCGACTGCATGTCGAGGAAGTAGAAGTTTGCCAGGAACGGAGTCGGGGTGGCCGGTTAAGCAGAGGTGCCGGCAGCCCCAACTCCCCGCGGTGTGCAGTAAGGAGAGACGAGAAAGCAGGCTCAAGGGGAACACAGGTGGCGGGAGAAGTAGGGGTAGCAAGGTGGTTGAACAAAGGCCCAGCAGGTCGTAGCGAGGCAGGCAGGGAGGTTGCTGCTCTCAGCCAGCAGCATAAAGGCTAAGATCTCACCTGAAGGTTGTCAAAATTTGGAATCGATTTTTAACCAACACTTAAAAAGTTTTCTATTGTGAAATATTCATCCAATAGTGTCTGAAACATACCTGTACAGTGTAAAGAATGTTAAGCATCCTTGTATCCACCAGCCAGCTGAAGAAGGCATGACGGCTCGGTTTGCTCTTCCGTGAAAGCCTCCCTCCCTGCCCCTGCAGAGAAAGGCACGACCCTGAACTTGGTGCTGACCATCCCTTTGCTTTTCTGCATAATGTTATTGCCATATTGGTTTTTTAAAAAATTTTTGAACTTTATATAAATGAAATCATTCAGTCTACTTTCTTTAACTTCATTTTCTTGACATTTTTCTTGAAATTTACCTGTATTGACCCATATAGCCCCGGTTCATTCACTTTTGGGCAAACAAAGGCACGTGGCCAAAAGGAACGCACACCAGGCTACTGGGACAGCGTTCATTGGAGACAGGAGCTGCCACAGATGTGTGGGTCCCACATGACCCGTTCATTCTAGGACACTGCACCCTGAGAGGGGAGTCCTGACCGTCAGCTGTGGTGCCTTCAAGCTGCATGGTTGGAAGTGCAGCTCCTGCTAGGATCAGGGCTCTAGGGTCCAAGTTCTGCCATTGCAGTTATTTGATGTGGCAGCAGCAGCGTTCCCGGCATTGTGTTCATGGTTGGAGAAGCACCAGCCCTTCCTCTGGCATAATTAGGGGGCTGGGTTCCCAGCCTTGTAATTGACCAGTGCCTTAGGCACTTGGCAATTACTGGATTCCATGAAGCCCTATAAGAAGCCCACTCCTTTTCTGGGAGGCCAGCTTGCAAGGGATAAACCTCAGACAGATTAACACTTACCTCGTATTCATTATAGAATTCCTTTGTAGGAATATACTGCAAGGCATTTATTTATATGTTCTATTGTTGATAATAGACATATGGGTTGTTTCTAGTTTTGCCTTTTTTTATTACTATTTTTTTTTAGCTATTATAAACAATGTTTCTGTGAACATTCTGGTGCAAGGGTTTTTCTAGGATGTCAACCGAAGAGAGGACATTACATGTCATTAGATAATGGCAATTTCTCAACAAGGTGTACCAGTTTACTTTCTGATTAACAGTGGTAGAGTCATCCTGTCTCCATACCTTCACCAACACTTTGTATTTTCTGATTTTTACATTTTCGCCAGTCCAGTAGGTGTATAATAGTGTCTTGAAGTTTAATTTTTACATTCATGATTACTGTTGAGGTTGAGCATCTTTCTAGCCACTTATAAACCGTTTGAGTTTCTCTCTTGTGAAATGCCTGTTTGTGTCTTGCCTATTTTTCTATTTGTGTTGCCCTTTTCTTACTGGTTTGTGGCAGTTTTTAATGTATTTTGGATACTAATCCTTTGTCAAGAATGTGTTGCAACTATCTTCCCACTTTGTGCCTTGACTTTTCGCTCTTTATTGTGTCTTGTGATTTGATTGTGGGCTTCTCATTTTATTTGTAACTTTATCTGTGAGAATTCTTTCAGACATAATTCACATTTGCTCCTTCCGACACCTGGGGATCACTTTAAATTAAATTCAGCCCTTGAGGTTTTTTCCGAGATTGAACCTTGGAGAGCAACCCCTTCATCCTCTCCTGCTCAAAGAATTTGGACTGTAGGCCGGGCGCGGTGGCTCACGCCTGTAATCCTAGCACTCTGGGAGGGCGAGGCGGGCGGATTGTTTGAGCTCAGGAGTTCAAGACCAGCCTGAGCAAGAGCGAGACCCCGTCTCTACTAAAAATAGAAAGAAATTAATTGGAAAAAATTAGCTGGGCATGGTGGCACATGCCTGTAGTCCCAGCTACTCGGGAGGCTGAGGCAGAAGGATTGCTTGAGCCCAGGAGTTTGAGGTTGCTGTGAGCTAGGATGACGCCACGGCACTCTAGCCCGGGCAACAGAGTGAGACTCTGTCTCGGGGGGAAAAAAAAAAAAAGAATTTGGACCGTAAACACCAGAGAAGAGATAATTGTACTTTTAATTCTCAGGGACGATCTTTCTTTTCTTTTTTTCCCAATCCACTCAGCGCCAAGATCAAGATAGGCAAGATTCCTTGCTGCCCCCTTCTGTGCAATGGGTTTATTTCTCCTTCGCTCTTACACTGAGGTCTTAGCCGCCTGCAGTCCCAGCTTTAATAGGAGACTTTATGTCCAGACTTTCCACCTTTGGCAGGTTCTAGACTTGACCTGCAGCCCTCTGTACTCGTCAAAGCAGAATGTCAAGGTGTGCACGGTTCTTTGGAAGTTCCCAGAATGGAAGCTGGTTTTTCTTCCCAGAGTTTTTGCTTTTGCTTTACTTCTGGCCTATCTGCATGCCTTTTTCCCCAAGTTAGTTCAACAATGATTGAAACATTTTAAAATGTTTATAATCTGGTGTTTTGGTGGTTTACTGGAGGTTGATCTGGCTATCTAGAGTTCCTATTGCTGGATGGAATTGGCACTTTTCCATGAAATGCTCTTACAGAAATGTCTGGACATGGAACCACACGTTAAGGTGTTAAATTTTACTTGAGCTGAAGCGACAGGCTGTGAAGTATTCTCTCCCCTTTATTTAAAAGAAAGCACCATGGAATATTTGATCTCAATGTGTAGAGTATGCGGGGGAGATGGAGAGGAGGGGGATCCCTTGGGTCTCACACAGCTGTAGCCACAGCCCTGCCCCCTCCCCAAAAGGGCAGGAAGAGAGAAAACCTGAGGGCCAGGAGCAGCTCTGCTTCCTGCTGCAGGTTAGCAGAAGTGGTTTGTTATCAGCCCCCTGGATCTGACTCAGCTACTCTCCAGGCCCAGCGGGTGCCTGCTCACACCGGGAGGTGGTAACAGGGGAGGAAAAAAAGCTTTAAATTGGGCAAAATCCAGAGTAGATTTTGCTGTCCAGGGAAGCCAAAGCTTGGATCGCTTCCCTCCAGAGAAAGCACAAGGAACCCAGTGCTGCCATGGACTTCACTGTTCATATATTTGTATCAATCAACAGACTCCTTTGACATGGAAGTGTTGACAAAATCTATGCACCATTTAAATGTCAATTGCCAAAAAGTATGCAGCTGTATACGCTTGAAAGAAATAATTACGTTGTCATGAGAGCATCATAAAAAAGCAAATGGATACTTTTATGATTATATAGGGTACAGGAATGTCTTTGCCATATTCAAAAATAAAACTGTGAGGGTAAAAATTCGTTGTTACGTAATCCTCTCAAAGATGAAAGACTGCCCCCGCACCCGCAAAGAAGCCAATGGCCAGTTTGATGGGAAATTTATAAGATGAGGCTGTTGACCCCTTGCTCCCTGGAAGCTCTTTACAAACAAGGAAAGAAAGAAACTGTGGACAGTAGGAAAAAGACATGAAGGGTAATTTATAAGATACAAGTGGCTGTAAAGATGCTTGGCTTCTAATCAAAAAGAGCCACTTTAAAATAGTCGTGCTGTTGCCTTATGCTACTCAGAGAGGCCAAGATTTAGGATGATATTGGTGGCAGGGCTGGGGCGGGCAGACACCTGTGTGGTCCTGGAGCCCCACAGTCGTAAGGGGCGTGGCTTTTGACCTGGCAGTTCTACCTAAGAATGTCTTTCCAGAAAGTAGTATTCAAAGAACTACATGCTTACATAATTGTGTTCAGCGCTTTTCATCCTTAACAATAGACTTGGTCTCCATCAAAAGATCAAATATGTCATAGTTAAACCACAATTTAGAGAATCTGTCTATTAAAAATGGTAGGAAATGACACATGATGTCTACCCTCGTGTTAAAAAGTTAACAGAGAAAAGTCGTTTTACACAATGTGATTCCAACTGGTACATACGGAACAATGCTTTGTTTAAACAGAGCGTCAATGCCATTCATAGGACCACCCTCCTGTGCTATTTAAAATCCTTATAATGAGCTCCTATGATGGAGGGAGGGGAAGAAGGAAGAGTTGATGCTGGAAGGAACCAGAACCCAGGCCCCCAAGAGCAAATCAGCCTGGCTCCTCCAAATAGCCAAGCTAAAAGTCCTCACTTACATCACACTGACCCTAAGAATACCCGCTTTATCTCCCTGTAAAAGCCAGGAAGCTGGGCTGGGCAGGGAAGGACTGGCCGTCATTAGCCTCAGGTGGGAAGACAGGCCCAGAGAAGGGAAGTCACTTGGCTGACTTCCATAGCAAGTGTCCGGGCCTTCCTGCCTCAGTGCTCTCTTAGATACCTCCAGCCAGAAAAGCCTGAAGGCAGCGGTGCCCCTCGCCCTGGCCTGTAAACTTGCACATACAAAACAAAAAAACCAAACTAGGTAAGCATTAGGTTTTAGGGCAGGAGGAAGAGAATCCAGTGAGTAGCTAACGGCATTCAGGAGATGTTGGCTAACTGCTATGTACTATTCTAAACATTCTTATCCGTTAACTCGTTTTATCCAACACCCCTATGGGGACAGACATTATCTCCATTTTACAGATGAGGCAACTGAGGCCCAGGGAAGTTCCGTAACTCGCTGGACATGACACAGCTAGTCAGAAGCAAAGGTCGTGACTCAGGCGGCCTGGCTTTGGAGTCCATATGTTTGACCAGTACCCTGAAGACAGAAAAGGTCGAGTAGCCAGAGCCGGGGCACCCCACGTACTATCAAGGCCGCCGGCCTGACTTGGGCACTCTAGCTCCCTTTGAAACCGCTCTCTAAACTCACGCCCTACCAGAGGCCCAGAAAGGTGTCTGAAGCCAAGTTCAGGCTTTCCTACCAGATTCTTCTCCCTGTCCGCCTGAGGCTGAACCCTACTCCCTCTGCCCCCACGACCACTACCCCTTCCTAACCTAGAAGATCTACATGTCAGTCTGCAAAGGTCTTTGCTGCCAAATCAGAGATGAAGGCCCATGCCACACACAGGCTGCCTCAGGACAGCACAATAGCCGGTGCCGGTGCTGACCTGTCTGGGTGCCCTGCCCACCGTGGCAGGCCGCCTCAGGGCCAACAGGCTGCCATCCAACCTGTGCTGACCCCTCCTGTACGGGGCAGGGAGGCTGGCGGTTGGAAATGTCTCCCGGCATCCTTCAGCGGCAGGCTGGCAGGCTCAGAGCGGGGCCTGGGAAGAGCTCCTTCAACTCAGGTTTAGTTCTTTTGTCCCCGAGAACTCTAGGCCCCTCCTATCCCCAGTGGCACACAGGGTGCTTTGCGGGTGCTCCAGTCAGAACTCCTGTGTCTGGGGAGGTTGACGAGCCTTCACGGGCCATTCCTTCCTGCCGGGTTCCCGACTCCCAGCTCTTCCTGCTCTTGGACCCTGTCATGCTTTTGCCCTCTCATAGCTTTGCCTTGTTCTGTTCTCTCTGCCCGGAATGCCACCGTTCCTTGCTGGGAGGCAAAGTCCCCCCCATTCAGCCTTGGGAGACACTGGATTTCCAAGGGCATGGCGTACGTTAAGTATTTGTAAAAGAAGCCACAATTCCGAAAGGACAGAGGGAGGAAGAAGTTTCTCAGACAACTTGTTACGGGTAACTTCTCCACATCTGTTTTCAGTAGGTTTGAAATCATGGTTTGTTGAGCCCATTCACTGTTGCCTTCCCGGAGCCCCGGAGCCCAGGTCTTGCCCCGGCCCACCTAGGACAAGGGCAACAGCCAGCAGCCAAAGGACCACCCAGAGGAGAGCCTCGGGCTGAAGTTCCTGCCGGAGCCTTCAAGAGGGAAGGGGTTTGAAGGATGCAGGGTGGACGAGGCTCCCGCAACCCTCCCCTCCTCACCAGGCCTTTGTAATCAATCACCCCGTGCAGCACCGGAGCTGCCTTTCTGCAGGTGAGGTGGACCATGTCCATCTTTGCTTGGTTCCCCACTGAATGCAGTTACACCATCTCCTGCCTTCCCTACGGCCGGAGATTCCCCATTTTGCCAGCACACTCTTGGGCGGGGGTGGGGGGCAATGCCTGAGGAGCCCACTCACAAGCCCCACACCCGCGGGCCTCCTGCATGTAGGAATCCTCAAAGCCCACTGGCTCTGGAGAGCTCACGATGTCCTGGGGCGTGCAGCTGGGGGGGTGGCGATGGGATTCCGCCGACACTTGCTCACCACCTTGAAGTGGACAGTCTGGCCCGGCCCAGGCAACACCGCAGTGGCATGCGCTTGACCCCGCAGCCATAGCTGTGCTGTAGGCCTGGGAGGCCAGGCTCCGGCCAGGGCCACTGACTGGGCCCCACGATGACCCCAGGCCACGGCCTAGGCTCCTGCCACCAGACATACCACAAACACCCGCAATAGCCCTGACCCCGCCACGAGGGCAGGGCCCAGGCCTTATATGGGCGAGGCGGCAAGTGGGAGCCTCTAAGGGCAAGAGGGGCCCACCTGGGGGAGCACCCACCTGGCCACCAGGGTCCATGGGGAAACTCCTGCCCCAAAGGCAGGGGCAGACACCCTCCCAGCCAGGAGCCCTGGGGGCTGCCCAGAAAGCTGCCGTCTGCCCTTCACCCTGGCTCTCTGGCCCGCAGCTGGGGCCTGATGCTTGCTCAGCAGGAACGATTGTGGCTGTGAAGGAGAGGAGAGAGCTTTCTAGGAACAGCAAGGCTGCAGGTAGGGCGGGACCCATGGCTGGGAAGTGGCCCTGTGGGCCTTGGGCCCCTGCCTGCCTCCCTCCCAAGCCTTCCCCCTCCCGTCCCTGACCAGACAGGCTCTCCAGGGATGCTGCCTGCCTGGAGGCCTCAGCACCGCAGGAGGCTGCAGGATGGCGTAGTCACCATGCCTCGGGCAGAGCATTAGGGGCAAGACCAGGGTGACAGGGCCCCTGCCCTAAGAGCTGGCAGCAGGATGGGGCTGTAGGTGAGGAAATAGACTAGGGACAGCTCACTGGGCTCTGTGAGGAGTAAGCCAGTTAGTGTGATGATGACTATTACTAATACAAAAATAATAAGAATGACAACTAAATGAAACGTGACATCCTGGATGGGACCATGGAACAGGAAAAGGACATTAGGTAAAAGCTCAGGAAATGGACTTTAGTTAATAATGATATAACTCTGGTCTGGGAGGAGGTTAAAAAAATAATAATGGATCCATATTGGTTCATTAATAGTAGCAAATGTATCATACTAATATGTCAATTACCAGGGAAACTGGGCGTGGGGTATGTGAGAACTCCCTGTGCTATTGTCTCAGTTTTTCTGTAAATCTAGAACAGTCCTAAGAAATAAAGTCTATTGAAAACAACAAGAACAGGGCTGGGTGCCATGGCTCATGCCTGTCCCAGCACTTTGGGAGGCTGAGGCGAGAGGATCATTTGAGGTCAGGAGTTTGAGACCAGTCTGGGCAACATCGCAAGACCCCATCTCTACAAAAAATAAAGAAAAAATTAGCTGGCTGTGGTGGTGTGTGCCAGTAGTCCCAGACACTTGGGAGGCCGAGGCAGGAAGATCGCTGGAACCCGGGAGTGTGAGGCTGCCGTGAGCTATGATGATGCCGCTGCACTCCAGGCTGGGCGACACAGTGAGACCCTGTCCCTGAAAAACGGCCCACAGGCTGCAGTGTTCACCACATACCAGGCACACACAGTTCCAAGGCCTTGCCTGTGTTAGCTCCTTATACCACCCGGCCATCCTCTGAGGGAGGAACTGTCACCAGCCGCGTTTCATGGCATTAATTCCTGCAAGCGATTAGCCTGGGGCCCAGCGGAAGCTGAGCTCTGCAAATGGTAGGAAACACAGGTGATTATCATTTGCAGCAGTGGGGACAGCACGTGCCTTGGTAGTTCGGAGTCCGGTTTCTATCCAGCCCCTACCACGTAGTAGCTGTGACCCGGGGTGCGTCACCTTCTCTGAGCTCCAGGTTTCCCGTTTGTAAACTGGGGATGCTGATGCTCACCTCGCGGGCCGGGCCGGAAGACAGACAGAGACACACGACCGTGCACTCAGTGGTATGTGGCGAGGATTTCACGCTTGGCAACGATTAACTTTTGCTGTGATGAGAGCTCAGCTGGGGAAAGCTTGAGGGGTCTGGGAGTAGACTGGAAAGAGGCACCAACCCAGTGGAGGGTGAGGGGGGTGTGTGGAAGTGTTTCTGGAGGGAAGGGCTCCTGGCAGAGGCGGCAGAGCCGGGAGGCACGGGGGGCGTGGTGGGGACGCTGGGAGGCACGGGGGGCGTGGTGGGGACGCTGCATCGAGGCACAGGGGATTTGGGGAGAGCAGGGAGGGAGCAGGGTGCACAGAGATCCAGGGCAGACTGCAAGCTGCAGCAGGGCGGGGTGGGTGCTGGAGAGGGAAGGGCTTCGCGGGGAGAAGAGGACGCCGGAAGAGGGAAGTGGCCAGTGAGGGGGACAATTCCTGAGGGGCAATGTGGAGGCTTTAAACTTCATTTTGAAATCATTTCAGACTTCCAGAAAGGAATTTCCGTAGATCCTTCTTCCAGATTCCTCAGATGTTAACTGTTAACTTCTTACGTTTACTTTAGTTCTCTCTCTCTGTGCGCATGTACACACACACACACACACACACACACACACACACACCCCTCCGTACCATTTAGAGCTGTGCAGACATGACTAATCCCCCTTTCCTCTAATTACATCAGTGTATATTCCCTAGAAAGGAAATAACTATTTCAGTAAAATAATCAGGAAATGAATATTGTTATAAACACAACTGTCTGCAAACACAAACAGAAGTGATCTGCTTATCTGACATTCAATGCCAATTGCCATCATAAGGACTTTTACAGCAAAGGGGAGAAGTGTTTTTGCTGGTCCGAGGATCCAATCCCGGACCAGGAGTCTCAAACTCGCACACCTCTCCGGCCTCCCCCGATCTCCAGCCGTCCCCCTGTCCTCCCCTGTCTTTCACATCCTCGGCACTTTTGAGGAGTGCAGGCCAGCCACTTTGCACAACGGCCTAAGTGTGCGTTTGTCTAGTGTTTCCTCTTGCTTTAAACAACATATTTTTATCATCTCATAGTTGTGGAGGCTGGAAGTCCAAGATCAAAGTGTCGGCAGGTGTGGTTTCTCCAGCGGCCTCTCTCCTGGGCTTGCAGAAGGCTGTCTCCTCGCCGAATCCCCGGCCGGGCTTTCCTCTCTGCTGGGCATCCTCCGTGTCTCTCTGTGCGTCCACATTTCCTCTTCTTCTAAGGACACCGGTCAGAGTGGATTGGGGCCCACCCTAATCGCCTTATTTTAACTTACTCGCCTCTTTAAAGGCCCTACCTCCAAATATAGTCACATTCTGAGGGACTGGGGGGACGTATGAATTCAATGTATGAATTTAGGGGGGACACAAGGAAGCCCACTGCAGGCAGGAGCACCCCAGAAGTGACGCCGTATCCTTCCCAGTGTGTCCCATCAGCAGGCACATCCTGCTGGTGTGTCCTATTGCTGCTGATGTGACTTTGATCGATCGGTTAAGGTGGTGTCTTCAGGTTTCTCTGCTGTAAAGTTACGGTGTTTCTCTTTGCCTCTTACGGGGAGATACTTTGAAACGATGTAATTATCTTGCTCCTCATCAAACGTTCACCCACTAGTGTGGTGGTTGCCAGGCGGGTGGTGCTTCCTGAACGTCTTCATTTCTTCTGCATCGATGCGCTTCCTATTGTGCGAGAGCTTTCCCTGACGGGGGTGTCAGGCGCACGGAGAGCATCAGCTGGGGTCGTGGAGAGGCCTGGGTTTCGTCTGGGGTTCACTGCTTGGGGACAGAGGGCCCTGGCAAATCACTTACCTGCCCCCCCACCCCCACAGCTAGAAAATAGGGATGAGAATGTTATGGCGGGGATGGAATTGGGTAAGACACAGGCGTTTTCTAACCGATCGCGGACCCCTAGGGAGGGCGTGTCTGCCAAGGCCCTGAAAATGGGCAGGGAAGAGAAGGGGAGCTTCCTCGGGGCCAAGGGCAGAAGGATGCCTTTGAGAAAACGGTGCCAAACTGTCCTGGAGAGAGACAGCCCTGAGTCCTCGGTTACGACTCCATGTTCTTGCAAAGACTCGCGGACACGGGAGCTCATGGGCCTGGGGGGTCCCAGCTCCCCGCTCACCCACTAGGGGAGGTCACTTCCCTGCCGTGTGACTGCTTTCCTCAACTGCACAGTGGGGCTCACGGCAGCACCTCACTCGTGGGTTGCCGTGAGGGTTCAGGTGGCCGTCCACGCCGTGCTCGCGGAGCAGGGTCTGCACGAGGCGATCATTCGAGCACAGCGGCCATTAAAACCACTGCTGTTTTCACTGATGAGGAGAGAGGGTCAGAGCGAGGGGACTTCACCTAGAATCTTGGCTTTGCCCACCTGGTCTCTTTCTAAACTTCAGTTTGTTCATTTCTCTCTTTCCTTTTCTAACCTCTTTTTTTAACTTTTAAAAACCAGACTTCAGTTTCTTAAGCTGTAAAACGGGACTAAGAATGCGATCAACCTAACTGGGGTGCTGGGAGAGGTGAGTGTCGGTTTCCCGCCCTGTCTCTCCTGCTAACAGAATCCAGGGACAGGGGGAGGGCACCAGGCGAGGACAGCCCGCCAGGCTGGAGAGACAAGGCTGCGGGGACACAAGCAAGCCGGGAAACCAGCAGGGAGCAGCGTCCTCCCTCAGTGGCCTGCAGAGTGACCCAAGGGGAGCCCAGCCGTGGCCCCTGAGGGCTATGCCCGCTGCAGAGATGCTTCCAGAAAGCCTGTGGGAGCACAGGTAACAGCAGAAAGGCAGCCCTGCTTCCCCTGCAGAAACAAAGAGCCTCAGGGAATCCTGCCGGCTGGGAAGAGCTGGGCGCTGCGGCCGGGCCACCCGGCTCTGAGTTCCAGCCCCTCCGCTCCACAGCAGAGCTGCCTCGGCAGCATCAATTAACCACCATGAGCCTCAGTTTTCTCTTCTGTGAGTGCGGATGATAACGGTACCTAGCTCAGAGGGTGGTAGTTACATTAGCTAATACATGTGAAGCACTTAGCCCTGTGCTGGCCCCTAGTAAGTACCCATAAACGTTAGCCATCGCTATTTGCAGTGTGTTGAATGGGGCCCCTCTCAGCAAGATGTGTGCACGCCCTAACCCCCAACCTGTGACCCTATTGGGATAAGAGGGCTTCACAGATGTAATTGAGGATCTCAAGATGAGATCACCCCGGATTATCCGCGTGGGCCCTAAATCCAGTGACAAGTGTCCTACCAGAGACACACAGGAAGAAGGAGGAGAAGGCCACATGACAAGGCAGAGTTCCCAAGCTGAGGGACACCTAGAGCCACCAGAAGCTGGAAGGGGCAAGGAAGGACCTTTTGCTGAGCTTTTGGAGGGAGTGTTGACATCTTGATTTCAGACTCTGGCCTCCAGGTTGTCATAGAAGAAACATCTGTCGTTTAAGCTGCCAAGTTGGTGATGACTTGTTCTGACAGCGCTAGGAAACTGGCACATGTGTGAGCCTGAGCCCAGTCCAGGGTCTGTCTCTGCCTGTTCTTCCTCTTGTCTTCCCTCCTATTCTAAATTTATTAGTCACCAAGATTGTACCCATTGCCGGTGTAAACAGAGCCAGGGAGAACTGCGCCAGACCATGGGTAGCAAAGGACCCAGAATGGGTCACCATAAAGGACTGGAGGCCCTCTGGGCTCTGCATGTGGAAGCCAGTATTAGAGATTCATTCCGTTCAGCAGACATTTGTTGGGACCCCTTCCACGTGTCAGGCCCTTTGCTTGGCTTGAGACAAGGAGATACAGTAGGAAGAGTCTCTGTCCTCGAGTTGCTCATCATGAGGGTGGGAGTTGTGTGAAAAAGAGTCACCAGGGAGGGGAGGGGTGGCTGTTGGTGAAGGGAAGTGGAGATGTGGGAGGGAGGGACAAGAGGTGGGTCTGACTGAGAGGCTCAGCAAAGGCTTCCCAAGGAGGCAAGCTCTGGCTAGGGATTTTTTTTATTTTTTAAATTTTTTTTGTTTTTTTTTTAGGGTTCTCTGGCCAGGGTTTTGAAGGGTGAGTAGGAGTTTGCCAAGAAGCCAAAGGAAGAAAAGATATTCCAGAGCATAAGCAAGGGCACAGAAACAGCCTGGTGCGTACAGGGCAGGAGGAGACAGTGACACATGCCGACTGATGATGGAGGAGCAGCAATGCAGGTGGAGAAATGCAGAACTGCATGGCTGGGGTCAGGTCCTGGAGGGGTGTATTGGCCATGTGAGGGGTCCGGGGGTGGTGCTGGCACCAGGGCGCTCAACCGGGGCCTCTCACAGGGTGTCATGTGGGGTGGGCCGCTCCCGCTGGGTGTGGGCAGCTCGAGGGCTTCCCGAGTAAGGGGCTGGAGGATCCAGGGCAGGCCTCACCCGCTTCCTGCCGTGCGTCTCACTTCCTGTTTGATTGACTTCTTTAAAGTGGCCAGAAAAGAACATGAAGGACCTGCTTACTAGGGCAGGCCAAGGCGGGGAAGCCCACACATCGGCCCCTTCTCACGGTCCCTTGTTCCCTGTTTGTTAAACACATCGATGCCATAAGCCTTTGGCCCCTTGAGGGCCCAGATACACTGATGGCCGCAGATAGGGGTCCTGTGGGATGAGAAGGGAGGGGAGAGCGCACTCCAGGCAGCAGCGACAGCATGTGCAAAGGCACGGAGGTGGGGAGAGGGGGGTCGGGTAGCTGTGGACGGGGGAAGGGGGTGCTGGGATGGTGTCTGCGTGCTGGATTGGGAGAGGCCCTGAATGCCGAGGTTGGGAACGTAGACAGCTCCTGCAGGCAGCAGAGACACAGGAGAGGTCTGCACGCCAGGCAGTGACAGGCGCAGATTCGTCTCCTGCACGGCAAGAGAGGGTGCTGATGCATAGATGGGCCCGACCTCCGCCCTTTGTTGCTGTGACAGGCAGTTCCCGGCCATGGAGAAGGTTGTGCCTTAGGGACTGGAGTGTAGCTGCATCTTTCTCCCGGTCCAGGGGAACACAGGACCTGGGACAGCGCAGGGCACGGCTCAGGCTAAGATCTGCCCCAGCCTCTCCCCCCAGCTCTCGGAGAGGCCAGGCTGAAGTGGCTTTGTAGGCACCCAGCCCAGCCCACCCTTCCGGTCAGAAGGCCCAAGGCCTGGGCCACTGTGTCTCCCCTTAACCCATGACTCCTCCAGTGAGGCCCAGCCCACGGATGTCCCTCCACCAGCGTCACTGCAGACAACAACCAGAAATAATAATAATGACAACTGGTACCCATGTCCTCACTCTGTGCCAGGCTCTGAGCCGAGCACTTGGCTCATTATGTCCTGCGGTCCTCACAGTGGAGACAAGAACACAGGCTGAGAGGGCAGGCACTCCTGCAGCCCCGCGGCCAGAAGCCGCTGCCCTCTCCCAGGACCGCCACAGCAGCTCCCTGCTGCAGGCACGCCAGACCCGAGGACGCTCGTTCTCCATCCCTGTGCTTCGGTCCTCCGTGTGCCCCTGGTCTGGCAGCACTGGTGTCCCCAGGGAACTTGGCAGAAATGTCAACTCCCAGGCTCTACCCCGACCTGCTGCATCACCTTAGGGGCAGGGCCCAGCGATCCGGTTTTGAAAGCCCTGCGGGGGATTCCGATGCACACTCAAGCTGAAAATCGCTGGTCTATACCATGTTCAGCTCTCAGGGAAGGCCTGGTCACTGTCCTTTGGACTCTAAGCTCAGCTCTGTGGGGACCCACCTGACAGTCTTGGTGTCCTCCTGCCCCCCAGCACAGGCCTGCCACCTTGGAGGTTCTTAGACTCAGGCCAAGCAGGTGTCACCTGCTGAATTGGAGACTCCTATCCTCTGCTCCCAGCCAGGGCCCCCCTGCTCCCGTCCACTCCTGAGACTTCCCCTCAGGGTGCCCAGCGTGGGCTCTCGGCTCCTGAAACGCCAGGGGGGGAGGCACAAGCCAGCATCCTGCCCACCTGACTTCCTGCCTCCGGCATCCTCCACCATGGAGGCTGTGGGACACGGGGGCTGCGGGACTCGGGCTCTCCGAGGACGTGCAGGAAGGCCATTTCCACCGTGGGAGTGCAGCCAAGGAGCCCAGAGACAAGTGTCACTGCCTCTTTCTTCAGAAAATGCCTTAGGGCCTTGCTCATCTGGAGCACTTTTTTTTTTTGTTAGTGATAAGTTGTCCTCGGGGAGGGCTGGGAAAGGAGCCATGACAGGATTAGAAACAAGGGTTGAGAAGGCTCAGAGAAGTAAAGGTTTTAGCTGGAAGCACCTTAGCAGGGTTGCCGTGAAAGGTTGTACAGGATGTTCACTGCACAAGGGTGCTGGTGGAGGGGGGAGGGGAGGGCTGGGATCCAGGGACAGGACTGTGCCCTATCTCAAGTCTGATGCCCAAGTGCCAAGATGTGTTTATAGTGGGAAAAGGTGATTCTTTTTCTTTGTTTAACAAAGAGTAGTCTGGGCTCTAAGCCTTGTACTTTGGGGCTGGGATGTGAAGGAGGAGTACCTTTTAAGATTCATATTTTATTGCTGTGAAGTTACTTACCCAAGGTCACATAGCTAGGGAGTGGCAGTGCCAAAACCAAACAGTGGCAGTCTGGCCCCACAGTCCCTGGGCTTAACCCCTGCACTACACGGCCTGCATGGTCTTGTCCCTGGGACAGCTGTTTGGGCACGGGGGCGGGGGTGGGGGGCGCGGAGGAGAGTGCTCTCCCCAAGGTGGAATGGAAACAGCTGCCTGTTTTCTAGGGAGGGCTGCAGGCTCTTGTCTTTGCAAGTCCAAGCCCTCCCGATGTGGAGGAAAGGAGACATTTTCCTATCGCTAATGATTTGGATTGGGCCGTGGCGAGAAATATTATCCCCGTCACAAGGTCATACATATTATTCATTTTCCACTCACGGCAGCAGTCTCTCAGCGAGAATTTATTAAGTGTCACGCTCTGCATGAAGCTGATGTCTAAGTGGAAGGTTTTTGTAGAGTCAATCCCATGGGAGGCGTCCTTGCCCCATTTGGGGATATTGAGTTCTTAGCATGTTTCAGTGAGTAGCTACTAGGTGCTGAGACGCTGAGGTTGAAGGAACATTGTCTGATGCCAGGAACGTTTGTCAGCAGGGGAGAATAAGGACTTAGGGAACAACAAAAGGCAGACTTACATGTTCCCATCTTCTCTTTCCCTAGGTCTCTCCCCATTTGTCCCCCAGAGGGGAGAGAAGCTGATTTTCATAAGTACTTATTGTGTGCTTTGTATAACCTACCTCATTCTACCCTCGCCACAGCCTGTGAGCAGACGTCATTGCTCCTGTTCGCAGATGACAACACTGGGGCTCAGCAAATGGAAGTGGCCGGCCCCCAGCCCACGTTCTTCCCGCTGCCCCACCCTGCTTTCCTGGCTGGGGAGTCCGCCGGGTCTCTCGTGGACAGGCCCCCTCGATGCCTGGGACCTCAGAAGAGCTGGAGGGGTTTATTCTCCACGGATTATGGTGTCAGGAGAGGGCAGCCCAGGGACAGTGGACGGATGGACGAGGCCTCCTCTTCTTCATGCACTTCCCCTACACCCTGGTCACTCTCAGAAGCACAGCCGCAGGCACACTCGGCTCCCACCGTCTTGCACACTGATTTCCCCACCTGCGCTTGCACTGCCCTCGAGGCTGCTACTGGCTCCTTCATGAAGGGGGGCGGAGCCGGGGCTGCCAGCATCGATGGAGATTCATGATACTTGAACACCGAGTGGAAACTCATGCTCTAGCTGTCCCCGCCTCCCCCCACCCCACCCCTAAACACACGCACACACGCACACACACACTCCCTCCGGGGCTGACAGCTATTTCCTCCCTCGGCTCTGCTTCCCTGCCTCCTCCTGCCTGGGGCTCTTGTCTAGCTGGTGCCAGAGCTGACCTCCTCCAGGGCTGGAATCCTGTGCTCCCTCCGTGCGCAGGTAAGGATGTGGTGGTGGGGCTAGGCAGCCTGAGTGTCCTCTCTGGACCCGCAGAAGGCCCAGTATGACCAGGCGAGAGGGCCGTTACTAGCTAGGATGGCAGGGGGTTGAGTGTACCAAGGACTGGAAGGCACTTGATACTCAGAAAAGGGCAGGACTGAATGAAATGTCCTTAGGCGTTGACCAGATGCCCGGCACAACTGCAAACCATTCATCCACCTTATTCCGCATTCACAAGCAGTCTGGGTGGGAAGATTACACCAGCAGGCTTAGGGTAGTGGACCCAAGTCCACCCAGCCAGGAAGCTGAGGAGATGGGATTCAAACCCAGGTCTAGGAGCCCCAAAGCTTGCATTCTCTGTCCTCCAGCCCCCTGCCAAAGCAGGACCCTAGCTGCTGGGCTCCCTGAGAATCCTGGGAGGCTGGGGGCTGTCCCCATGCAGTCGAAGGGACTGATCTGGTTTCCAAGGGTGGAGCAGGACTGTGCTCTCTGAGTGTCCCTGTGGGACTTGGACGAGCGGCAGCTGGACTGAAGGGAGTGTTTCAGAGCAGCGCAGGGATGGCACTTGGCCGTCTGCCGGGAGTGGCGTCTGAGCCCCACGGCTGCAGCTGAGGAACGTTGGGCAAGTTGCTGTGCTTCTCCAAACCTCAGTTTCCTCTTCTGAAAAATGGGATCTCGTAGGCTTACTGCAAATGTAATTGCTTGCTCTGCAAACTCTAAAGCTTAGGAAGTATGACCGTTCTCAGCGGGCTCAGGCTCCTCTCCCACCTCCCTGCAGATCCCCTGCTCCAAGGGGCTCATCTGTCAGCGAAATTCTAGTTTGCTATCCCAGGACCCCACCCTACAACGGCCAGGATCCCTGGAAGGGAGTGGCTTTTCTCATCCTGGCCAACAGTGTTTCCCCTGGAAAGACGAGTACTGAAGACCATTGCTCCCCACCTTCCTTTCTTCTTCCTCCTCCCTCATCTCGTGCTTGGGGAGGGGCAGAGGGAAGGGCTCAGGCTGGGCATGGAACTGCTGCTTCTCCACGTTTGTGTCATTTGGGTGCTCGGATCCAGCTCTTTAAACAGGGAGGCTCAGTTTCCTCATCTGTAAAATGGGATGGAGAGGAATATAGCACCTTTCTTCTATGTGAAGGACCTGCCACAGTACCCGGCACATCGTGGGGGCCCAGGACAACCTGAGTCCCCACCCCTGCTGCCTGCCCCTGGCTCCTGCAGGGAGGCTCCCGCCCCAACTTCCCCAGCCCTCACGGATCTAGACCAGCCTCACAGCAGATGGTCCCCTGGGTTTCCGATGAGGCTGTGTGCGTGCACGTCTGGGGGGCTGCCTGTCTGCCAGAGCCTGGCTTCTCCAGCACTTACCTGAGTCGTTACTCAACAAATACCTGTTGGACGAGAGCATGAGTGAGTGAATAAGTGAGTGAACGGGGGTAGGTCTCCTGGGGCAGGCAGTGCTGCGTGGCTGCCCCTGGGAGGGGAGAGATCTTTTGGCCCCAGTGGGCCCCCATCTGAGAGTTCCTCCTGCCCAGCTCTTGCCTGGCTCTTATCTTATTTCCTCTCCAACTATCAGAGGAGAGCCTGGCTCCACTGTTCGAGGTCAACACACTTCGCCAGCCACCACTGTGGGAGCAAAGGGCCACAGGGAGGATCTGCGGCAAGGTGGGGGTGTGGCAGGTGGGAAGGCACAGCATAGATTCCCCTCCCTCCGAACAAGCAGAACCCTATATGTGGGGCCATGTTCACGCCCCAGTGCTCTGGGGATTGGGAAAAGGAGTCCTGCGTGGCCTGGCCTTGTTCCTATTTTCCATGTGATCTTAGACCACTTGCTTCATGATCATCACTATGACACTGATTCAGTGCTTGCCCTGTTGTAAACGCTTTCACATATTAACTCATTTAGTTCTCCCAATAACTCTCTGAGCTAGGTACCGTTATGACCGACGCCCATGTTACAGAGGAGGAAACAGGCTCAGGAAGGTTAAATGACTGGCCCAAGGTTGCACAGCGAGCATATGGGGGAGCTGGGATGTTATCCCCCCCTTTATCACCTTTGCTCAACCTCACTGACCCCCAGCAGCCTGTTCTGTCACATTCATGGGTCACACTCGACTCTCCTGGCCAGGCTCCTGCTCCAGACTTCTCTCTGGGTTCCTCTGTGGCCCCCGCACTGCCAACCTCAGCACCTCCTTGCCTCTACTGCAGAGCCCCGCGATGTCGGCCAACGCCACGCTGAAGCCGCTCTGCCCCATCCTGGAGCAGATGAGCCGCCTGCAGAGCCACACCAACTCCAGCATCCGCTACATCGACCACGCGGCCGTGCTTCTGCACGGGTTGGCCTCGCTGCTGGGCGTGGTGGAGAACGGCCTCATCCTCTTCGTGGTGGGCTGCCGCATGCGCCAGACCGTGGTCACCACCTGGGTGCTGCACCTGGCGCTGTCAGACCTGCTGGCCACTGCCTCCCTGCCCTTCTTCACCTACTTCCTGGCCGTGGGCCACTCGTGGGAGCTGGGCACCACCTTCTGCAAACTGCACTCCTCCATCTTCTTCCTCAACATGTTCGCCAGCGGCTTCCTGCTCAGCGCCATCAGCCTGGACCGCTGTCTGCAGGTGGTGCGGCCGGTGTGGGCGCAGAATCACCGCACGGTGGCGGCGGCCCACAAGGTCTGCCTGGCGCTCTGGGCGCTGGCCGTGCTCAACACCGCGCCCTACTTCGTGTTCCGGGACACCATCCCGCGGCTGGACGGGCGCATCATGTGCTACTACAACGTGCTGCTCCTGAACCCCGGGCCAGACCGCGACGCCACGTGCAACTCGCGCCAGGCGGCCCTGGCCGTCAGCAAGTTCCTGCTGGCCTTCCTGCTGCCGCTGGCCGTCATCGCCTCGAGCCACGCGGCCGTGAGCCTGCAGCT
Source organism: Propithecus coquereli (assembly GCF_000956105.1). NCBI lineage: Eukaryota > Metazoa > Chordata > Mammalia > Primates > Indriidae > Propithecus > Propithecus coquereli. Next base: position 143,820 of record NW_012145190.1, read on the forward strand.
GCGCCACCGCGGCCGCCGGCGCCCGGGCCGCTTCGTGCGCCTGGTGGCGGCCGTGGTGGCGGCCTTCGCGCTCTGCTGGGGGCCCTACCACGTGTTCAGCCTGCTGGAGGCGCGGGCGCACGCCAACGCGGCCCTGCGGCCGCTCGTGTGGCGCGGGCTGCCCTTCGTCACCAGCCTGGCTTTCTTCAACAGCGTGGCCAACCCGCTGCTCTACGTGCTCACCTGCCCCGACATGCTGCGCAAGCTGCGGCGCTCGCTGCGCGCCGTGCTCGAGAGCGTGCTGGTGGACGACAGCGAGCTGGGCGGCGCGAGCAGCAGCCGCCGCCGCCGCCCCTCGTCCTCCTCCGCGTCGCTCGGCAGCCGCCGCCAGGACCCGCTGCGCCCCGCGCGCCTCCTGGGCTGGCTGCGGGGCAGCCGCGCCGCCCCCCCGCACAAGGGCCGGGCCCCATCCCAGGAAGAGAGGGGGCCCCTGAGCGGGTCGCTGAGCACCACCTCGGGGTAGCAGGCGCGAGCCGAGGTCGCCTGGCCCGGGCAGCAAGGCACTGCACGAAAGCACTGCGAGGGCCCCGTCAGGACAGTGTAGACACCGGACTCCACCCCGAGATCATAGGCCGAGGGGCAGGACCCAGGCTTCTGCATTTTAAAGCACCCCGGTGACTCAATGGATCTTTTTCAGAAACAAAGTGAGTTAAGGCAGCGCTTCCCCAACTGTGAAGTGCCGTGCGTCCCCAGGGATCTCGTTAAAGTGCAGTCTGATTCAGGGGATTCTGCACTTCCGACAAGCTCCCAGGCTGCCGCCTCAGGGCTGCTGGGACCGCACTTGGAGTAACAAAAGGGAAAACCGTAAGACTTCTCAAATTAGGGCACGCTGGGCCAATCTCCCTGCAGCTCAATTCTACCAAGCAGTGATGCAGTTTTGGAGTAGAAGAGGGAGAGGAAAGGTTCGAAGAGCACTGTTCCAGTGTAATCTCTCCGCTTTAGCCATTTAGCCAACGCTTATCGTACTAGACACTTTATCACACAGCTTAAGGCGGCTTCTACTAGCGGGTCTTTACAGATGAGCAAACTCAGGCTGAGGAAGGTTATTACGTAACTTGCCTAAAGTTTCAGGGCCAAGTTTCAGGGCTAGTGACATCAGTGTCTGCGCCCTAACCTTAAGCGTCACATGCTCAATTACTATCTGGTAAGTGAAAGAATGTCCTTTGACCCACCAAAGGTACATCACATAATAGCTGCCTGGGAGCCCCTATCTCGACCCTTGTGTCCCGGCATTGCCCAAAGTGTTTGTGAGGTGGAAAAAGCAGGAGGTGCCATGGTCAAGTGTTTGGGAAACCTGGGGCTAATCAGAGTCTAATGGGCATCATTACTGAAGGTCTTCTCAGTCCTTAGAATTTGCATGTACGTGGCAGCAGGCCTGCGGTTCTGTGGGACCCCTCTGGACACCCGTAATCCCAGCATCTTTGCACACCCCCCTCCTGGCTGCAGGGGGCTGGGGAACTGCCACTTCCCATTTGCACCCGGGAGGGGCGACTAGTAGCTCTGTCCTGGCACTTCCACCGCACTGTGTCTATTTCCTCTACCTACGAGGGACTTGGGGGCAGAGACTGCTGTTTCAGCTCTGCATCCCAGGGGCTGACCGAGTTGCTGCCTGCAAACATCTGCCTGCTGCCTGCAACGTTAGTGGGAGAGCCAGGATGAGAAACTCTTGGGATCTTGGTCCAGTGCCCGATGCCACCGAAGGCTGGGCTGGCCACTCACCATTTATTTCCAGTGCCGGGTAGGGCCCAGCCCCCAGCAGGCGTTCAGCAAACTGAACAGGGAGATGCACGGCTGGCTGAATCGCCACCCCGTCTTGACACCTGGCCCCTGCTTCACTCACAGCACTCTCCCAGCGGACGCACCGTGGGTTTCACTTGTTTATTATGTTCTCCCCACCAGAATGAAAGCCCTGGAGGGCAGGGGCCTTTGTTTCCCTGGTGCCTAGCATTGTGCCTGTACACCAGAGGCATTCCATAAATATTTCTGTTGTAGATTGGCTGGGCATGACTTAGATCTTCGGGCCTTCTGCAGAAGCTGGTTTGGGAAAGGGGGTGCTGGAGAGAAACCCCGCTCCCAGCAACCTCCCTATGTGAATCTTTCAGTGTTGGAAGTGGGGAGGAGCTGGATTCGGTGTGCTGGGTGACGGGGTCAGTGGGGCTCAGAGGTACCCACAGTAGCCTTCGGAGAGTGTGTGGGGAGCCGGATTCCTGACCTCTGGCTCGCTGGCTCACTGAGGAATCAGAGAATTTACTCTTCTTGGATGGAAGGCACTTAGAGAAGGAGGGAGTAGGAGGGAGGGGGGCTGAACCTCTTCCCTCCCCCATCTCTGCCAGGTCCCAGGTTCCTTTTGGGCCTCTGTCCTAGAGGCCTGTCCACAAGCCTTCAAAGGCCCAGGAGCCCCGGCTGGGGTGAGGTCCCTGTTTTAGAGCCATGGAGTTGGACAGTCAGCTCCAGCAGAGGCGTCTGACCAGTGGCCCGAGAGTGCTGTGTCTGACGCGGTTGTAGGCCATGGAAGGTGTCCTGAGCTCAGATCTTGGCTGCTGGCCGCTGGGGCGGCTGCTTCTGCAGCAGGGCCAGGGTGTCCCGCTTCTCAATGGAGCGCAGCTGCTTCTTCTTCGCCCGCTTGAGCTTGGCGGGGTTTCTGATCTGGGGGTGGCACGGGGGGAGGGCATTAGTGTGGCTGGAGCCTTGGGCCCTGTTCCCTGGGGGGAGGAAGGCCACCCCGCAGGGGCCTGGGATCGCAGCATGAGAGCAGGGCACATGAGGCAGGGGGCCGAGGCTGTGGTTCGCACCCCTAAGTGTGGCAGGGGTGGGGGGAAGATGGGACACTCACCACTTGGACAATCTCTGCCTTCCGTTCATTCTCCAGGCGGCGTTTCAGGTTCTCAGCTCGGCGTTGTTTTTTCTCCTGGAACATAGAGGGGATCTGAGTCTGGGAGCTGAGGCAGCCCTGGTCTCCCAGGCCCCAGAGGAGTGAGAGCTGGCAGAATTCCCAGGAGGAAGGGGAAAGGCCCTCCTGTCCAGGCTCTGGGCTGTGTCTTGTTGTGTTGGTGGAGGGCCTGGGACCCTCTGGGCAGGCCAGTGAGAGCAATCCTGTGCCCAGAGGCCCACTGTGGTGGAAAGTTCCTTACTGCACATTAGAAGGTGGGTACTCAGACAGGTAGCTGAGGACGGGGACTTAGACAGGCGGCCTGTGTGGGCCCCACATACCAGCCTCCTGCCGTGGGAGAAGGGGTGGGCCGGCCCCTCCCTCGTTTCCACCGTCCTGGAGTCTCCCCGAAGCCCTGATGCCCTAGAGCGCAAGGGCAGGGTGAGGGCTGGGCCCCTGAGATTCTCCCAGGCACAGGCTGAGAAGGGGCTGAGCTGCAGGGAACAGGCTCTGGGGTTATCTGGCCTGGGTTCAAATCTTGACTCTGCTCCTTTCTAAACAGTTGACTTTGGCTAAGTTTCTGTGCTTCAACGTCCCCATTTTTCAAGTGAAGGTAACCATAGTATCACCACCTCGTAAGACTGTTCTGAGGAACAAACGAATGACACACGTGCAGGGCTTGGAACAGCACCCAGCTCTTTGGGAACAGTCTGTTGTGGGAATGGGAAGCCTGGTGGCCATGCTGACTGTCCCCTGGCAGGGCCAGGGTGAGGATGTGGGCTCCAAGACTGCTGCATGCTCAGAGGCTTTGGCAACTTGGGGTAGCAGGGGTGGCCTGGCCTCTGGGGACAAAGGAGAAGTGAGACTTGGGCTCCCGTGGTCAGAAGGGGCTCTGGGCATCTCTCCGGGGGACGGTGAGAAGTGAGAAGGCAGCTCTGTCTTGCCCAAGAGGACCCAGGGCCGCATAGGAAGTGAGGTAAGGCTTCAGCATATGGTGGCAGCCACACCCTCCCTAGGGCCTCAGCTGTAGGTGACTTAAAACAAGGGATGGATAACGGAGCGACTGGCCCGCCCCTTTTCTCAGTGGCCAGGCTGGGACCGCAGCGACTCCGGTGCAGTGCTCCTCCAGCCCTGGGGTCACTGGTCCAGTAACACCCCACTGACTGCCCTGGTCCTGGGGGCCGTCGCTGACCAATGCCCTCACCTTGTTTCCTCCGTGTGCTGCCTGCTGAGCGCCCTGCTCCCTCCCACTGAAGACGTCCCTGCTGCAGGGGGTGGAGCTGTGACCCTTTATGGGGGCTTCCTGGAGACTGGAGACAGTGCGTGTGAACCTCTAATGGGGCATTTCTGGCTCTGGGGTGGGTGGCGGAAGACAAGTGGAGGAAAGGTGTGGGGGCTGCTTCTTGGAGAATGACAGCAACGATACCGGGAACAAGGTTTTCCAATCTGTAAGCCTTGCCCGCCTGAGCAGGTCCCAGAGCAGGGACCCTGACCGCATCTTATAGAATGCCCAGCTGGGACTTACTCTCAGCCTCCAGCCTCTTACAGAGGCCCAGGCTAACCTGGATGGTACCCTGGGCTTCCCGGCCCTGTGGTCCCAGACTACACTTCTGCTTCCGGCCAGGCTCTCCTCCTCCCTGGGGCCCTCGGGCTCCAGAACTTCTCTTGGCCAAGTCGGCCCCTCGGGCACCTGTGCCAGCTCCCCTCACCCGAGTCCCCGCCTTGGCCTGGCGGGCCCCTCACCTGCCGGCGCCTCTCCTTCTCCTCCTCCAGGTGCCGGGCGAAGTCCTTGGCCAGCTTCCTCTCTTGCCGCTCCTTCATCTTCCGCTGCCAGGAGGTGCGCAGGGGCTTGTCCTGAACCATCTGGGAGAACCTGGCCGAGGAGAGGGGGGCGCTTGCAGAGGCTGAGGGGTGCTGCCTGCTCTGTCCCCCACTTGGCTCCAGGCTCTGAACCTTCTTCCTGAGCCCAGTCAGAATCACGACCCTGCTTGCCTGGCAGGCAGCCCCCCAGGTCTGCAGACGCTCGGGGCAGGAAGGGACTGTGATTGTGCTGGCTGTCACTCCTCAAGCCCTGTTACGTGCCTCTGAAGTGGGTGCTCTGGTTGTCCCCATTTTACAGAGGAGCAAACCAAGGCACAGACAGGCTAAACACCTGCTCAAGGTCACCTTGTGCCTGAGTGGCAGTTAGGACTTGAGCCTCTGTCTGTGATGGCAGAGTCCAGGCCACACGGCCTCTGCTGGAAAGTTCTGCTGCTTCCCCCAAGCACAGTCAGCCTGGGTGTGACTGCCCCTGGAGACGGGGCGCTCACGCCCTGTGATGGTTCAGAATCTCTCCCCCAGTCGGGGAGAAATGAACGTGGAATGGGCGTTCGGGGCTATCGGGGATGTCTGGGGTTTCTGAAAAGTGATAATGATTTTAGAGTCAGGGGAGAAATGTAAGAACGCAGACTACAGAGATTCGTGGGTGGGATGATGTATCTAGGATGTGCTTTAAAATATTCCAGGATAAAAAAAGAGAAGAAATGTTGAGGACCCAAGATTAAAACGCTGAGCAGTGCTGAAGCTGTGATGGGAATACGGGGGTTCACGCAGCTCTGCTCTTTTCTGTACACTTCAAAATTTCCTTAATAAAAAGTAAAAGCAAAATGAAAACAAGTCTTCCGGTGGCCGCCACATATTGCACTTAGGTCTTCCTCCTTTAATGATTCGAGGCCTGTTTGGGGTCCCATGGCCCCGCTGCCCTCTGACCCCAGCAACCCCCCTTCCCCAAGGGCCTCGTGCTGAAGATGTGACTCCCTAAACACTAAGAACGGGGCTGCTGCATGGACTTCCTCCCTACACTTAGAGCTGGGCTCCCCAAACTGGGGTATGAGAACCCTGAAGGGACAAGGTGGTGGAGCCACAGGACACGATGCCACACCTTTCTAGAGCAGGGCTAGCACACAGAACTTTCTGTGATGGTGGAAGTGCTCTATCTTGGCACTGTCCAGTAAGGTAGCCACCAGTTGCAGGCGGCTATTGAATGCTTGAATGTTTGAAATGTGGTTGGTGTTGGTAGAGAGATAAAATCTTAAATTTTATTTAATTTTAGTTACATTTACATAGCCACATGTGGCTGGTGGCTGAGGTACTGAGGCAGGTCCAGGACATCGGTTCTGCCTGGGGACTGAAGACAGGCCTGGGCTCCCAGTCCTGAACACACCACAGACTGCCCGGGTGACCTTGGGCAAGGGAGCCTCTGAGTCTCAGCACCCCCCCTGCATGGGGATGAGAATCGTTCCTGTCCCAAAGGGTGCTGGAGGATTCACCGACACACGCACACAACAGGTGCTCAATAAACGTGAATCCTCAGAGCAGAGCGACCAGGGAGATGGCACATCCGAGGGCACTGTGGAGCAGGTAGCATTTGGTATGAGCCGGGCAGGGGGGCTGCGGCCAGGTCTCCCCGACCCTTCATACCTTCCCAGTGCGGCTGCCTCCCTCCACCTGTCTCTGGACTCATCACCTCCCGTAGCTGCTTCCTCAAAGATCCCAACTGTCCTCTGAGTGGCCTGCTGGGCCCTTACCCGCAAGACCTGCCTGAAGTTTCTGAAGCCCTTTCAATTCCCCCGCACCAGCTTCCTCACTGGTCCCGTCTTCACCCCTGCCCACCTATGTCCGTTCTCCGCAGGCCGGACTGCACTCAGAAGCCGTGCCATGTCATTCCTCTGCTCAGACCCTCCAGGGCTCCTGAGCTCACTCAGGAAAGCTGAGTCCCTGCAAGGGCCACAAGGCCCCCTGCCCCTCTGACCTCACTCCTTGCTGCTCCCTGATTCCAGCAACGAAATCCCTGGACTGTCTCTCAAACAGGAGCATGCTCCTGCCTCAGGGTCTCTCAACTTTCTGTCCCTCTTGCCTGTTACTCTCTCCCCAGATGTCTGCCTTGGTTCCCTCTGTCACTCCATTCGGGCCTCTGCTCCGTGCCCCTTTATCCGCCAGGCCATCTCTGAACACTGAAGCAACGCCCTGCCCTTGCTGCTGTGCCCTGGTCCCCATCCTAGTTTATTTTCCTTTAAAGCCCTTATTACTGCCATAGTATACACTTACTTGTTTTTTATCTGTTTCCCACAACTAGAATGTTTGCTCCAGGAAAGCAGGGACTTTGTTCTGGACTTTGCTCTGCTTACTCAGAGCATTATTAATTGGTTGAATCAATGACTACCTTGTGTCCTCATGTGCCCACCATGTGCTGGGTCCTGGGAGATCTATGGACCCTCTGATTTAGAGAGGAAGACAAGCAGCCAACAAGAATCACCCAAGTATTCGTAAGTAAACATTTGCGCAAATGGAGATGTTACAAAAGAGACGTACAAAGTACAATGGTAACATAGAGCTTGGGGACTTATCCCCCAGTTGGACTGGACAAAGAGAAGCTTTTTAGAGGGGGTGACACTTAAGCTGAGCTTCTGAGCGATGAACAGGGATGGGCCAGGGAAAGAGCCTTTTGAACGGAGGTAACAGCATTTGCAAAGGCCCTGAGGAAGGAGGGAGCATCACACACTGGAGGAATGTGGAGGGGAGGCTGGTGTGGAAGACTCTAGTGAGGGAAGGGGAGAGGAGGGTAGGCCCGCACGGCCTCTTTAAGGAGTCTAGAGTGCATGAAGTGAAGGAAGCAGCAGGAAGTGAAGAAGAGCTTTCAGTTGGGGCAGGGAGCTGGGACCAAATGTCCTTCCTCCCCATTTCCCCTACCCTGCTCCAGCTGCTGATCCTCAGTTTCTCGTGCTGACCCTGCCCTTCTCCCCACCTGTGCACGGACCCAGCCCCCTCTTGCTCAGCAGGCTACCCCCCTCTGCCAGCCTGAGTACCAGGACCCCAGGCTCTGAGTAGGAGGCCCCACTCAGCTTGCTCAGCACCCTCTTCCACCTGAACCAACCTCCTCAACTGGCTCTCCATGGCCATCGGTGGCCGCACCATTCTCCTATGACCCGTTGGGACAGGGTGGGGTGGCAGTGCTATCAGGCACTTCTCCAACTTTTATTGTCACTCCAGCTTCAAAGTCTCTCTCTGATTGGTGACTTGCAGCGAATTACTCTCTAAACCTCAGTTTCTTCTTTGTTTAATGCGGGGAGGGGAATAATACCCACTGCCTGGGGTTTTAAGGGTACAACAAAATGACATCTGCACAGGGCCTAGCACAAAGCTTGGCAGAGTCTACCCTTAGTAAATGTCAGTTTCCTTCTTAAAAACACCCTCGTTTGCCCACGGTCCCTCACAGCCACGCATTCCCGCCTCTGCCCCTGGTTCCCATTAGCTCAAATGTGAACTGAACCCCACCTCTCCTTCCTGGCAGCCTGAGCACGTCCTTCTTCAGATGAGCCTCTTTGTTCCTCCATTCCACAAACTCTTATTGTGCCCTTAGCACAGAACCACAAGGAAGACCTCGTGCCTGCCCTCAAGAAGGCTGCCATTCAATTCAAGGTGAATCCGCAAAGAGCGGGTAAAGGGATTTCCTGCTCAGGCTTTGGACTCAGATACGTGCTCAGGTCCTGCATATTCCACTCAGTTAGCCTCAGTTTCCGCAAACATAAAATAGTGTGGGAATAATAACAACACCTGCTTCTTAAGGTTGATGTGCAGATTAAATGTGGTGAAACTTGCTCTTCTGTCTTTGAAAGGCTCTTCCCTGGCCAATCCTTATGAAAGTGCTTAGCACAGTGTCCTATATAATCAGCACTCGGATAATAGTGGGTGAACACCTCACTGCTTTTATCAAATACTGGCTGGTTTCCTTGCTTCTGCCTCCCTCACTAGAGAGGGCAGACAATGGTAAGTGTCACTTGAATGAATACTCAAGGGAGGTGCTATAGGACAGGTAAACAGGGGCCCTGAGGAGGAACATCACAGACAGGATCTTCTTCGAGGGCCTAGTCTCACGTCTCACCCTCCCCGGGATTCCAGGACATTTTACCACTTTCTGACTATAATTACCTGCTTGCTGACCTCCCCCTTCCCCACTAATGTGAGCTCTCTCCAACCCTGGAGCTGTCTGCCTACAGGCCGCAGCAGGGCAAAGATGGGAGGGTCCCAACACCATAGAAAGCCCCACCCCTACCCATGCTGTCTCCCACTTCACCTTTTCTTGGAACGGTCCTTCCATACCCGCCCCGATTTGGGCTTCCCCTTCGGGATTACAGGAAGCTCCTCCTCCTCCTCCTTCAACTTCTTGCACACCGGGTCCTGGGCTGGAGAACTTTTTCGCTTCTTCTCCCCGAGGCCGCCTGTCACAGTCTCACCGACCGGAGGTGGCTTGCTTGGCTCGTGCTGACCCGGGGGGGAGCCTGGTGCCTCGGGTGCCAGCTCCTGTAGTGGCCGCGAGGGCTCCGGACCCGGTGCTTGCTGACCAGGGTAAGGCTCTGGTGATTCTGGGCCTGGCTGCAGCTGATTTGGGGGGGCTTCCGGGGTTGGCTCCTCCTTACTCTGGGCCGACTCCGAGGCCAGTTCTCCCAGGCCCTGAGATAACTTTGGCGACTCTTCATTTGGCTTTGGCTGACGTCGGGGAGATTCAGGATTCGCCTCTGGCTGTCTTTGGAGAGACTGCAGGCCTAGATCCTGCTGACGCTCGGGGGACCCTGGGCCCGGCTCTGGCTCCCTTTGTGGGGACCCCGCGCCCGGCTCTGGCCCCCTTTGGAGGGACCCCAAGGCCGGACTCTGCTGCAGACTGGGAGATCCCGGGCTTGTCTCCAGCTGACGGGGGGACCCCAGGCCAGCTTGCTGCACACTCCTAGGTGACGCGGGCTCTCTCGTTTCTTCTGGGTTCGACTCAAACTCCACAAGGGCCCGTCTCGCCCGCGAAACTGCGGTGAGGCTCTCGGGGGATTCAGGTTCTAGGCCTTCCAGCCGTCGGCTGCGCCTTAGCGGCGTATCCATGGCCCAGCCAGAAAGTTTCCAAATCCGAGCCCACCTGCAGTCTTCCACCGCCTCGTGGGTAACCGGCGCCTTCCTATGACGTCAGGAGCCGCCACATCTGTGCCGGGCAGGAGTGGCTGTTGTCGAGGAGGCCATGTTGGTGAGGGGCAGAGAGGCAGGGTTGTCCACCGGCGGGGGCTGGGCTTAGTTTGCGCATGCGCAATGCGCCTGGGCGCCGTTGTGATTGACCGGGAAGTCCTTTTCCTGCGTTTCATCCTTGTCTTTCTTGTAAACACAGTTTCCTGGGAAAGGAGAGCGTGCGGGCGAAGAAGGGAACGGGGGTCATTTCCAGGAGAGAGAGGAGTTGGAAAAAGGTCCAGGGAGCTCGTAGGCAAGGCGAGGTGGAAACTTTGCCGCTGAGTCACTCCGGTGCCTCCCCTCCTTGGGCCTCAGTTTCCTCATTTGTAGTATGGGTGATTTTGCACTAGCTTAGTGCGTCTAAATGATCCTGTAGGAATACTCCTCGCTGCTTGAGTGAATGCTACCCCGGGGTCCCGGAGGTGGGAAATATGTCTTTTCTGTGTTAAATGTTCACACTCTTGCCTTCTCCCCTGCCCCATGCTTCAGTATACAATCCGTGGCTCTCCCTTTCAACATGGTCAACATGTATGGGTGAAGTCGAGGTACCAGTAAGACACACCACCTTTGTCTTGTGGCACACCTGGGCCCTCCCTAGCTGCATATCCTCCCGCATCCCCCTTCTGCCCCAGTTCTAGGAACAGGTCGGGTCATCTCTGATCTTCCTTTTGGCCAAGACAGTGGTTTTTGCCCCCATGTGTGGACCTGCCTCCCACCTTTTCCTTGGTATTCACCTGTAAAGGTACTTTGCTCACTAAGTGCTTTGGGGCCTCACCAGTGGGCAGGCCTTTGGGGTCTCCCAGTGCCTAGAGAAAATTATCTTTAGGGTCCCTGTGCCTGAGACCCAGGAGAGGGGGAGTTGGTTTGATTTACTCACAGCATGCTTCTTTCTTAGGAAGAACATCTTGGAAGTGGTCCAGTTGCATCCCAGTGTTATTCTTGGAACTGCCTGGGGTTGGTCCTCAGGGATCCCAGGGTCCCTGTCCGGCATCCCCGTGGCTTCCTTTAGAAACCATTATTTTTTCAGCTGGGGGCTTGTGAGAGGGCCTGGGAAGTTGTCCAGGGATACTCAGGGGTTAGAGTGCCCTTGTGTTCCCGAGCCAAGGAGAGCTCTGCAGGTGATAACGAACCCACAAGAGAGGTTCTCTCTGTTGCCTGCCACACAGAAAGCCAATTACTGAGACAACAAGGATTGTCTAGGAAGAAAAGATTTGTTGCAGAGTGTGTGTCAACCAGGAGGTGGAAGGCATGCACTGCTTCAAATCTGCCTCCCCGAGCAGTGGGGTCAGGGATTTTTCTGGAGGTGAAATGAATAATGCATGAGGGAAGTGAGCATCATTACATATTTTAGGGGGGAGCACAGGGCACGCAACTGCAGTGAGAAATCATGCTAGTACATGCATCCCATGATCAAAAAATGGTGGATAAGTCCCTTAATAGTATAATGAGCTAGGGGTTAATAGTGGTCATTCAGAGGGACACTCTGTCTCAACAACAACAACAACAAAAAGAGATCTTCGCACTCTACTCAGGGCAACAGAGTGAAAAAAAAGGAGATCTTGGCTGGGTGTGGTGGCTCATGCCTGTAATCCTAGCACTTTGGGAGGCCGAGACGGGAAGATTGTTTGAGCTCAGGAGTTCGAGACCAGCCTGAGCAAGAGTGAGACTCCGTCTCTACTAAAAATACAAAGAAATTAGCTGGAAAACTAAAAATATATAGAAAAAATCAGCCGGGCATGGTGGCACGTGCCTGTAGTCCCAGCTACTCGGGAGGCTGAGGCAGAAGGATCGCTTGAGCCCAGGAGTTTGAGGTTGCTGTGAGCTAGGCTGATGCCACGGCACTCACTCTAGCCCAGGCAACAGAGTGAGACTCTGTCTCAAAAAAAAAAAAAAAAAAATTGTTTATTCTTCCAGCCTTGTGCGCAGGTGGGATGCAGGGAGTAGGCTGCTCAGTGGGTCCTTGGGTGCAATCTGTGGTGGAGTGTCACTTATCTTGTCCTTTCTGGACAGACAAGTGGCATAAGTGTTTGTAGTGACTTTGTGGCTGCAAGGAGGTTCCATCTTTTCTGGGAAAGAAACTCAAAAGCGAATGCATTGGTTCAACAGAAAGTTACGAAGTTCTGTTCAGTAAATCTTACCAAGTCTCTTAGGCTCTCTGCCTCTCTATTTTTCGCCTACTTTGAAACTGCAGTTGCTGAGCTACCGGCATTGAGATAAAACTCGCTCTGGTACCACTAATTTAAGGTTACTTAGAGTGGCCAGTTCTAGCTACAATGTGAGCATTGAAAACTCATTTGAAACATAAGAGAACTATAAAAAAAACTATAAAAAGGTTTTCTTGCTTATGAAGCCAGTTACACAGGCTTCCAGCTCCCACCTCTCAGAGGAGTGAGCTCCATTCAGTTCCTTAAATTTCCCGCCCCTGCCTGTGACACGTGGAACCATGCTGGCTGTGCATTACCAGGGTGACTAGTGGAGACTGTACGTTCCTTCTGTCACTGCTCCAGGCCCCCTCGCTGTCTCTGTCCCTGAGCTTTTTTTTTTTTTTTTGAGACAGAATCTCACTCTGTTGCCCGGGCTAGAGTGAGTGCCGTGACGTCATCCTAGCTCACAGCAACCTCAAACTCCTGGGCTCAAGCGATGCTTCTGCCTCAGCCTCCCGAGCAGCTGGGACTACAGGCATGCGCCACCCTGCCCGGCTAATTTTCTATATATTTTTAGTTGTCCAATTAATTTCTTTCTATTTTTAGTAGAGACGGGGTCTCGCTCTTGCTCAGGCTGGTTTTGAACTCCTGAGCTCAAACAATCCGCCCGCCTCGGCCTCCCAGAATGCTAGGATTACAGGCATCAGCCACCGCGCCCGGCTGTCCCTGAGCTTTTGTTCCCAGCTGGAAGACTCACTTTCAAGTGCTGGTTGGATCCTATTCCAGCCCTGCTTAAAATATTTTAGAAAGTGATCTCAGGTTCCCACCAGAGAGAGGGAGGTAGGTTTCAGATGGCGACCTTTGGGTGGCCCTCAAACATGTTCCCAGTCCTGAGTCCACCACTTCCGTGTGTGGAGGTGCTTAATCAACCTCAGCAACAGGTGACTAGCCCAGAACCCCCCAACTCCCACCTGAGTCAGTTTGTCATTGTCATTGTACATGGTGTGCAGGGGCCCAGAGGAGACTCCCGGAGTTTTCAGAGGATGCTGGTGTGGCAGTTCCTGCTGGGTCCCTGTTCCCTTACACTCCTTTGCTTGCTGCTGCAAACATCCCAGCTTCCATGCCTCCAGGTGGGAGGATGTTGAGAGGGGGTCTCTGGGGCACTGCAGGATTGAGCCCCTGTTGCCCATGAAGGGAACCTGGTCATTCATGCACCCTCCCTATGTCACTTTCCCATGCCCTTATAGGTGCTTGCTGGAGTCAATTTCTGAACAGCCTATTTGCACTTAAATCTTTATCTCAGAGTTGGCTTCTGGAGGAACCCAGCCTAA
>NW_012145190.1:158425-216577 GCF_000956105.1 Propithecus coquereli
GTTTGGGAAAGACACCCTCAGGCACTCAGGGTTGACTGCCCCACAGACGGTGGATTTGTCCCTCCCTACTCCACGATCCCTATCAGTGAGGCCAGGACCCCGTTCTCCTGGCAGCCACCCTGTGGTCATCCGATTGAAACCCTCAGTTTAGTTCTAGCTGCTGCCAGGCTTGGATATGAGTATTGGTTTATTTGGATAGTGCAGGATTTTTCTTTCTTCCTTCCTGTTTTTTAAAAAAATAGAGATAGGTTCTTTCTCTTTTGCCCAGGCTAAAGTACAGTGGTGAGATCACAGCTCACTGCAGCCTCGAACTCCTGGGCTCAGGCGATCCTCCTGCTTCAGCCTCCTGAGTAGCTGGGACCACAGGCATGCTCTGCCATGCCCAGCTAATTTTTAAAATTTTGTGTAGAGGTGGGGGTCCTGCCATGTTTCCCAGGCTGGTCTTGAATTCCTGGCCTCAGGCGATCCTCTTTTCTCAGCCTGTTCTGGTGCTGGGATTACAGGTGTGAGCCACCGTGCCCGGTCAGTGCCGGATTTTTCATCTGTCTCTGTTGCATTTTATTTTGGCCTCTCTGGGGGGTCCGGCACTACTCCTCCAATACTTGCTGCCTCGTCCTCTTTTGTGTGTGTGAACAGTGGCTTCTAGGTACCTCGAATTGGGCCCTGCTGAGGACGTGGAACGGGACGGGTGACTGTCAGTTCTTACCGAGAGTGCTTATCTCGGAGGCTCATCTTTGCTGTGTGTCCCCAACAGCTCACTGTGAGTTTCAGATCCTTGACACGAGGGGATCAGCAGAGGGCCAGGGGGCAGTGGGGAGGCTGCGAGTGGTACCTGGGACCCCAGGCGTGAGACCCCCCAGCTGTCCCCACAGGGCATTGCGGGGTGCAGAGAAGCTGCCTGGACTGCGAAGGGGCCTCTCTGCAAAGCTCTCGTGTGCCTGGTGCTGCTCAGGGCCGAGATCAAGATCTTATCTCCTGATCCTCTCACGGCATCTGCAGGTTGTGCTGAAACAGGAAGGGGCCAGACCTGCCACCCCTGGGAGGGGGAGGGGAGAGCAGGAGACAACAGCCCCCCTCCTTCCTCTGCCCCCACCAGCACCCATAGCATGTTCTCCTGCCTCACGCAAGCCAAGGAAGGGGTGGGGGTGGGCTGGGAAAGGAACGTCTGAACCAGGTGGGAGGTAGATACCCCAAGAGGGGGTGTCTCACCCTCGCCCCAACGTCGCTATGTGATAATAGCAATGTTTCTTGAACTCCAGTGAGCTGCAGACTCATAGAGTGGTGTTAAAGCGCAGACGGTCCAGTAGGTTTGGGCTGGGGCCATAAATTTGCATTTCTAACAAGCTTGCAGGTGCTGCTGCTGGTCCGAGGACCACACTTTGAGGAGCAGCGTCCTGTAGGAAGGAGCAAGCAATGCGTGAAGAGCTTTCCTTCTTTGCCTTCCATACAAAGAGCAGGGGCTGAGTTCACCATCATCCTATCATTTGTTCACCACGTATTGATTGCATGTTTACTCCAGGACAGACACTAGAGGTACAACAGGGAACAGCGCAGTTGTAGTCCTTGCCTTGATGGAAGTTACATCGTCTTTGGGACACAGATAATAAATGCTCGGATCTCAAAGCTGTCCTCTGAGGGAGGCCGAGCAGGAATTATTTTCCCTAGTTTATAGGTGAGAAACTAGCATCTCAGAGAGGTTCGGCGACTTGCTGAAAGTTACCCAAACGTTAAGTGGCAGGACTTGAACTCAGGACTTCTCAACTCGAAATCTGGCCCCTGTCCCCTGGCTGTGAGCCATCTCAGCTTCTTGGGTCTCGATTGAGATGGGGGCTTCATCCCTGTATATGGAAGGAGAGCTTGACAGACAGACAGACAGACAGGCAGGCACATATACCCGCACCCCACGCACATGGACTCTCAGTTCCTAAGACCTGAGCTCACAGAGTTTCATACTGAGTCATTTCCTCTCCCTTCCTCTCTGTTCACTATCCCTGTTCTCTCATTTCCTCTAATGTTGGGCTTCTCTATGGCGTTGGCCCTTCCACGGTGCTGTATCTGCTTGGCGATGGTTGGCCCTCCCAATCAATATGGTGGCCTCATCTCCGTGGCAACCTCTGGAGACGTCGCCTTGGTGACCAAGGAGGAGCGAATTGGGAGCAAATGATGAGTCCCCTTTCCTGCGGAACAGACCGACTTGGTCCCTGGTTTCGTGGAGGGAATCTGTTGACCCTGTGGTGGGGGAAATCTCTGCTTTCTCTACCCACGACGCTCTAGTGGTGGACTAAAACCTGCCCCAGATCTGACTCAGCTGGCTCATACAGCACCAGGTTGGTGAGATGAGCCTTCCCCTGAGCCAACAGTCTTGCTGCTTGTGTTCTTCTTGTGGAGCCGCCAGAACATTGAGTCTCCAAGGTTTGGGATGGAGCAGCTGCCCCCAGAACCTACTGGATCAGCGGGGCTCATTCTTCTGCATCTCAGATGCTATGGCTCTCCCTTAGGACTATTATAGAGACAAACAGATCATTTCCCCAAAAGGGACCATTCACGTGTTTACAGATTGAAAAGTGTATCATTTATGGTATGTTTAAGGTAAGTTTTAAGGACATAAAATGGTAAGCAATATTGATGGGAACACATTTTATTGCAGCAATAAATGCAAACCATAAACCATAAAATGCAAACAAAAAACCATAAAAATTTACCAATTCCACTTGTAGTTTGAATGATCGAGATTCCGCCCAGAGTAGCTACCAAGTATGGAGGGCTTTTGCAGGTATTATCTCATTTAATTCTCATGGAGCGCCGTGAGGAAGTTGACGCTGCTGTCCTGTTTTTCACGGGTGGAAAAATTTGTCCGGGGACAGGCATCTGGTACGTGGCATAGTGGGCTTCCAAACTGTGCAATTTGACCCACACCTCTCTGCCCCTGTGTTTTAAGCACTTGGTCTAAATCAAGAGTAAGTCTTTTCTGTAGCTTAGGTCTAATTGTTCTATTCTTTGAAAATAAGCCAGAAATTTCAAATCATTAAGAGTGTTTTTTTGTCTAAAGGATGTATCAGGAAAAACAAACAAAAAACCCCCAAAGAATGTCTTCCATATAGGGCAGTGGGTGTCCCATTGAAGGGTTATTCTGTAGTTCTTTTATTCTCTGCTCAAAAGAAAATATGACATAACACTCAGATATCATCATTTTCTGCTTGAGTGGTTTTAGCTTTCTGCTTTCGAGATGACTCTGGGTAGATCTAGATACCCCACATTTTTGGAAATTAGGCACAAGAGGTGTAGGAGATTGCATTTTCTAAAGTTGGCCTTGGTGGTATCCCTCAACCCTGTGCTCCTCTTACCTCTTTCCTCCAGTAGTGGGGCCTGTGTCCCCCGACCTCGAACCTGGATGGATCTTTGTGACTGCCTCGGCCAAAAGAGCATGGCAGAACTGTTGCTGTGTGACTTCCGAGGCTAGATTGTAAGAATGCCATGGGCTACCACCTGGCTCTCACAGAGCCAGGCTGGCCTGGGAACTCAGCTGACGTGTTGTGAGGAAGTCCAAATCATGCCCCATGGACAGGCCAGGGAAGGTGTTCCAGCTGACAACCCACACCGCCTGCCGGGCATGAGGGAAAATGCTCCCACTCATCAGGTCACTCCCAACTTTGAGTGTTCCCAGCAAGGGTCCCAGAAATCGTGGAGCAGAGATAACCTCTCCTGGCTATGCCCTAAGTTTTGAGCCACAAAATCCATGAGCATAATAACATAGTTGTTTCACGCCACTAAGTTTTGGGGTGATTTATGACACAGCAGTAGTGACTGGTGCAGAAAGTGTTTGCTAACGATCAGGTGTCTATCTCGAGAGGGAAAGTCTTGTGGCTTTTTTGCACCCTTTTGTGGGGCAAATATGATTGGTAGGGATGACTGCCAATCATGGCTCTTTTACTTCTTCACAGGCAGGTTGGGTGGACAAGCCCTTCCTTGTTCTTTAGTTACAATATGTTAATATATTTTACTTGCCTATTGGTTGTCCACTTCCCACTGTACAGATGCTTCTCAACTTACAACGGGGCTGTGTCCCAACAAATCCATTGTAAGTTGAAAATATCATAAGTCAAAAAATGCACTTAATACCCCAATAAACCCATTGTAAAGTAGAAAAATCATAAAGTTAAACCATCATAAATCAAGAACCGCCTGTACTTGGTACTTAGTAGTTGCTCAATAAATAATTGTCAAGTGAATGGAAATAAAACATCAAGTGGGTGCAATTTTTGATAATGATTTTTTTGAGAGAATTTTGTTAACATTACCATGTCTAGTTGTTATGAGAATGTAAAATTACTGTCGGGACAAGTTCACATTGTGGTGGAAATTTCTTGAGAGCAATAGAAGTCCCAACTTTTTCTTTAAATAGAGAAAAGGAAAAGAATCATTAAACGTATGAGTGTTAGGGGGACTTCAGGTCTGTACTAAGGAGTTTGTTCAGGGAATTGGTTCCTAGATGCTCACTAAAAGGATTTAGCATCAGTCAACAAGTAAGAATCGATTCAAGCGAAACTTTCTTTGTTTCCTGGCATGGGGACCACAAAAAATTGTAAGTTACAGATGCTGTCCTCAAGCTAGGTGAGTCCAGCGGAGAGATGAGACTGAAGTCTGGGATACAGACAGCCCAGTAAGTCAAGCTGGGCCCAGTGGTGAAAGAGAGAGGGTTTTACCAGCTGAGGCTCCTGAAGGTGGGAGAGTATCAAGGAGGCCTTCCTGGAGGAGGAAGGTTAAGGGAAACTGAGGGGCAGCTGTCTGAGACACTGACCCAGAGAAACACTGAAATGCCACAGGGATTCTCAGAAATCTGCCACCTGTTAACTCAGTTTCCATCTGCAGAATCTCATGTAGCTGGTGGAAAGGAAATTAGTGTCCCTTTTGCCAAAACAGATAATGCCCTTAAGCAGAAAAAAAAACTGCTGCCCGATACCAGCCTACCTCTGTGAGGGTATCTTTGTGGCGTGTATTGCAAGTTGCTGCATCCGCTGGCCTGCCTGGCCCTGAGGCCAGCCAGCCAGCCAGTAGCCCCTAAAGTGGGCACGGCTGGGCAGCCCGCATTCCGAAACCAAATAATGCATTGCAAAGCACTGTTTGCGAGGAAGGTACCGTGACCCTTTAAAATGTCTCCTAAGAGGTAGTCTGGCTGCAAAAGAAAACGAGAGAGAATAACTACAGGAAAGTAAACCACAAACACCTGAAAGCAAGTGATAAATACATTTAGAATAAGACTTGTTACTGCTCCCACAGTGACTTCTGCTGTTTATAAATGAGGGAGTGGGTGAGCAATGCTCCCCGGTGATGAGTGGGGGAAGAATAAAGAAAGACAGTTCCAAATAAATTAGAGTTCTGTTGGCACATGTAGCACATCTCCACGCTGCACATAAAGAGGGCTATAATTTTTATTAATGGGAAAATGGCTTCTTCCCATCCTCACGCAGCACTGGAAATAGCTGGGAAGATTATCCATTTGGAAGGGTACCAGAGTGTTTCTGATATGCTCTCCAGGCAGAGCCTGTGCCAGGCCACGTAGTGCTGTTGGTGAGAAGAGACTAATAATTCGTATGGAGTAATCTTAGAATGTACCAAAAGCCACGATTAGTGCCTGGAGTGAGGGGAGTTCAGGGTGACCACAGCTGGGAGAGTGGGCAGCAGTGGAAGCCCAAAGGCACCAGCTTGGTGTCTCCGACCCATGACTTCCCTGGCTGTTTCCTCCTTGACCAATTTGGTTCCCTTCTGCAAATAAACGTCTTTCCGGGTACAACCTTGAGCAGAGCTGACTCCTCTGGGACCAGTAGCCTCAGCAGGTGCACATGAACATCTGTGGCTGGTGTCCACCTGGCCAGGGGTCATGAATTCTGCCAGCCCGAGTTCAGTGCTCAATGCCACACCACCACCTGGTGGCCTCTTGTCATATAAGTCTCTGGGGCTGCCTGTCTATAGAGAGCGACTTTCCCAGGGTTTATAGTGATCATATAGTTTATCCTCCTGTCTAGATGGGACACCAGGACAACAGGTACAAACTAGGTCTATGGCGGGGACATATGATCACTCTGTTTTGGTGCCTCCCAGCTACTGGGATGTGCATTCTGTGATCTGCCATCATGTGACAGAGATGGGTACCAGGAAGCTCTGCTCTCTGAATGTCTACCAGTGGATCCATAGTCCTCTTTCTCCTCCAGGGCAAGGCATCTGGGTCCCATCATTTCCTTCCGAATCAGCGATATACTATTTACCACGTGAGGCGTTGAACAATGTACTTAATGAGGTAGCACTTTTACGGTGCCTTCTAGAAGCAGCCACTATTCTAAGGCAGTGCTTAAAATACATCAACTCATATAGTCTTCACCACAACCCTATGAAGTAGGAATTATCATTAGCCCCATTTTACATTTGAGGAAATGGAGGGCCAGAGAGGTTAAGTAACCTGCCCAATATCACACAGCTAGGGGAAGGAAGAGCCAAGATACTCAGGCCCAAGTCTGTGGTCTTAGCCATCATGTTATGTTATCTTCTGGGCCTCAGTTTTCTCATCTATGATACACATGCTGTTTTTTCTGTACATACATACCTATGAGAAAGCTTAATTTATAAATTAGGCAAAGAGATTAACAATAGCTAATAAAATAGCAATTATAACAATATGCTCTAATAAAATTTCTGTGACTGTATTCTCTCAATATTCGATCATACTGTACTCACCTATTGTCAGACTGTGGTTGACCTTGGGCAACTGAAACCATGGCAGGTGAAACTGCGGTTAAGGGGGGAACTACTGCCATATTGCTTACTATGTATACACTTGTCTCTGTTGAGCATTTTTCTGAGAATTGCTTGGGTGTCTTGGGTTGGAATGAGATGTATAACTTCTCATTTACGTTAATGAAAATATTTTTTATTTAATGGCTTTGCATTTAGCATCAGGGCTTTCAGGAACTAATTCAAGTCATTAAGTGAAGAACAGGGGGATACTCCTGCCCGCTAGTTTATCCACACACGTGGACATGATACGCCCAGGGTCCCCACCATGTACACACACAGCCAAGATACACAACTCTAGTCACTAAAGCCAGGGGATGTGACCCAAGCCAAATGTCAACCTTTTATTGATAGCAGAGCAGCCATGTTGAGGGATGTTTCTCAGACACAGAACAGGCCGGTCTCCATGCTGGGGTGTGTTTGCATGTGGGCAGGGGGATGGGGGCAGTGATCGATGGAGCTGGGTGTCACAGAGGGAGGGCCAACCCTGGAGACAGGAGAGGGGGAGAGAGCAGAGCCCCAGGAGGCTAGGCTCTGGGGAAGAGGTCGTCCCCCAGGGACAGCGGTGTCTTGGGCTCAGGTGGTGGCTGCAGGCTGCTGCGCCCGCTGTCGTGAGCGCTCAGGGGTGGCTGCTGTGGCCATTGGCACATCCTCAGCTGGGTTCAGGTACTGGAGTCAGGAGAGGAAGGAAAGATTGGTCATGTGTCTTTAGTTACCCCAGAAGCCCATGTGGTCCCATGATCCTCTCAAATTTTTTTGTCCTCCGCCTTCCCTGGTGACCCAGGCTTCCCTCTCTGCGGACCAGGCAGCAGAGGCCTGAGCCCCCAGACCCTGGGCTTTGGGCTAAATCCTTCTTGTAGCTGTGGTCTTCCCTGGGGAGAAAGTTGACTTAGGAGTCATACCTGGATTCTGGGGCTGGCTGTGACCTCAGCCGGGTCACTTCTATTCTCTGGGCCTCACTTTCCTCATCTGTTGTCACGATCTCTTCCCTGCCCCTTTAGGCCTTCCATGAGGGTTGGGGGGATGAGCTGGCAGAAGCCCCTTGCCAAGGCCAGCTGCTGTGCCCATCTGCTACCAGGCCACGTGAGAGGCCACCTTCCGCTCTTCTACCTGCGGCATCCGCTGCCGCCACCACGGGGTTGTTGTCCCCAGCCGGATTTATGTTGACACTGACCTTTTAGCTCTCGTGTCTCCGTCCCCAGCCCCCTCCCCTGTTCTCATGTGGTCCTCAGAGCTGCACCCCTCAGCGTAGATCCAGCTGGGCTCACTGTGGCGCAGGAGGGAAGACGGGCTTCTGCCTCCCACCCCAGCCACCCCACACGGCTCTCTTGTTCTCCCTCCTCCCCTTGCCTCTGCGATCCAGGCCCTGGCGATCAGGCTAGGGCGCACCTGTCCCGCAGAGACCTTGCGACCCACTCACCAGCCAGGCGTAGCAGAAGGTGGCACGGAAGCCCAGGAAGGCGGACGAGGAAGCAGTGCACAGCTCCAGGACGGTGAAGAGCAGCAGCACCACCGCGAGGATCTTCCCGGGCAGCTGGAAATCAGCAGGAGGAAGCCCTCAGTGTGCACTGCGTGCCACCCGGAGTAGGGGGCCGCCCTGGCCCAGGGCCAGCCAGCAGACCGTGACCACGGCAGAGACGGGCAAAGGAAGGGGAGCCTTCTAGGAGGGGGAGTTATCCATCCTCTATTTAAATCCCAGACCCCTTATTAGGCGGGTGCTGTGATTAGCCCCGTTTCAGAGGATGAAACTGAGGTTTAGAAAAACTAAGGTGCCTGTGCAAAGCTACACAGCCAACAAGTTAAGGCTGGGATTCAGACCCACGCTGTCCGGCTCCAAGGCCCCTGTGTTCAGCCACTCAGACTGACTGCCAGGGGCACGGCGCGCAGAAAGGTCAAGTAAGCAAAGACACAGAGAAGCGCGCACGGTGCTTGGCAGTGAGTCACTGGCGACCTCTCCTGGGCTGAGCTCTGTGAGACGGGAGGTGAGCAGGTCGAGTCAGGAGATCTTGGCTGTGAAAGGGAAAAGAGAGGAGACCACAGCCAGACAGGGACGCAGGGTCTCGGGAGCTTCAAGATGGAGCGAGCTTCTGGAGCCGGAGGAGAGGGAGAAGGGAAGGGTGGAAGGGAGAGGAAGCCGGGGGAGGGAGAGGCAGCGTACTAGGGTCAGGGTCTGGGAGGAACAAATTTGTCCCCTACTGAGGAGGAAAGCAGAGGGGCTGTGTGAAGATCAGGTGCGTTTGAGGTCATGGGCGGGAAGCGGAGTTCGGGGGCCCTGCCAGAACCCCAGGCCACCGCATGTGTGTCGGGCCCCAGTGAAGGGTAGGTGCCTCCTTTCCTGCTTCCTCCCAAGGACGCGAGCGGGGAGCTCCTCCCGCAGCACTCCCAGCCCTGTTGTCACCACACGCAGGGCCGTGGTCACGCCTCCACAACATACTCACGTGTCATCACACAGATCTGACCCGGATGGACCCTGATCAGGAGAAGGGGAGACTCACGGGCAGAGCCCAGTTATCCCTGCCTGTGCCGTCTTCCCAGCGCCCCTCTCCCTATATCATTAGAGGGGGCGCTCTCGGTAGCAGGCAGCCGGCTGGAGTATCTCGCTCCATGCAAGTGTTCTTTGTGTCAGCACAGGGAAAACTAGTCGCGTGGCCAGAGCCGGGGACGGACAGGTCCCGTGGAGTTCTGCCTCAGGGATGCAGAGCTCATTGCTAAGGCACTTAAACCCCACTCTCAAAAGCTGGCGCAGTGGCGTGCGCCTGTAGTCCCAGCTACTCAGGAGGCTGGGGTGGGACGATTGCTTGAACCCAGGAGTTCAAGGCTAGCCTGGGCAACATAGCGAGACCCTGTCTCTAAAAAAAGTAAAATAAATAATAATAATAAAAACTCCACTCCCCAGCATCGCTTTGGTAACGGGAGATAAGACAACATCTCCAGGGCTGTTTCCAGGATTAAGTGACACACCAAGGAGTGCTGGTCCTCTGGCCCCTTGGCTTCCTCTCCTCCTGGGCTCGAGGCACTCACCTGGACATCTCTGCTGCTGGCGGTCAGCTCCACCACGAAGGTGCACACCCCGAGACCAGCACACAGCGAGCTGACCAGGTTCAGCCCTGTGCTGGCCTTCATCTGCCAAGATCAGAGCACCTGTCAGGACCCAGTGGCCAGGGGAGGGTGGTGGCTCACAGGCCGTCTGTGTCACAGGCTTCCTTCATGGGCTTTTGACCTGGGAGGAATGGCTGACCTGCCCAGGGGCTGGGAAACAGTGACTGGAGGCGAGAAGGACATCCCTGCTCTGACTCTGTAGTCTGTGGGCCACAGAGCTGAGTCGGCTCCAACAGCTAGAGGATGGATCCGTTGTGGGGAGGGGCACCGACAGCACACGTGGCCGCTTCCTCCTCCTGAGCCCATGGCAGACAACGGCAATCAACCCTCAGAATCTGGAGTCAGCATCGACATAAAAGCCATTTGCCATCTTCTGTGGGTTGAATCCTGTCCCCTTAAAAGATATGTTGATGTCTTAACGGCACTTGGGAATGGGACCTGTTTGGAAATAGGGTCTTTGCAGACGTACTCAGGAGGACGTCATAGTGGATTGTGACTAGTGTCCTTAGAAGGTGCACACAGGGAGGACGCCATGTGATGACAAGCCACGGAACACCCAGGATTGCCAGCAACCGCCAGAGGCTGGGAGGAGGCAAGGCAGGATTCTCCCCTAGAGCCTTCAGAGAGAACACGATTCTGCCAACATCTTCACTGTGGACGTCTAGCCTCCCAAACTACAGACTATAAATTTCTGTTGTTTTAAGCCACCCAGGGTGTGGTAACTTGTTCTGGCATCCCTAGGATGTGAATACCCCTTCCCAGTTCTCCGGATTAAAAAGATAAGTGGCTCTGGCTGGGAAGGATGCCCCTTCTGAAGGTCTGACCAGGAGGCCAGCAAGTTTAATGCCATCTGGGTCTGCATCCAACCTAGCTGGTTAGGGGTGACTTGGTGGTCACAGTGAGGTCCAGGCTGTATTGAAGGCACGGAGGTGGCCATGCATGGTGGCTCACGCCTGTAGTCCCAGCACTTTGAGAGGCTGAGGTGGGAGGACTGCTTGAGCCCAGAAGTTCAAGACCAGCCTGGGTAACATAGTGAGACCCCATCTCTACAAAAAATTTTAAAAATTAGCCAGCCATGGTGTCGCATGCTTGTAATACCAGCTACTCGGGTGACCAAGGCACGATTGCTTGAGCCCACAGTGCTTGAGCCTACAAGCTCGAGGCTGAAGTGAGCTATGATTGTGCCACTACACCCCAGCCTGGGTGACAGAGACCCTGTCTCTACCAAGTAAAGGCAAGGAGGAGCTGTGATAAAGGAGAGACGACTGGGACATGTACCAGTTCACGTTAAACACAGGAGGCTCCTACAGGAGGGGAGGGTGGTCAGGCACTCAGACCCACGGTGGGTAGGTTTGAAGACGGAGGCCCACTCCCCACTCCACGAGCATCCACCCTCATACAAGGTCTTCCAGATGAGCTGTGCCCAGATGCAGAGGTGACGGCTGGGAAACTCACCCAGCGAACCGTGTAATTTGCTGAGACGGCCAGGGTGACTGCTCCGGAAATGAAGAACTACACAGAGAGACAGGACAACTGATGGTCACAGGAAGCCCAGGGCCACCTGCCTCCTGTAAAACCCTCATGCTGGGACGGTTTTCCACGGGCATTTAAGGCTCAGCACAGCGTGGCTGCCTAACAGGGGCAAACGGGGCTCGTGGGAACAGAGAAGGGTGTCTAGGTCCCCGCTCTGGGCTCTGCATAGTGTGGTAGGACAGGATTCTAGAAGGCAACCAGTAAAGATCCCCAGGCACCTGGTCCAGGTACTCCCCAAACTTGACCAAGCAATGAGCAGCCTGGGACTTTGGTAAACTGCAGACCGAGTCGGTCCGCAGCCCACTGGGGAGGGGCCGGGATTCTGCGTTTCTAACAAGCTGCCAGGTGCTGCCAAAGCCCCAGTCCCGGGATCATGCTTTGAGGAGGGCGAGACTAAGGCTGAGAGCAGGAAGCAACCTGCCCAGGTTATGGGGCCAGTAAATGATGGATCTGGACCAGAAGTCCTAGGGCCTTTGTTCCACTGCAGTGTCTGAGTTTCTTGACTTGAATGCCACCCTTGGGGGAGACCCCAAGGGACATCGCCTGTTTCCTTCCTTGGGCTGCATATACTGGGGAAGGGGCCTCTTTCCACGACCCCGCACAGTGTGCTGAGAAGCAGCCTGGGCTCTTTAGCTGGCCGCCCCCCAGCCCAGCCCCTCCTCCTCCTCCTCCAGTCCTGCATGTCGTGCGGGTGCACACGCGGGGTGGACCCAGAGCTTCTCTGCAACTTCACTCCCACTCACAGACTCAAAGTTTGGAGTCCCAGGTCCCCACAGCCCTCCCTGGCTCTGGGCCACCCCTGGGTGGGGTCTCCAGGGTACTCACGAGCACTCCTCCTGTCAGTGAATACAGGTAAGTGGTGGGGAACTCCATGAAGTTCAGGGAGGCAGCCAGGACACCCCCACAGCCAGCATGGAGCAAGCCGATAACCATCTGCAGGGCCTGGAGGGGTGCATGTGGGGAGGCGACAGCTAGAGCCTCAGGCCTTCCCGGCAGGGGCTCTGTCTCCCAGGGACCCCAGTGGCTGGGCAAACCTTTGTGCAGATATCTCTGCCAGAAAGGATCTTAAACAAACCTCCATTCGCCGCCTTTCTTAGCAGCTAAGGAAACAGAGGTCTGGACACAGTGAGAGTCTTGCCAACTGCTCCAGCCTGTTAGGGGCAGAAGGAGGCCTCACCATCCCCAGCTGGGCACCCCAGGTTTGCAAAAGCCTAGAAACCTTGGGTCAGGGCCATCTTGGGCATCCAGCCCAACCTCCTTCTGTGAGATGTTATTAATTTGTAACGTCGGTTACCTCCAAGGCGTCAGGCACCGAGAACGGTAAGCATGCTCCGTGCCGAGCCATTCAGCACTCCCGATACCACGCTGGAGGCAGCGTCCTCCTCGCCGTGGTGCAGGTGGGAAGCTGGGATCGGAGCCGTCTCTGCCCACGCACGAAGCCCACGCTCCCTCCACCCTCCATGCTGCCCCTTCAAGCATCTCCGGCTGTCTCAACCTTCCCCCCCAGAACGGTGTTGACTCAGCCTCTTCTGATGCCTGGAAGTTTGTGATCATTTGTTCCCCAGTGTGACCAGCACCCACCTAGGCTTCTGACCCTGAGGGCAACCCTTTGGTCTCACTGTTAACACTCGCCTCTGTCACCCAAGAGGAACAGCTTCTCCCAGCACCCTCTGCTCCTCCTGTCACTCGGCGCTCACCGGCAAGGCAAGCGAGACCCATTTTGGAAACGGGCTCAGAGCTGCACGGGCAGTGAGCGGAGGAGCTGGGATTCACACGCCTGGCTGGGTCGCTGCTCTGCTCAGCTGCCCACGTCCTCGTCAGTGGTCGACAGGCACCGCCTGTCATGTGCTGGCCTCACCACTGACGAAGACGGCTCGGGCACGGCAGGAAGAGCGTGGGTACAGCTGTGGGGCATCGGAAGAGGAAAGCAGAGGGGAGCTGGAGGGAAGTTGATTGTTCACGCCGGAGTGGCCCTAGGAGGATGCTCCCAGCTGCTGGGGTCAGCAGGGGGGCGTGGGCCTGCTGAGAGAGCTGCCCCCTCATCCTGGGTTCAAGTGGGCGCCCTCAGGAGGCAGCAGCAGCCCCAGCCCTGTTCTTTTTCAGAGCTGGAGGCGACACAGGGAAAACGCAGCCGATCTGCCCTGCCTCCCTGCGCTCCGTACCCTCGGCCCTGGCCCCGTGAATCCCGCTGACCCCGTCACTGCTGGGACTGGCAGTGACTGTTTCGTGTCTGCCTTGGGAAGGGGAGGGTCTAGAGATTGGGTGGCCCACTTACTCCCAAGGCGGTTGGCTGTCCCCGGGAGAAGAGCTCCTCCCTGCTGGGGTGGGCATTCTCCTGGGTCTCGGCTCCAGGTTGGCTCCAGGATGGCCCCTCTGGGCTCTGCCATGGCAGCCCTGGGGTTTCGGGGGGAGGGTCCATCACTGACCGCTGCTGCTGGCTTGTCACCACTGATAAGCTGGCTTCCGAGGGCAGGCGGGCAGTGGGCTGGGCTGCCTCAAGCCCGCTGGAGCGAGTTGGATCCTGGGTCTTGGCCTCTGTCATCCCAGACACCTGCAGCACACACATCCGTGGTCCGAGAATGAGGAGGAAAATTCTTGGGCAGAACCCCATTTCCTGGGTCTGTTTTCCCATCCCAAAAGTACAGCTTTGTCACCAGGAGAGGTGGTTGGTAAAACATGGGTGTGTGTAACTTGTAGCAGCTAAAATCAAAGCACACGATGTCCACAGAGAGCAACACGTATGGATCTTAGACACAGGGCTGAGAGGGAAATAAAAGCAAGAAACAGAATGAGACATCACGATATCATTTATGCAAATGAAAAACATGCACGCCAGACATTTCACAACGAAACAACACATATTAAGACATGCCGAAGTTGCTGCCTGGGGCCGGGAGGATGTGGGGGTTGGAGGTAAAAGGGAATGGATGAGACAAAGAGGTGAGGGAAGGGGTTTGGACCCCGTGACAACACAGACTCATACTTACCAACAAGCATTTATAATTTGATAAACCCAATCTCCATTTCACTCACAAGCAAACTGAGAACCAGAGAAGTTAAGTAACTTACTTGGATCACACAGTTAATAAATAGTGGAGCTGGATCTGAACCCAGGACAGCTGGCTACAAAAACAGAGTTTTTCCTGGGTTAGGGCGCGCTCTCCCACCGGGCTAGTTAATACCACTGCCAACTCCACAGTCTACACCTGTGTGCGTAGCTTGTTTCCACTTACCTGGCCTCTTCACATACTAAACATCCTGGGAATGGAGCCCCTCCAGCTGGCTCAGCTCAGACATGCTGTAATAGCTGGGTCTACACTGCACCCACAGCTTCTGACCCCATGTCCAGTGTTTCTTCTTCAGGCTCATGCTGCCTCCCTAAGCAAAAGTGGGAGACATTAAAAGCAAAACACAAAGCAAAAAACACCTCAAATTACAAGTGAGCCCAGGAACAGAGAGCTGGGAGGCCCTGGTGTCTGGAGGCCTGAGGCTCTTGGCCTTCCTCTGGCCGTGGGGCTCTCCGCCCAGCAGCCGGGGCACCTCCTCCCCTCTCCCAGCGTCGCTGCCTCAACCTGTGGCCCCTCTGCCCTCCACACACACTCTGCTCAGGCCTGCCACTGAGCCTTTGCACAGGCCATGTCTACAATCCTGCAATCCGTTCCTTTTTCTTCTTTCTCTACCAGGTGTCTCCATCTTGCTTGATCATAAGAATCATCTGCGAATTTGCTAAAAATACAGTTACTTGGCCCTCACTGCTGGCCTCCCGAATCAGCCTCTCCAGGGAGGGGCCTGGGAATCTCCGTCTTTAATGCGCCCCAGGTGATCTTTCTGATCAGGCCAGTCTGCAGAACACCAGCCCCTCCAAAACCTCCCATCCGTTGGGCACTGCTGAGTTTCGGTGATGCCTGTGAGGTCTCCTGGCCGCGAGCCCTCTGCACTGACATCGCAACTCCGCACCTGAGCAAGTCAATTAACGTCTCTGAGCCTCTGTTTGCTCCTCTCGAGGGGCGGGAGAAGGGAATACCTATCCCATGGGACCTGGAGGGATTAGATGGGATGCTACGTGCAAAGCGCCCTGCACAGCTCCTGGCATGCGGGGACGGCTGCATACACGTTAGCTCCTTCTTTCCCACCAGACGCAAACCAGCTGCAGGGACAATGCAGGGTGCCCTCCTGAGGCTTAAAACTGTGCTCACCCCATGGGTCCTGTAGACCTGGTTCAAACAGCCTGAGATGAGGCCCTTCTGAGATGCTCACCTGTCCCCTGCAGAAATGGCTACACCCCTGTAGAGATGCCAATTGTGACATCTGCCCAGGGCCATGTCTGAACCTCAGCAGGTGATGGTTGGCGCTGGCACCCTGGGAAGGAGCCCCAAGCCCTAGGCCCCCTGCCTCATCCAGCCCTTGGCAAACGCCACACTGCTCCTTGCAGGTCGGCTGGTGCCATTTTCTTCATGCTTGCTGCCACCTTAACTCTTTTTGTCTATTTTTAGAAGGATTATTTTTCTAGACTTCTCTGCCACCTGTTTGGGCCATGACAGTGGGGGAAGACAGCCATCAGGAAGATCCAGTGGGTGACGCTATTACAGGGGTAGAGACGGGGTGTCAGAGTTGGCAAGAGGGACTGGGGATGTTCCTCACTGTTCAGTAGGAGTCAGCCAGAGACCGTCAGAAGAAGGAGAATTGGCTTCTTCTACAAAACTTGTTGTGTGACCTTGGCAATTCCCTTCCCCTCTTGGGTCTCAGTTTCCCCATTTGTAAAATGGAGACATTGGACCAGATCGTGATCCCCAAGGCCATTTCCAATTCTAACACTCTTATTCTCATGGTTGGGAGCAGGTATACATTTCTAATACACTAAGGTTTAAAATTTAAACCAAAAAAATGGATACCCATTGTCCAAGTGTGTGTGATTTCCGTGTCTGACATTTCTGAGGTCCTGCCTGGCTCTGCCAATATTTCCACGGAATCCAAATTTTCAGCACGACTCAGGCTCTCACGTGACTCAGCCTGAGTGTTCTGCATGAGAGCTGCCCCAGAGTCCAACAAATACGTTCCCTATGGCGAGCGCTGCCACCTTCCTCATCCTCAGCGTCCTCATCGTGTAAGGGCCCACTGTAGGTGCTGAATACATTTTTGCTGCCTCCCCGCCCCGTCCACCCGAGATGGGGAACAGGAGTCTGAGCCCAGCCCCAGCCACATGGCTGGTCTGTTCTTCGTTCTTCAGGTCCCTCCCCAGACACATGCCAAGAAGAGGGCAAAGTTAGCACATGTCATTTTAATTCCAACACATACTTAGAAAGTGCCAGGATTACAAAATTGGAAAAAAATTCCACTGATCTTCCAATGTATTAATAGCAGAATTAACAGAAATAACAGAAACTGACTAGAATCAGCTTAAAAAGGAAGAGATTGGCCAACCAAAGACATCTTCTTAGAGAAGAATTAGCCCCCAAAGGGCATTAATAAATGAGGTGGAGGATTCAGGAGGGTTTTAGGGCACAGCTGAGCGCTGTCAGGAGAAACCACCACGTGAGTGTCACATGACTGGTGTGAGGAAATGGATCAGGATGGAGTGTTTGGGAGACTTCCAGGTCCTTTCCTTGCTGACGAAGGTTCACAAAGAATAAAGAGTTGTTGGGGTTTCAGGAAGAAACACAGGGAGATAAGCCCCAGTCTCTGATCTCCAAGAGTTTGTTGGAGACACAATAATCGGTCTTAAGCTCAAGTCCTGGCTCTGCCACTAGCATTCTGTGTAATGTCAGGCCAGTCACTCCCTTCCCCAGGTCTCAGTTTCCCTATCTGTAAAATGAGAGTGATGGGCTGGAATGGTTGGTATTTAGGTTATTCAGTATGGAGTGTCCGATTTCCTTAAGTACTTAAGTACAAACTTAAGTACTAAATTTGACGGTTGGCATCTCTGACATTTCACCTTGAGGCTTCTTTTTTTTATTACGAAGGTACATGCTCATTCTTTAAAATGCACATTCTGGCTTGTGATTATCTGTCACATTTTTTAGAGAAATTTTTGTGAAACCATGCATAAGTAAAAAGTTTGTGTTATTTTTGAATACGAGTTCTTTTGAGGAACCAATGCAGCACAGACAGCTTGAAATATCAATGAAGTGTTTGGGAAGGATGTGGCTAATGAATGCACAGTACATTGATGGTTTGAGAAGTTCCGTTCTGGTGACTTAAATCTTGAAAAAGAGTCACGCAGGTGACCTGAGACCAAGGTGGATGATGTTGAGCTGAAAGCTGTAGTGGAAGCAAATCCATCTCAACCTATGCGTGAATTAGCAGCCGGTTTGACATTACTATTCCAACCATATTGGACCATTTGAAATAAATGGGCAAGGTAAAGAAGCTGGATAGATGGGTTCTGCATGAACTAAACAAGAGAAAGAGAGACAGAAGGGAAACTTGCCTTTCTTTGCTGTCATGACATAAAGGCGAACCATTTCTATACGATATTGTTACGTGTTATGAAAAATGGATTCATTTTGACAATCGCAAGCATTTGGCACAATGGTTGGATAAACATGAAGTGCCGAAACACAGCCCCAAACCAAATACTCATCAAAAAAAGCTAATGGTTTGTGTTTGGTGGTCCAGCGCTGGTATTATCCTCTACAGCTTCATGAAACCTGGTCAATTGATTGCAGTGATGTCTACTGCAACCAACTGGATGAAATGATGAGGATGCTTGTGATTAAGCAGCCCATATCGGTCAGCTTCACCTTGAAATTTTCTCTCCTCTAGCTTCATTCATGCTCTTAAATCCTTTTTCAATTTTCCCCTGCCTTTTTTTTTTTTAACAGACACAATCTTGCTATGTTGCCCAGGTTGGAGTGCAGTGGCTATTCATAGGTGCGGTGATAGTGCACTGTGGCCTCAGACTCCTGGGCTCAGGTGATCCACCTGCCTCAGTGTCCCGGGCAGCTGGGACTACAGGCACGTGCCATCACGCCCAGCCCCTGCCCTCCCAATTTCTGTCAATTCTGTGCACCTCTCTGGCCAAGGGCACCCTTCTGGCCCATGCTGCCATGGAAATAGAGAAGGATAAATAAAATTCTACCCTACGTCCTGGTGCACGTTCAGGCAGAGATGCCCAGTGAGCAGAGTGTTCCAAAGGTGTCAAGGAAGGCCGGAGAGGAGAGAGTTTCGGAGACAATTAAGATGCCACTTTGGAAGTGCAGTAATGCTATCAACAATACTTTGCCACTCTTTAGGGATTCTAATTCACACACAGACCACGACAGAGATCTGGTGAGAGCTGTTGCTATTGTTGGTTTCACCCAACCCGTTGTTCTTCCAAGACTGTATGTAAGGGTATGGCGGAGAAAATCTGAATTCAATTCAATTTAACTGGGTAAACCCACAAACTGTGTTTTGTTATACAAACAAACAGACCATAAAAGATGTCACCATGCTGAAGGAGCTTGTAGCTCAGTGGGGAAATGACGCACAGACCAAAGGGCAAACACTTGTGGTCCTTGGAAATATCTTTGCGCTTCGTGGGGCTCGTCTATTTTTTTTTTTTTTTGGAAATTAAGTGACAAGCCCTTCCAGTTGACAGCCACTTGCTATTGCCTTGCACCCACTTTATCACTCGTTTATGCCACTTACCTGGCCGCTGAAGGGCTGTGACTGTGAGTCTTAAAAACAAGCAGCACACCCCGAGAGCCAGGGCTAACTTTGCTGCAGAGACCTTTGTGGTAGCCTTTTGTACGTACAAATCTCACCTTCCCAGTGAAAATGCAGCTTAAGGAGAGCAGGGACTATGTTACAACCAAGTTTGGGCATTCTCAGGAGGTGGTACTTCAGCTTGGAGCCTGGGGCCAAATCCCAGCACTGCCACTTACTAGCTGTGTGCTCTTGGGCAACTTTCTCAACTTCTCTGAACCTGCATGGAATGGAGGTAGTAACAGCACCGATGTCGCAGATGGATGGGAGGATTTAATGACATCGAGATTAAATGACATTTGCTGTAGCTCCGCAGTCATTCTGTCCAAGGTTCACTGCGCGCCTACTGCATGCCAGTCCTGGGAGCACAGGACGAGCAGGCCCTGCGTGCGTACAAAGCTCTACTGCTGTGCAGTGAAAGCTCCAGGCTGGGGGCGGTGGGGTGTGAGGGCTGATGTCACAGTGGGGGGTGGGGGGGTCAGGACACCTGCGCAGTGAGCTGGGACTTGGCGCATACGCAGGGCTCCACCTGGAGGAATGGGAGCCCCTGGGAAATGGTGCATGCACTGGTCCCATGTCATCTCCCATCCTGGCCGATGGCCTGGGAGAACGGGAGCCGCTCCTGACACCCTGTGTGCTCCCGCAGACTGACCCCAACAGGGCACCAGGGACCTGTTGCTGGGTCCAAAGGCAACCTGGCTGCTCAGAAAGTGGGGAAAGAAGAGAGCTCCCCCCAGCTCGTGCTCCTCCTCCTCCCTGCCGGATGCACGTGTTCAGGGAGGGAGACTCTCCTGGGACTCAGGATTGACAGGGGCCCCGGAAAGGAGCTGTTTCCAGCATGGCAGAGACAGGGACGTTGGAGAAAGGGGCCGGCTTTTGCTTGGCTCCCGTTAGCTTGCTCCCACCGCGTCCCGTCCCAAATGCCAGGGCCTCCCAGGCCTGCCCTGCAGACGCCACAGCCGGCCTGTGCTCTGGCCCCTACTCACAGAGGCAGGCCCCCAGAATGGAAACCAAGACTTCAGCACCACCAGGTGAAGGCTCTTGACGGTAGCGGCCAGGTAACCCCCAAAGACCAGGTGCAGCCGAGCGATGACGATGTGGAAGGCCTGGGCAGGGAACAGCGAGCTGCTGGGGCGGGGACATCGGTGACCGGCCCCCGGTGAGGCCATCAGTGCCCTGCACCTACCGGCTGAGGCCAGTCCCTTTTCCGCCCTCTCGTGAATCCTGGTCTGCAAGGAAGGGCGCCTCCCCAGGATCCCGGGCAGGGAGAGCCGAGACTGCCCAGGCCCCCACCGGTGGGGCCATCTGTCCTGGAGCTGGCTCCCATTGGCCGACCCCTGCCGTCACCCCCACGGCGAGGTCCTGCCCAAACCTCAGAAGACAGTGGGTTAGGCAGCCTCTCTCCACCCCTTAAGGCTTTTTCAGGTTCAGGATGAGTGATATGCAGGAAATCTGGAGACTTTCTCCTCTCCCTCTCTCCCCTCGGGGACCCCAGCGTCCTCCCTGTATATCCCCCTCCTGTCCCCTCCCTGGCCAGGGAGGCCCCAGGAACTGGACACTCACACCCAGCTCCTTGAGAAGGCTGCTCCTCCTCCTGGGCTGGGCCACCTGCTGGGGTGGACGTGTGTGCCCAGGCTGGGTCGGGCTGGGAGCCTGCCATGGCGGGAGTCCCCCAGCACCGGAGCCGGGAACGACTGTAGCGGCTCCGTAGGCTTCTGCTGCCATGGACTCTGGCTGGGGCCCCTGGCTGCAGGCCAAGGGGAAAGGCCACGTCAGAACCCGTCTTGTCTCTGAGACTGGTGCCTGGGCGGGACTCTGCCTGTCACCTCTGTTCTCTGGTCCTTCCAGAACAGTGGTTGCACTGCCCTGCAGCCCCTGGCCCTGCTTTGATCTAGAATAATCTGGCCCCGTGGACGGGGAGTAACTGCTGCTCACAGCCTCTCGGGGTTTTGACTCCTTTTGGGGCAGAGAAACAAGGACTAGACCGAATTCACACCCAGCGCAAGACAGAGCTCACCCAGCCTGGCCAGACTGCAGTTTAACAGGGGCCAGGAGGTGCAGGAGGCCTGGGCAGGTGTGGGAGGCTTTGTAGACAGTCCCCATCCACTGGCCCAGGATGAGTGGCTGAAGGCAGGTGTTGATCAAATAATTATCCTACTTCCTTTGGCCCTGGGCTTGGGGGGATGGGGAGTAGAAGAGGAGGAAACTTCTTGTGTTGAGGACTTATTATGAGCCAACACCAGGCCAGGAAGTTAGTATTCGCTAACAATACTAACATTTATATGTGCTTTCTCTGTTCCAGGCACTGGGATAAGCATTTTATATGCATTATCTGATTTTATCCTCATGCCCACCCTATTTGGTAAATACTGTCCTTACTCTTATTTTACAGTTGAGGCTCAGAAAGGTTAATCCACTTGTTCAAGGTCACACAGCGATTAAATGACTTGGACCTGAAGCATGGCAGGCTAGCTCCAGAGCCTGTGGGCTTAAATCCTTCACGTACTGTTGGCTCAACGGACAAAAAGGAATGTTCTGGATGTTTTAATGGGCACAAGAAAGGGGTTGGGGAAAATTCTGGAGGGACCTGGTCATCATAGTGTATACAGATGCTGCGGGGCACATCAGGGCTTGGGGGCTGCCTGGTGACTTGGTGAGAAAAGACGAAGTCTGTCCTGGAGAGCAGAGAGCGGGGAGGGGAGGAAAAGGGAGCTGGCTCGTGGGAGTTGGGGTGGGAGCTGGTGTCTCCATGGTGACGGGGCTAAGGAGTAAAGCCTTTGGAGACAGTGGGCTGCTGTCAGACTGTGTCCTGGAAGAACAAAAGGAGGTGGGCATTCCTCCCGATTTTAAGTCTGACATGTGAATTTAGGAGGTCCTGTTTGAGCATCCACATTTTTGAGTTTTCCTTCCACAGAGGTGCAGGGATTCCTTTGCATGGAAGGGAAAGAGCCTTGGGAAGTTGGGAGGGACAAATAGCCCAGGCGACTATATCCTGGATGGGGAGGAAGAGAAAGGAAACTATTCAAGAGCCAAAGAGCCAGACGAGGCCTGGCGGCTGGTGAGCACTCTACGCCAGGCACTGAGCAAGGAGGCGGTTTTGCATGTCGACCTCCCTTAATACCCAGGAAGTTAGCACCATGACATAGAGGAGGAAACCAAGGTTCAGAGAGGTCGAATGCCTTGGCCAAGGTCACACAGCGAGGAAGTGCCTGGGATTGGGACCACCACGATCTTACTCCATTGCCAGTGCTCTAGGCCAAGGCTGCTTGGTGGGACCCCCTGATGGGTATCTCCATTGGCCTACGGTGACAGCCCTGATTCAGTGGGGAGGGGTGGGGGTCTGGGTTTCCCTCCTTCCGGGGCTTCAGAAGCGGAGCTCAAAGACACAGGGCTGCGTGACTCTCCTTTCCGTGGCCTGCCCCAGCTGTGCTTGGAATTATCCCTCCCCCAATTCCCCACTCTTCGGGAGCCCTTGTCACTCAGCTAGCTGGGCTGAGGGATGCTGGTGGCAGAGGCCAGTACCAGATCAGGCACTGGCTGCAGCCAGACTTCCGTGCACCTGGGAGGGCAGAACCTGGACCTGAGCCCGGACTCCACCGGGAACACACAGAAGGAAGACTTTTCTGCAGAGTGTCTCGGATGGAATGTGCTGTTGGGGGATCATGAGTGGCCGGGCGCCAGAGACATGCCTCCGCGTGGGTATTCGCTTGTGAGAGCTGTGGCAGGGGGAGTGGCTCAGATATCCAATATGGAGTTGGCTTCAAGAGGCCAGAGTAACCTTTCTCAAAGTTTGTTCCATGGAACACTGGTCCCGACAAATCTGCAGGAAACGAGGTCTGTAGTCAAATAAGTTTGGGAAACTCTGGTTATACTCTTGTCTCCCTTTCTCATATTAAAGGCTCTGAGAATTCCTGAAGTGGACCACTCTATTTTAATATTAAGGGAATTTCCCAAACTTAATTGGCCTTAGAACCTTTTTTTCTCGTGGTCCAATGATTCTAAGCAATTGGTATTCTGTGGGGTCAGCTTTTAGACAAAATGGCATTGAACTTTCAGACTTCCAGTTCTGGGGTTTTATTTTCTTTTGACCCCTTTGCTTTCCTTCTGGCTTTCCCATGTGCATATCGCAGTGGGAGTGGGAATTGCACGATGATCGCTGGGCTCCCTTCCAACTGTACATGCTTGTCCCGTGGCGTAGAGAGCTGCTGTCGGAACTTCATATAACCAGGAGGGGAAGGAGTGGCGGAGGGCAGGCCTTAGCTACCGGAGGAAAAGTCTGTTTGTTACAAGGCCTCATTTCCACTTTCCAAGACCAAGGGCGTGAACGCCGATGCTTTAGAAGGCTTGTTCTAGCCCCGCCTGGCCCACCTCCAGCACCTGTGCGGGGCTGCTTACGGGTGGAGCTGGGCTGATGGAGAGCGGTGGGCAGCAGGCTGTGTGGGGCATGGGAGGGACTTTTTCAGCCTTGGCCCCTCGCTTTCCGTCCGGCCAGCTCAGGACCCCCACGCTCAGCCAGCTGGCATCCGAAGGGAAACCCACCACCACCAGGGCCTTGCTGCTCTGCACAGGGCCACGTGCCGCCTGGGTCTGGCACATATTCCCTTTGTTCCTTCAGCTCTGGGAGGACCAGGAGGGCAGGGACAGAGTTGGGCAGGACCTCCAGAACCCCCCCAGTAGAGCAGCAGAGTGGGTCAGACCATGAGCCTTGGAAGTGGAAGAGCCTGGGCCAAGATTTGGCTCTACTCCCTGGAACCTTGACCTTGGGCAGGTTCTTCACACGTCTGCACGTGAGGAGTGCTGGCACCTGTTCCTGGGGGTGGGTTGTGGGGATTAACTGAAATTATGTCTGCAACAGGCAGGGCCTGGCACATAGCAATAAATGTCAGCAGGTGTTACCGCCAGCCTGCTGCCTGCCTAGAATCTCGCCAGCAAGGCTCCACCTTGCCCTCCTCTGGTCCTCTGTTAAGATACCATCTGGAGGAGTGAGTTTATGGCCTCCACTCCTTCTGCTCGCAGGGGAAGAGGGCTGTGAGGGATCTGGGAGGGAGGTGTGTGGACAGGGAAGGAGAGCGCTCAGTGCACGGAGCCAGTGATCTGAGACCCCAAGCTGTCGTTCACGCAAATCCATGCACGGGACACCACGGGGACCCAGGTGCAGGAAGGAGTGAGATTTGGGAGGTTTGTGGACAAACAGGCAGAAAAAATCTCAAATAGGTCACGAATAACGTGACCCTAATCAGACTGTGCAGGAGAGGCCTAGAGGACAGGGAGAGATTCTGAGGGTGTGTGTGTGTGTGCATGTGCATGTGTGCATGTGTGTGTGCATGTGTGTGCATGTGTGTGCGTGTGTGTGCATGTGTGTGCGTGTGTGCATGTGTGTGCATGTGTGTGCGTGTGCGTGCATGCATGTCAAGCAGAGAAAGGCAGGAATTGAGAAGCACTGAGTGACAGTGTCACACCATGTGACAAAGAGGACAGTTGGTGGGGGACCCTTAGGAGATTGGGGTTTCAGCAAATGCCAGTTAGAAAACTGCCCATGAGCGTGCCAAAGGCCCCACCCAGTGCTTAGGACGGAGTGCCTGGTGTGAAGAGAGGGTCACTTGCAAGGGGCCAGAGGGCAACAGAGGCCTCCCCTCTGAGAGGGGGTCAGAAGTCCTGGATTCTAGTCCTGGCCCCAAGTGGCCCTTGACCAGTCCCTTCCTCTCTCTGGGCCCGTCTCTGTGTGTGTGGGTTTCCAGGGTTGGCATGGAAGGGGTGTGGGCTCCTCCTGGCTCTGATGCTCAGTGACTGGCAGCAGGTCGGGGCTGTGGGTGGGGAACTCCCATTGCTGAGGCTCATGTCTGCTTCCTTCTGGGAGTTTCTGCCACCCCCTTCCCCCAACCCTGTAGCCGGTGACTGCTGGCACGAGGGTATAAAACACCAGTCCCTGGCTTCAAGGTGGGACCAAGTGTGTGCTCCTGAGCACCCCCCACCGTGTGGAACCACAAAGCCACTCCCTTCTTGTTGCTGCCATGGGGGGACCGCTCGCCTGGCCCCAGGACCTCTGCTCAGAGCTGCCAGCCATACTCTGGCCTCTGAAGACACCTCAGATGCAGGGGACAGTGCCAGAAAATCAGAAAATCTTTAGCACATTAGACTTTGGATCTTTTCCCTCCTGGACCCACCTCCTGCTTCACGCCCAGTAGCACGGGAGCTGTCAAAGTCTTCCCCCGTCCCCAAACCCGGCAGGTGAAAAATCTCAGTGCCCTTCTTTGGATCTCTCTTTTTGTGCCGCAAATTTTCTTTGGCAAGGAAAACGTTGACAATGTAACCTGTTTAAAGTGCAGGACTGAAGGAGTGAAGGTAGTATAATCTTCTTAGAGTCAGAAGTTGAACCTTTTGAATGAATCTTTTTAGTTCTGGAAAATTTCAGGCATTCACTAAAGTGGAGAGAGTGGTCCGAAACCCCGGCTAGAGCCATCGTCAGCTCTTGCTGGATCTTGTTCTCCCCCATCAGTAAGCAGAGCTCAGATATCCTACCATTCTACTGTAAGCATTTTAGTATTTGTCTCTAAAAGACATGGGCTTGTTAAAAAAGCGTGACCACCTGATCACAACTGAAAAATTAAAACTAACGCCTGGTGCTTAGCGAGGTGTAAGCCTGCAACCCCACAGAGATCTGCTGTGCGTTTGGAAGCTGCTCTTGTAAAAGACAATTTCAACCCCAGGGCTCAGAAGAACCGGTTCTTACCCAGTTTTGCTACTCAGTGGCTATCAGCTATCTAGTGTTTGGATTTCTCGGATCATCTCACAAATGTCTTGCTACCTTTGGTTTGTTCCCATCAGGCTCCAGACACGGCCCACAAATCGCATCAGGCGGATCTGGCCAAGCTCTCTGGCTCTGCGCCCTGCGTGTGGCGCTGTGCCTGGGAGGTGTGCAGAC
The DNA here is from genome assembly GCF_000956105.1 of Propithecus coquereli. Taxonomy (NCBI): domain Eukaryota; kingdom Metazoa; phylum Chordata; class Mammalia; order Primates; family Indriidae; genus Propithecus; species Propithecus coquereli. The sequence goes on from NW_012145190.1 coordinate 184,452, forward strand.
CCTCCGCGAGGCTCCCCTGGCGGAGGAGGTGTGCGGTGGGCTTCCGCAACTCCCGGCTCCCACCCCAGGATCCTGCTTCTCCGTCTGGCTTCTCTCTCTTCACTGTTATGCCGAGGATGGGCAGGGAAGCTGGACACAGAGCCCAGAGGCCAGCTCAGACAGTCCCCACTGCCAGGACTTACTGACTGTGGCTTGCTGAGCACAGCAGAGCACTTCAGAGCCGATTCCGGGTCCTGGCTGCCCGAGTTCAAAGCTTGATTCTACCATTTAATAGCTGTGTGATCTTGGGCAGGTTATTTGACCTCTCTGAGCTTCAGCTTTCCCCTCTGTAAGGCAAGGATGATATTATTATTATTGAGTTGTCTTTTCCTGATTTATTTTTAGGAGTTATTTGTATGTTCTACATATGAGACCTCTGTCAGATATTACGCATTTCAAAATCTTTTCCCAGTCTGTGGTTTGTATTTTCACACTTACCATGGTGTTTTTTTTTTTAATAAACAGAGGTTCTTAATTTTGATAAACTCTAGTTTGTCAATCTTTTCTTTTATGGTTAGTGTTTTTTTTTTGTGCATGTGTAGTTTAAGAAAACTTTGTTTTTCCCAATGTAATAAAGATATTTTCCTATGTTCTCTTTCAGAAGCTTGTTTTAGTTTTAAAATTTAGGTCTATGACCCATTCTGAATTCATTTTTATGTATGGTGTGAGGTAGGAATTAAGGTTCTTTTTTTCTATACCAATATCCAATCGCTCCAGTACCGTTTATTAAAAAGAATGTCGTTTCTCCACTTAATTGTGGGTACCTTTGCCACAGATAAAGTGACTGTACACGTGAGGTCTGTTTCTGGGCTCTCTGTTCCATTGGTCTATTTGTCAGGTTTTGCACTAAAACGATGCTGTCGGAATTTTTACTTTACAGTTAAGTCTCGAAACCTGGTAGTTTGAGTCCTCCAACTTTGTTTTTCTTTAAGATTTTGTTGGCTTTTTTAGATCCTTTTGATTTCCATATGACTGTTACAATTTGCTTCTTGTCACTTTCCCCCAAAATAAACTGAAATTTTGAATGGGATTGTATTGACTCCGCAAATACATTTTGGAGATAAATGACATTTTAACAAAATCGAGCTTTCCAACCCACGACGTAGTATTTAATATATCCTTTCATTTATCTGGATCTTTGCTAACTTCTCTTAGTGATGCTGCATGGTTTTCAGCGCTCTTCTCACGGCAATCACCTCCCTACCTCCCATTTCCTCTCCGTGGTAGAAAGCTTGATCTTGCCAATTCGGGATAACTCAGTCACTTCTCATGACTTCCAAACCACAAGCCACCATCTGTTGTTGCTAGCATCTGCTGAGGGGTAGTTTGTCCTTCCTGGTCTCTTGGTGGTGGCCCCTGTTCCCACTCTTATTTCCTGTTCTTATTTGCTACAAAGCTACAGTCTCATGGAATCCACATTACACGTCTGGCCACTGGCCTCTCAGGAAGCACGGGACCCTTTCGGATGCTTGGACTCTCTCGCCGCCGGGGAGTGCAGGACCCCATGTCACAAGGCACAGCGCTCAGCTATGTGTGGCTCCATGCTGTCTGGACATGGGACATCTCTAGGGCCCTTGCCCTCTCCCCAGGAGACAGCCTGGGATGTGAGAAAGCATCCCGGCTCTTTAACTCCTCCTGCTTTGTGGTTTTTGGGCCCTGAGAGACTCAGTCAGCAGAGGACAGAGGGTGGTAACCGCAGCCTGAGGCTAAGCTCTCTCTTCCTTTTTCTCCCTCCCTCCCTCCTTCTCCCCAAACTCCTCCCCTCAGTTCCAAAATGTCTCTAATCTCCTAAAATTGGTCTCAAATCCTCAAGCACATCCCCCCGGCTCTATACTTAATGACCTAAATCCTCAAGTCCCCTCTCTTGATTTTAAAAGCCAAAGTTCATTGAAACCCCCACCCTCGCCTGCACTGGCATGACCCTGGGAGTGAACGCCTCCTTAAACGGCAGCTTCCTTGCACCGCCCTGGAAGGGTCTTGAAGGAGGAGCAGGAGTTCGCTAGACCAAGAAGGGGAGGCACTGAGGGACGCAGCCCAGTCCCAGACCTTGGGCTGAGGACGCAACAGAAGGAGGGAGGCGTGGAGCTGGTGGAAAGCACTCTGGTTTAGACTGTGCAGAGCCTGCGTGGTACGAGCATGGGCTCTGACGCAGACAGAGCTGGGTTCAAATCCCGGCTTTGCTTCTTACTAGCTTGGTGGCCTTGGGCGTGTGATTTAACCTCTTTAAGCTTCAGCGTCCTTAGCTGTGGAGTGGGGATATGGACGCTTGCTCGTTTGGGCTGAGGTGGGGATAGAATTAGTGTGAGGGTCACACCACACAGAGCACAGCACCCAGCGCCCCCAGATGTGTCAGCGGGACCATTACCCAAGTCCTCCGATAGACTGAGATGACCCTTAGGTTATCTAACCCCTGAGGTTAAAAAGAAAAAGTCACTGCATTGAGACCAACTCAAAATTTAAGCCACACTGTTTATTTCCCTCTGCGGTATGGATGAGACAGGCCCTCTGCCAGGGCCTGTGAACACCGGGCTGGTGGTGTCTCCTTGTTGCCTGGAGACCCAGCCCAGCTCCCGCGGTAACCCTCAGGGCGGTCTTGTCCTCAGGCTGTGGGGGTGGGGAAGGGAGGCTGAAAGGCGCAGGGAGGCCCTGAGCCACCCACCCGCTGTGCGCCTGTCCATGCCGACTTGAGGAGTGGGCTGGCTGCAGCCCTCCCCTGCGAACTCACTACCTGGGGAGGTGGGCAGGGCTTCATGTTACGGATCAAGAAAATGAGGGTCTCCGCAGGGAGTGGGGGGGACCACGACTGTGCTCACAACACGTGTGCCCTCTGGAGAACCTCTGTGCCCTGGAAGGATGACAGGGCTCTGGGGGCTGAAGGACATGCACGCTTGACATCAACCTGGTGTCTTTCAGGAAGGAAACTGCTGGGGACGAGTGTGGGACAGACGCCCTTGGGGAACGCCTCGCTCAGGTGCCACAGCGCGTGGGACTGGGGCGGGGGACGGTGGGGAAGGAGCAAGGTGGGGTGGGGAGAGGCTGGGCGCCAACCCGCAGGACTCCCAACCTGCTACTCGGACGACTCCTTGGGTATATATGCCACATTGTCGTAGGCAGGGGGCGGGGAGGCTGCCGGGCTCGGGATGTTGAAGTCTGTGCTGAAGGCGTTCGGCAGGAAAATCACAGGCTGCAAAAAGAAAAAAACCCAACGCAGGGAGGCGTTATGGCAGCGTAGTGCCCCCTTGTGGGTACTCTAAGAACAGCGCCCTGGTAAAGAATTCTGCAACATCTGAGTTGCACACTCAGGACTGTCATCTGTTTGACCAATATTTCAAAAAACATTTACTGGGGCCAACTATGGCCCAGGCCTTGGGAGTACAGCAGTGAACACAACAGACAAAAGTCCCGTTTCTCTAGCAGCTGACGTCCTGGTGTTCTTCTCTCTGGATGTCCCATCCTGGTTCAGGGTTCACTACCTCTTGTCTGCACTGGGGCACTGGCTTCCTTGCTGCTTCCTGGCCTGGAGCCCCCAGCGGCCCACCCCCTCCCACCCCTGCATGGGACAAACTGATTCAGCTCCCTGACCCCAGCTCAGGCCCCGGCGCCAAGACCTTCAATACCACCCCCACACGGTGCACCCCCCAAGCAGCACCTCCCACTCTACTGCCTGCACCTTCCCTCCTGACGGGGCCTTTGCTCAGACTGGCTCCCCAGCCACGAGCGCCCCCTCCAGCCCCTCTGTGTCGTCACTGTCCTCCATTTCCTTGGAAACGAAGCTCAATTTCCACCTCAGCCATGCTGCCCACTGCGATGTGCCCTGTGCCCTGCATAGCCTGGGCACTCCTGGAGGGTCTGCTCCTTCGGGTGCAGCCCTGCCCTTCACACCCTGAGCCCAGGCCGCCTGCTCTGCAGCAAGGCTCCCTGGCGTGGCCACACAGGGCAGCGGGTCTGTTGCTGCTGGACCTCCCCATGGCCACAAGGAGAACAGTTCCATCTTCACTGAGCTGTGAGGACACTTAGGGTCCCCTGATGTTTGAGTGGGACACTCATTTCTGCACTATCCTAGGGGCTGGGGGCAGAGAGCCCTCCCGGCCAACAGCCTTCCTCAGAGACTGGGGTTTAGGGGACGCGGGGGTGGAGGTACTCACCGCGTTGGCTTGGGCACGCGTGGCTTGGCACCCGAAGTGGGTGGCGATGACTGCGACGAAGAACTCCAGGATGGTGAAGATAGTGAGCACGGCCAGGTAGCTCCTGCCCACATCCTGGGACCAAACCCACAGTCCAGGTGGGCCGAGACTTCCAGAACAAGGGGAGCCCCGAGCAAGGGCAACTTGTGCAAAGTCACAGGGCCAGGTGCACCTGTGCCTGGAGCCAGACTTCCTGCTGCCAGTCCTGCTCCCTCCCTTCACCCTACAGGCTGCCTCTCCACCCCCCCAGTGCCCACCTTGGTGCAGGGTCAGAGGGTCCAAATGTTCATGGGGTCCGTCGGCCCTGCCAACGCCCTGCTGCTGCAAACTCGTGCCTCCCTCCCGCTCCTGGACATGGCTCTGTCATTCTCTGGGACAACATACCCAGTTAGTGACACCAAAATCCATGAGCAGAATGGCCGTCCCAGCAAAGGCTGCCATGGCGCTGAGAATGTTGGTGCCCAGGCTGCTCCTCACCTGCAGCGGGGAGAGAGGCAGGAGCAGAGGGAAGAGGTGAAGAGAAGGAGGACGAACAGAGGCGGTGGCTCGGCCGCCCAGCCTCCAGCGCCTCCCTCCACCGCCCAGGAGGCAGCGGCTGCGCTGCCCTGCAGGTGCCTGTGTCTCTGCTGACTGCCTCCTTCCCTCTTCTCCTTCCCTGGGACCTCAGGAGGAGGGAGAAGGGCCCGACCTTCGCAGCCTCCGCGGGCGGGGTTTGCAGCAGGCCTCTTGCCCACCCCTCCCCTGCTGAGTACCCTCAGGTGCAGCTTCGGCTGAGGCCTGTCCCAGGGGCATGGGCCAGGGGGCCCTTTGCTGTGGGCGCTGCGAGGGGCTGAGGTCGCTGTCCCTAGGCCCCAGGCAGCAGCCAGCAGAGCAAGGCACTGCAGACCCCAGGGTGGGGGGCATAGGGGTGGAGGGCACAGGGCAGGGGTGAAGAGAGAAGCAGGTGCTGAGGGCCTGAAGTCGGGTGGGCCAAGCCCTCACCCAGAGGCCCAGGACTTCAATGTCCAGAAAGCGTGCAGGGCACGTGAATTCCGGGGGTGGTTCAGGCGGCCACCCTGGGGTCACTATCCCCATGCAGCCAGAAGCTGACACTCTTGCGACCCAGTGGCTGCAGCCTTCTGGTTAAACTGCCCTGGCCTTAAAAGGGAAGCCACTCATGGGTGGGCCCATTCGAGTTAAAAAATACCTGACTCTTCTTTTTAAATGACAGCCAGGAAGTCACTGAGACCAGCGCAGCCTCACAGGCTGTCGATTAATTAGTTAATTCAACGGGTCTTTAGTGAGCACCTACTGCATGCCAGACATCATGCAGGTGCTGCGAGTGCAGGGGCAGTAAGTCAGGTCTCTGTCTTCCTGGAGTTTACAGCCTGGGGGCACTGGGTTTGGTCTTCAGGCTCCCAGTCCTGCCCCTCCACGACTCATCCTCTGCCCCGCACCCGGGACAGCGCTCGAGCATTGAAACAGGGCAAGCATGCCCCAGCTTAAACCTCCGTAGCTGCTCATCGCCCTTAAAATAAATTCCAAACTTGGCATTTGGTCTCTGAGTCGCCTCCCGGCCTCCCCCTGCCAGCTCAGTCCCTTCCATGCTGCCTCTTGTCTGCGATGCCCAGTGCTGCGGCCCCTCTCCCAGGCCCTGGTCGTTTCCCGGCCAGGCTCTTCTGTGGCTGCCGCCGTCTGAACTGGGAGGTCTCGGCTCAATGAGCCCTGCTCAGGGACCCCAGACTGTCAGAACGACAGTCACACAGAATGACTCTCACATTATCCTGTCTGCTTCCTTTCAGCATTTTTCGTGCTCCAAAACTATCTGATTTGTTAGTTTGCTTTCGGGCATCTTGCCAAGCACCAGAGGGGTAAGCGCCATGACCTTCACTGCCGCATTCTCTGAGCCTGGCACGCTGCTGACGCTGTCCCGTTCAAACGCCTCCGTCACCTCCCTGCTGCCAACAGAAGGCACCGGAGCCTTCCTCGAGGCTCCAGCACATCTCTCCATCTAATCTCTTTCCACTTTCCTTCCCAAACCTTTGCCCTGGTCCAGCGGAGCCATGCATGGTTTCCATAGCAACCGTGCCCATGCCGCTTGCATGTCTAAGTCCTCCCTGCTCACTGAGGCCCAGTGTGGCCATCTGCTCTTCCAGGAGGTCTTCTTGCATCTTTCCTTTCTTGGAATGACCGTGAGCGTATTATCCCTGGACCCTCACTTTCCACCCTGTATTGTATATTGAGAGAGTGTCCCGCTCCTCCTCTCCCATCTGCCACACGGTCTGGGTTTGGTCTGCCTGGGGGCTGCCCCCCGACCGGCACTCGGCAGGCCCCCAGGAAGCGCTGGCTGCGGGAGCTGCTTGAATGAGCAGGAGGAAGGAGTGGAGCAGCGTGGGATTCAGCGGTGGCCCCAGCCCCGGCCCGGGCCCACTGGTTCAGACTTACCAGGCAGCTGGTGCGGTTCTTCTCGGCTGCCACTGAGAGGGACCCAGAGATGACGAACTGTGTGGGGAAGAGGAGACCCAGTGAGGCTTTAGCTGGGTCCCTGGGCAGGGCATACTATGCCTGGGCTCTGCCAAGAGGTGCCAAAGAGAGGGCGGGACAGCTGCCCAGATGCCACCTTCTCTACCTCCCAGCCGGGTACCTTGGGGTCTTTCTGTAAGGGTGTCCCCTGCTTTCTAGGAGCCCCTGTCCAGGGAACTAAGGCTGCGGCTTGCAAGGCAAGTGTTTCCACTGACATCACGTCATCAGAGCCTCATGGGAAAGGCATTGTTCCTTCAAATATTCACTCATCAAACATTTACTAAGTGGCAGTTATGTGCCAGGGACAGGGACATAACAGAGTTGACGAAGGTGACAGATCCCTGTTTTCATGGGGCTTATATTCTAACTGGAGAAGACTGACATTTAGCAAATAAAAGTGAAGAACTGCATGGATAGTGGTGATCAGAGCTGTGATGAAGTGATAGGAGTCGCTGCTTGAGGTTGGGTGGGGGTCAGAGGAGGCCTCTCTGAGCTGGGATGCCAACGGCAGGTTACGAGGGGTGCAGAGGCTGGCCTCCAAAGACGGCTCCCAATCACCCGCATCACGGAACCTGTGCACTTGGCAGGTGCCTCGCGTGATGAACCTGGGCTGGCCCTGCCAGTGGCTTGACTGAGAAAATGGCATCGACCAGTGCTGTGCCAGCTCTGGGCCCAATGCTTAGCAGGTTTGCACTCAGCTGCTGTGCTGGAGACACCACGGGGACAGTGGGGGCTGGGGGAGCCCTGGGGTGACACAGAGACACAGAGGACCAGGAAGGAGCCACTACAGATGTCCAGGTGGTGTGGATGAGGGTGGTGGCCATGGAGGCGGGGAGAAGTGGGCAAATCCAGCCCATGCTTTGGAGGGTGAGCCTATGGGAACTGCTGGAAGGGCTGAAGTGAGAGTCAAGGATGATTCCTGGGGTGTGTTTCGCTTTGGCAGGTGGGTGGCTGGAGGTGCCATTGCTGAGATGGGGAGAGGAGGGGAAGAAGAGGGTAGCAATCAAGAGTTTGGCTTTGACATACTGAGTTTCCTCTTCAGCATCAAGTGGAGATGTCAGGATGGCAGTTGGAGCTAGAATTCAGGTCTCGGGGCTGGAGACAGACATTATGTCTTCTAGATAAAGAAGCTGAGCCCCAGAGAGAGGCAGTGATTTGTTCAGGTCACACAAAGACAAGTTCCAACTGTCCTGCCTCGTTCCTTCTGTACCTAATTATTGTCCCATCTTGGAATTCTGGGAATTTTCAACAAAGAACTCCTTTGAGCCTCTGAGAAAAGCTATGAGCCCCCTTTCTAGAAAAAATGCACATAATAAAATAAAAGCACATAACATCCCTATACTTTCAGGAAACCCCAGAGGTCAGCGATGTGGAAATCTAACTGAGTGATTAAATGCTGGAGCTCACACATGTCCCGCCAGGGTCCCCTAACCCTGATGTCTCCTGGGATTGAAAAGCAGATTTTTGTCTTTTTTCTTCCTCCATTTTAAAAATCTTTACTGGGAATATTTTGTGATAAAGTCTGGCAGGAGGGAGCTCGGAGAAGATGCGACACCTCTGTTTCTTGTTGTGATTTCCCCCTTAGGCTCTCCCACTTGCCAACATTTTCCAACTTCAGGTCACTATGGATCATTCAAAGGGCCGGAGCTTGTCCCCAAGTATGGCCTGGCGACCATCCTGCCCTGGCTGTGGTGGGTCAGCCACGCGGCCTCCCTGGGCCCCACTTCGGGGGTTTTGAGCTCTTGCTGGGGGCAGTCTGGGCAAGGGAACAAAGTCACTGTGCTCTGGTTCTGGAACCAACACTCGCTCAGTGGAGGCTGCTCTCATGCAAATCTCATTTCCTCCAAACAGAGAATCGTCACTCACCATTTGGTGCAGAATTTTAGGGTTGGTAATTAGCTTCCACATGCATTATCTCTTGATTTCCTCAGAAAACTATGGGGTAGGCAGGGCCAGATCTATGAACCCAATTTTTAGATGAGGAAGTTGAGGCCTGGGGGTCAGTGACTTGCCCAAGGGACCCAACGGTATCACCCAATGGAGCTGGCATTCAGAACCCGCTGGCCCAACGCCAAAGGCTGTGCTTCACTCGGTGGCTAGAGGCTCTGGTGATGAGGGTGAAGTGCAAACACCAGGGTTCACCTTGTAAACACTGCGGTGCTCTCTCCATGTTGAAGAAGACAGCAACCTGCTCACCCAGTGCTCCAGTGGCCAGGTTGGCTGGAGTGTGGCCAGAGGAATGGGCTCAGGGGCTTCAGAGCTGGTCCGGCTCCCAGGCCACGGAGCTCATGGAGGGCTGGGACCCACCCAGGAGAGCTGAAGGGTTCTGCAGGTGGGGTTTGGATGCAGGGGGTGAGGCTTAGATCCCGGGAGTACAGGTGGTTAGGACCGGCCCCCACTCCCTTCATCCCATCCTTTTAGGCAGCCTCCTCTGGCTGCTTGCTGGGAGCTGTCCGTGCATAGGACTGGGGTCAGGCTTGGGTTTATGATGAGGTTTGCAGCACGGAGTTAGATTTAGACTCCAGTTCTTCTAGGAAGTGCCTCCAGGGCCCCACCTGGGAGGGGCTGTGCCCAGGAGCATGGTGGGGGTGGGCGCAGGGGGCAGAGGTGAGCCTGGGCGGACCCCTCCCCGCCATGGCCCCATGGGCACTCACGCAGGCTCCGCCCCAGAAGGGGACGCCGCCTTCGATGAAGAGCATCCCCACGCGGCAGCGGCGGACCAGGAGCAGCACGCTGCCGAAGCCCAGGTGGATGAGGCCCACGAGGATTTGCACCGTCTGCGGGGGAAGCGAGGGCTCAGCCGCGCGGCCGGCTCCACACCGCCCCCTGCCGGCCGCCCTCCCCCAGCTTCGGTCAGCGACGGGGGAAAAGGCTCACGTGCACGTCTTTGGAGGCGGCACCCTCAGAGCGACCATAAAAGACAGTTTCAAGAAGGAAGCTAGTTCCCCGCAGCCTGCGGGAGCCACAGGGCACAGCTCCCAGCCAGGCTGCCTCCTGCTTTGTGTTCTGATCCACGGATCTCCAGCATCCCTCCGCGCGGCTACCTGGTCTTCTCAGGCCTCGGTTCAAGGACTCACGTTCCCTGCACCAAATGCCTCACCTGCCCTTCCTCGTGCTCGATACCCTGCAGCCTGCAGCCAGCACCTTCTCCTCCAGCACCTTTCTAGTTCAACGTCTATCACTGGTCCCTGTGCTGCCGCTGCCTCCTCCCAGCTGAAATCTCAGCTTGGATGATGATGATGATGATGATTTTGAGAGTTGGTTTACTAGTGCCTCTCTGATCTAGTCCCAGAAGTGGGATGGTTTTTCCCAAGGGTGGGGATGGGTGGGCTTCTGGTAAGTTCCACCACATTGCAAAAATACTGCATTGTTTTTGGTAACTGTTGAGTTCTGGAACTGAGCAGCAAGAGATATTGAAGACCCCCTAAATCCAGCCTCTGCCTTGTCCAGGAGCCCCTTCCAGCTGCGTTACTTTCAGAGGGGCTCCTTCAGTGACCAGTGGTCACCACCCCCCAAACCAGCGCGGTCCTTTTATGGACAGTTCTGACTGGGAACAGCTGGAATTGCATTCTTGGGGTCACGTGGAATACATATCCTTTTCCACATGAGTGCTAAGAATTCGGATATCTACGGGCATGACCCCTTGAATCTCGCGTCTCCTTCTCCCTTTGGCTGCATGTCTGTCATCCTGTCAGTGTCCTCATGTGGCACGGCGTCCCAGGTGCCAACGTCATTCTTCCTACCTTGTAGGTTTCCCCCTGCTGCTAGACCACCGCAGCCACTGCGATTACTTGTTGGAACACGGCAGCTGCCACTTGTCAAACGCCTGTCCACACTAAGCACTGTGCTGGGGGTTTTAGAGACATGATCTCATTTAATCTTAACGTGATGAGGTAGGTATTATCACCCTAATTTTGGAGACGAGGAAACCGAGGCTCAGAGGTGTTCAGTAACTTGCCCGAGGACTCCCAGCTATGAAGTGGCAGGCTGGCCAACTCCAAAGCTGGTGATCTCGCTGGGTGGCATTCCCTCACATTTATTTATATTTTCCACTTTTTATGTTTTCCAGCAATTTTTATTTGTCTCATCAGATTTCTTTGGGGACACCAGGGTCTACTCTCAGGTTTTAGGATTCCAGCAATCGATGACCCCCTCTGTGTTCACTGTCTCCAGTCCCCTCCTGTACCAGTGGATGTGGTGTAGCTTTTAGGGCAGAATTCTAAATTTCATCATGGTTGAGCCAGAGGTCCCGGATGCCACAGAGCAGAGAGGTCGAAAGTAGAACTTTATGGTCAGGTCGTCCTCGGTTACGGGGTGCCACTTAGCAGCTCTGTAGCCTTGGACAAGCGATTTAGCCTTGACAAATCTCAGTTTCCTAATCCATCCAATGGAACTATGATCCGTGTCTTACAAGGTGGTGCTGAGAGTCTATCGAGACAATGCATGCAAAGACCTTGGCACAATACACGCATCTCTCAGAGACACTTAATAACAGGAGCTGTCATCATCATCACTGTCATCATCATCACCATTGCCTAAGCTATGTTTTCATCTTTCACTTGGAGAAGCTGAAGCCAAGAGACAAACTGAAGAATATGTACATAGATGTGTGTGTGTGTGTGTGTGTATGTGTGTGTGTGTGTGTTTGTATAAATGAAATAAACAGGAGTCCATTAGCCTATCTCTGTACTTTGAGTTCCTATGTAACAAACTGTAATCTAACAGTATGTAAACAAACTGAAACCTAACTAGGAGTGTATTTTTTTGTAACAAATAGCTGGGTTTCAGCCAATCACAAACAGCCAAACTTCGGCTACCTGATCAGAGCATACTCAAATAAGGCAAGTGACTCATCACATCCTGTGCAAATAAAGCAGACACCTAGCGATAGCCAATCAGGGGATTTCTCTACTTTGCTTCTGTGTTCAGCCTATAGAAGCTTGTTGCTCACACTGCTGGATGGAACTCTCTGAACCTCTTCTGGTTCTGAGTGCTGCCGGATTGATGAATTATTCTTTGCTCAAATAAGCTCTGTTACATTTAATTTGTTAGAAGCTTTTCTTTTTAGCAATATGCACATACACATGTGAGTATGGGTGTGTATCTACCTATCTATCTAATATTTTATTCCCTCCCAGATACTAATATCTCAAGGCCATCTGAGATCGAAAGAGCTTAGAGCCCATCTCTCATGCACTGGCAGCCCTGTAGGAGCTGGCTCTCACCTGCCACGAGGCCACCTTCATCTCATCTCCCTCCTTCCTTTGCTCATTACATTCCGGCCATGTCACCCTCTATCTCTGTCTTGAGCAGCCACACGCATTCCCACCTCGAGGCCTTTGCACTTGATGTTCCTTCTACCTGGTGAACCTTTCAGACCCCCTCCACCAGATCTTCCCTTGACTGGCTTCAGCCCAGCAGGTAGGTTTTAGCTTAAACGTCATCTCTCCAGAGAGAACTTTCTGTCCACCCTTGCCAGTGTTGCCGCTCCCCAGCCATAATTTCCTACCTCATTTCCCTCTTTGGAGTTACTTTAGTCACTTGTTTACTGGTTTGCTGTCTGTGAGCTCCATGGGGGAAGCGTCCTTGTCTATCTGGTGTGCGACTGAATCCTTGAGTCCTCACCAAGTATTTGTCAGCTGCCCGCCTCCCTCTCCAAGGCGTGCCTGAGTGCTCCGGTGCCGGGGCACTCACTACCTGTGCCTCGGGTCAGGTGGAAAGGCTGTTCTTACCCCTAAAGCTTTGGGCTCTCCTGTCAGGAAAGTCTCCACGGGTCGTAGATCAGGCGGCTGGGTGGCCCTGGGTGTCTGTGTCCCCAGTGGTGGCTCCTCAAACTGCACGATCCCCGGAGGCTGGCACATGGAGGTGGGCAGAATGGCTGGAGGTGGGTGGAGGCCACTGGCATTGCTGGGCGGGATGACGACAAACACCCCATTGCTGGCAGGAGCGGTGGACATCGTGTTCAGAAAGCCTGGGAAACAAATGGGAGGTAATAGTGGAAATGGTGGTGGTTACACGTTTGCACAAAGCTTTTTAGTTTATAAGCAATGTGCTTACCTGCCCTTGCTTACTGCAGCCGAGTGAGGGTGGCACCAAGATCTCGGATCACAGCTTGGGGAGCTGAGGCTCAGAGAAGTGCAGGATGTCTGAGGCGAAGGCCTTCTGGCTGGGGTTAGGCTGAGAATTGAATTCTGGTCTCTTTGGTCCCAGCGGCCCTACTCTTATTCTCTGTCCTATATTGTGTGGAAAGGACCTTTTGGAGGTGTATTTAAACATCCTTCTCTCCCCAGAGAGGGCAAGGGACTTGTCCAAGGACACACAGCTGATTTAAGGTAGAGCTCAGCCAGAGTACTTGTTTCTTCAGCCCTAGGCCGGGACTTACCCCTTGGCTAGTCAAGCAATTGTCATTAATGTAGCCAAGATATGCATAGATTATGGAAACTTTAGGTATGGCTGGTCTGGGCAAACACTTTGGGGATAAACCACCCAGGTGTCAGGAGATGAGTTTACTAGGAAACAGCAGAATGATGAATCTGCCTGATTATACAATGAAATTAAAAACAGTCGTCCTTCTTGTTGGCATCAGTGGGGGAAGAGTTCAGCAGTTCAGTGCACGGCTCTGAGAGCAGGACTTGAATCCTGGCCTTTCTAGTTACTGTGAGACCTGGGTGCAAACTGGTCACCTTCCCTGCCTCGATTTCCTTACCTGTGAAATGGGGATAGTAACACTGGTGCCAATCTTACAGGGTTTGGTGTGAACTAGATTGAAAACACACACACACCAACTTGATCAAATCCATCTCTTACAGTGTGATTTATTATAACGCAATATGCCTGAGATATTTTCTTAAATGTGGTAAATTCTCGATGGGTCTGTAAACACCCTCAGCTGATGAGAGCTCAGCCTCGCTGCTCTGGGGTGACTGTGCTCGCAACGTGTGTGTCGTCTGGGGAGCCTTTGTGCCATTTGTTTTGCAACAGGTCTGACCTATATCGGTGGACAAAGTAGGCAAGGGGCCGTGTTGGACCCGCTGCGGAGAAACAGAGGGAGGAGTACACACAGGTTCTACAGCAGGGTTGTCAGTGCCTGGCGGCGTCGCTGGGGAAATGGTTGAGGAAACAGGGTAACAATCTGCTGACATTTAGGGAGTGCTGGAAGTCATCTGACAGTTTTAAGGGCTTACTAACCCAGCTCCCTCCAGCCTGGGAGGCGTGACCAACATGCGATTCTAAGAATGGATCTCCCTAGAGTTTATGCTGTGGCTTCCCAATAGCACTGACTCCGTTGGGCTCGCCTTTCCATGATCTCACGCTGAAATCATTATTAGTAGCCATGAAAACTTCTTAGAACAGGGTTGGCAGATAGTAAATATTTTGGGCCCTGTGGAGCGAAGGCTTCTGTTGCAACTACACGACTCCTCTGTTGTAGCACAAAGCAGACATAGACAATATACCAAATGGGTGTGGCAGTGTTCCAGTAAAACTTTACCTACAAAGACAGGTGCTGGTCTGGGTTTGATCTGTGGGCTGAAGTTTGTTCTTAGAACACTGCCCGGAGCATAGTAAAGGCTCAGTAATTTTAGCTATTGCTTCAAATGTTGCTTACGTGGATTATTTGCCATGGTTTCGGGCAAGATGTAAAACTGCATTGAGCTCCTCTGCATTTCCATAAAATAAGGAGAATGGTGGCTACTCGCCCTGCTGGGGTCCACTTTTAAGGTTATGGATTCAAAATGATGTTGCTAATGATCCTATCTCATCATGCATCATCACTCACCTCTCTCGAACTTTCTAAACCAATTCACAGTGATCGAGCCCTACACTATTTCTGTGCTAGTGCCAGGTTAACAAGAGCTTATAATAAACATTTTTTGAGAAATGTACTCTTTTCTAGGCATTTCAAATGTATTATTTTTTTGTCTTTACAATGATCTTTTGATACTTCCTGAAAGTTTATTTTATGGATGTGATAACCAAGGATCAGAGCAGTGAAGGGACATGTCCAAGGCGTCACGGCCAGTAAATGGCTGACACAGAGTTCAAGTCCAAGTCCGTCCATCATCAAAGCCTGCATTTGTCTGTCACTCCTCATTGCTGCCTCTAGTGGCAGCCAAAATTGTGACTTGCCCATTGTTCCAGCTCTTACATTCTGGGTGCCCTAAAGTTTGGTGTGGCCACGTGACTTGTGTTGGCTAAACAGATGTGAGTGGAAGTAAATACGCAGCTTCCGGGTGGCAGCATTTAGGTATCAGTGCACGACACTGCTGGGCTCTTTCCCCCTTTCTCACAGTGAATAGTAGTGTTCCAGACAGAGGCTGCCTTAGCCACCTGGGTCCCCAAGAGCAGAGACCCCAGGGGACACGGAACACAAGGAAGAAATAAGCCTTTGTTGTGTTAAGCCACAGAGCTGTTTGTTATAGCAGCATAACCTAGTTTCTCCAGACTGTTACACCCTCCAAAAATGAATTCCTATGGGCAGTGGTCCCCAACCATTTTGGCACCAGGGACTGATTTCATGGAAGGCAATTTTTCCATGGACGGGGTGGGGAGGCAGAGCTCAGGCAGTGATTGTGCCCTGGTTCCTAACAGGCCACAGACTGGTACCGGGCCTTGGCCCGGGGGTTGGGGACCGCAGCATATAGGGATAAAACAGAGCCCATGCCCTTAAGGACTTTAGAGTTTAGTAAGAGGAGCAAGAGAAATTTACAGTTCAGTCCAACAACCAGTTATGGAGTGTTTACTAAGATAAGCAAGTGTAGGGGCTGGGAGCACAAAGATGAATTACGGCTGGATGTCCCGCCCTCAGTCTCACAAGGTAGCGGGGGAGGCTGGTGGAGGGGGAGAAGCATCTCTGACCGTGGAACTCAGGGATGTCTTCCGGAAGGACATGGACCCACGGCAGGGGTCCTCAGAGCCTGCGGCCCCTGTGACCCCCTCCTCCCTCACCCTGTGCACCTTTTTCTCTCCTCTTTCTCTCTTCTTCCATCTCCTTCTCCTTCCCTACCTGCTGTGGTTTGAATGTGTCCCCTGCCCCTCCAAAATTCATGCTGAAACTCAGTCCCCATGGTGGTGGCATCAAGAGGTGGAGCCTTTTGGGAAGTGGTTAAGTCTCAAGGGCTCTGCCCTCATGAATGGATTAGTGCCTTATAGAAGGGCGGGAGGAAACTGGTTTAGGCTCTTTTGCCCTTCGTCCTTCCACCATGGGAGGACACAGTGTTCATCACTTCCGGAAGACACAGCAACAAGGCGCATTCTTGGAAGCGGGGAATGGGGCCCTCACTGGATGCTGGAACTGCTGGTGCCTTCATCTTCGACTTCCAGCCTCCAGAACTGTGGGGCACGTGTTTCCATTCCTTGTAACTACCCAGTCTCAGGTATTTTGTTATAGCAGCACAAATGCATGAAAATACTGCCCATTTGGCCCTGCCAGACATACTTGGGATGATTAGACAGTCGCTGAGGACATTGCTAAAGACTGCTTGGCCTTGGAGTCCATGAGCATGGGATGAAAGGGACAGACGGCAGGAGGATGGAGAACCGGGCCAAGGAGGACTCACCTGCTCACTGGCCTTTGGCTTCCTGAGATGTGAGTAATGAACAGGTGTCGCCCTCATCTCACACTAAGGGGAGATGGGCATGGATTATTAGCTGTGCTTTAGAGGAAAGGGAAAAGAGGTTCAGAGAAGGCAAGTGCCTCCCTCGTGGTCACACAGCATTGCAGAGACAGAACTGGGATAGACCCCAGACTCCCACCTCCCAATAGGAATTCGTGGAGTTCATGCACTTCTGGGTGAGAGTCCTGGCTTTGTCGGAGTGAGGGGACCAGCGCTTGTACCTCACTCCTGGGAGTAATTGTTCTGAAATGCTTGGTGTGCTCAGACCAGCAAATTAAAACCAAATGGGGACCATTCGTCTGCCAACTTTCCACTTCCCCAAGTATGTTCATTTAAAAAAATCGATCGTGTAGAATGGATATTTTAATGCCAAAGAGACAGGAAGGTCATCATTTTAGGATAAAAGGACAAAACGTTTAAATGGAACAAATTTAACTCAGTGAGCACCTCGCCATTCTGCCCACACAGTTATCGTTTCACCAGCGACAGGTGAAACCTGTGTCCGAGGCCCATGGTGTGGGCAGGTTTGCCGCGTCCTCTGGGGCGGGGAGGACCAGCCACAGCATTCAGCGGGCTCTTCCTGGGCTCTCGGATCCCAGTGGGCCTGAGCGCCCCGAAGGGAGCACACGCATGATTACCAACATCTCTCCTGGGCAGGTGGTGAGAAACTCGGTAAAGCAGAGACCTCGTGATTCTCAGGAGCAGACAAAACACCTACAAAAATAGGCTCTCTGCTGACAGGCAGGTTAAGTGGAATCACGAGTGTGAAAGTGTCACATAGTTCCTGAGATTTGCAAACTCCTCTCTCTCCCCACCCCTCTGTGGCCACCACCAGCACCGCTGCACCCTGAGGCTCGGGACTAACCCATCGGCCACATGCCAGAGGCCACCTGGCCCATGCCCCGGCTCTGTGCCACCCAGAAAGAGAACTCTCTTTTTCTTTGTTTTTTCAATCAACCAGCATGCCCCAAACACTAACGCACGTGTGTCAGGGACAGGCAGGTGGACAACAGGAAAAATTACTGTCCCCTGCTGCCAGGAAGGTACCCACCAGGGGAACAGTTGCCTGTAGCGGAGATGCAGAAAACACCCCGACATCAACAATGGACATGTTGTCAAGCATGGAATCAGCAGCGGTAGTGACAGCTGCTCACAGGCACAGCCCTGTACAGTTTATGAAGAGCCATCACCTGCATGCGACTGTGGACCCTCACTTCAGCCTTGTGCGGCCGGTATGATCCAGCCCATCTTGTAGACCACTAAACTGAGGGCCACAGATTGCATCATGGTCGAGTGGGACGGGCTGAGGGCCTTGAGCAGGGATGTTAGAGGCGAGTTTCAGCTGAGCCCAGATCCTGGAGTGAGCTGTGCTGCAGACGGCCCCGTGGGACTTGCAGAAAGCAGGTGGCAGAGAACATGCTAGATGCCTCTTACGCCCTCCCTCACAGAGTTGGGAGTAGAGATTGAGAGCGGATTTTGGGTGAGAACATTTAGAGTGACCTGAGCCCGTGTGGGGACGAGGGGGATGCGTTCTCGTTCACATTAAGACAAGACAGGGTGGCTTTAAGGAGACCGCTGCAGAGATTTGTAGGTATGCCCCGCGTATTGGACCTGCCAGGTCCCTGAGCTGGGGGAGGAGTGCTGTGTGTGGGGTGGGGGGACTCAGGAGGGAGAGCCCTAGAGATGGGGGGCATCTCCATAGAACCCGTGAAACACCCCTGCAGAGAAGGCAGCCTAACTAACCCCTGCCAGCCTCAGGGAGGGTGACGCCAGCTTGCAACAGTCCCAGGCGAGTATGCGTTCCCGCCCCTTCCTCTCCTTCCCTGTTATCCAGCTTGGAGAGGGCAGAAGCCACAGCTGGCCAGCTGGGAGGAGGAGCGGAAGCCGGTGGGAAAAGGGAGGGAAGCCCACCAAGCACCCTCTCCCCTGCCGTGTGCCTGGGCTGAGAACCAAGGTGCCCAAATCAAGTTAAGCTGTGACACAAGACTGGACGCTAGAATGACTAAACTGAGGCTGTTTGTCTTGCGTGAGAGCAGCTAGAAAAGCGATGGGACTGCCCTGGTTTCATCCTTCTGCAAGTTTTAAAAGAGATAATGCCCATCCCAGATCCTAGCAACAGGGCCTGGGATGCAGGAGGCATTTGGTACTTTTAGCTTCTGTTATTATTAACAACCTTAGAGGGTAGGTACTATTATTACTCTCATTTTGTGGATGAGGAAACTGAGCTCGGGACATTCGGTGATAGGCCGCCCTAGAGGCCAAGCTGCCCCTGGCAGCCAGGACTTGTCTTGTGAACATCTCTGGGCATCACCTTCATTCATCAGAAGCCAGAGGCAGCTTTGTTTATTCACATGTTGGAGCTGCTGCCTGGGAAAAGTCACCATCCAGAAGAGAGAGGCTCTACAGAGAGTGTCTTGGAGGCAGCTTTGCTTAGTGGTTAAGCTGTAGGCCCTGGGGTTAACCTGGTAGGAATCCATGCTACTATGCTGTCAGCTGTGTGACTTTGGGCAAGTTGCTTAACCTCTCTTGACCTCAGTTTCCTCATTGGTCAGATGGGTGGCTGTAGGTTTGGTGGGGTGCCCCAGGCTTTTGAGGACTCCCCATCTATTTCCCCCATCCATAGCTGTGCTCCCCAGCCCCATCGCTTTGTGGCTCAGGCAGGAATTTACTCCTTCTGTTTAAGTCCGACCCCATGGCATTCACTGGCCTGGATGCTGCAGCCAGGAGCCCTGGCCAGGCCCCTCCAATCTCAGCCCTGCCAGGGCGGCCCGGAGCTGCCCCACAGGCCTGAGAGGAAGCCAACAGATGCCAACACGCGGTGGAGGAGGCAGGCCTCCCTCGTCCCTGCACCCACCAGACCAGCCCACTCCCACCACCTGGCCCCTTGGCAGGGTTCCCCACCACCCCACTCTGCTGCCCACTCCCTGCTGAGGGCTGGGGAGAAGTGGCAGCCCCTCCCCTTTCCTGGGCCTCTGTTTCCCCATCTGTAAATGAGGGGTGAGTCGATATTTGCCCCTAAGCTCCTTCACAGTTGAGAAGCCCTGCCTGGAGGGAGAAGGGACGGGCAGGCCGCCTGCACGTGGGTGGGACTTGCCTTTCTGCCCGACCTGGGTGGGAGTGGCGGCCAGACTCCGTTTCCCCGGGAGGGTGGTTAGGGCCCCAGGGTGTCTGGGGATGCCTGAGTCATCTGAGCCACTGGCTTTGAGGAGAGAAGACAGATGGCTGTCCTTTACCGTCCCCCCCAGCCTCCCACAGCCAGGCCCGTGGGCCCCGAATGGCGGTTCCCTGTCAGGGGCGGCCAGGAGTTCAGACAGCCCTGGGAGCCGTCCTGTCCCTCTTGGTGCCGGGTGGGGGGCACCAGCCGAGTGGTCTCTGCCGCGTGGTCTCTGTCTCTTTCCCTCCCCAGGGACCCCACGCACCCCTGCCCCATTTCCCCTGCGATGCCCCGGGGGGTGGCCGGGCCGGGCTGTCCTCCCCGACGGGCATCAGGTACTCACCGGGCTGCCACCGCTGCTGTGCCGCTCAGCTGCGCCCGCCGCCTCCGCTCTCCCGCAGCCGCCTCTCCCAAGTTCACACATTTTCAGGTGAAAGCCTCGCTGTTCGCGTGGGGCTTGGAAATCCACTCTGCTTGCGAGCTGCCGCCTCTGGGAAGTTCTCGGGTCCCTCCTGGCTCTGAGCCTCCGCCTGCCTGTCTGGCCCCAGGAGGGGGCCGGGAAGCAGCCCAGGACTCATTGGCGTCCTGGCTGCAAGGGCCCCATGAAAGCGTCCAATTCCCTTCTCTCAATCTACAGAAGGGGAAACTGAGGCCCAGAGAGGGTAGTGGCCTGCTGCGGTCCCCCTGTCAGTGTCAGAGCTGAGGTGGGGATCCGCATGGGCCTCCGCTCAGCTCCTGCCGCCGGGGAGGGAAGCTCTGGGAGTACCCAGAGGCCGCCCGTCTTTCTTCCACTGCGCTGGTCCGGCGTTAGGTGAGGGGGCAGGTAGCCCGCGGCTTCCCAATGGCGGGGAGCAGAGCGCGTGCGCGCGTGTGTGGACACGTGCGAGTGTGTAGGTACATGTGGGTGTGTAGGGCAGGTACATTTTACTGTACAATAATAATCTACCAAATTGTTTTCCAGAGTGGCAGAGCCACTGACATGCCCAACAGCAGGATCAGAGACTTCCAGTTTCTCTGCATCCTCACCAGCACTTGGTATTATCAGTATTTTTTATTTTAGCCATTCTAATAGGTGTATAGTGATAGTTCATCATAGTTTAACAGCTAATGATGTTTACCATCTTTTCATGTGTTTATTTGCAACCCTACGTTCTCTTTGTTAAAGTGTCTGTTCAAGTCTTTTGGCCATTTGGTAATTAGATTGTTTTCTTACTGTTCAGTTTAGAGAGTTCTTTAAATATTCTGGAAACACATCCTTTGTCAGATATATGATTTGCAAGTATTTTCTCCCAGTCTATGACTTTTCATCCTCTTAACAGGGTGTTTCACAGAGCAAAAAATTTTTTAGTTTTGATTAAGTCCAATTTATTGATTTTTTTTTCTTTAGTTAAATTGTATTTTTGGTGTCACGCTAAGATCTCTTTACCTTACCCTAGGTCACAAAGATTTTATCCCATGTTTTCTTCTAAAAATTTTTAAGTTCTGTTTTAAATTTAGATCTATGATTAATTTTGAGTTAATTTTTGTATAAGGTATTAGGTTTAGATTGAGATTTTTTTTTTTTTTGGCCTGTGAATGCCTGTTTGTAGGCAACGATTGGTTAAAAAGACTACCCTTCCTCCACTGAATCGCTTTTGCACCTTTGTCGAAAATCACCTGGCATACTTGTGTGGGTCTATTTCCAGGTTCTCTCTTCTTTTCCATTGATTTATGCCAATACCACGCTATCTTGATCACTGTAGCTGTATGTCTTAAAATCAGATAGTGTGAGTCCTCCAACTTATTTTTATTCTTCAAAATTGTTTTGGATATTTTAGATTCTTTGCCTTTAATTTTTAGAGCCAGTTTGCCTATATCTACAAAGATTCCTGCTGGTATTTTTATAGGAATTGCATTAAATCTATATAGGAACTGGGGAGAATTGACGCCTTCACTGTGTTGAGTCTTCCAGTTGTGCACATGCTACGTCTCTGTTATTTATGTCTCCTTGTGGTTTAGCCTTCCCTTGCTTCTATTTGAAAATATGTTTGTGTGTATGTATAAGAGCTGTAAGAGTACACAAAATTTATATTTTCCCCTTTCTCATACAAAAGTAGCAGCCGTATATATTATTCAGTGCATTGCTTTTTTTTTGTTGCTGTTGCTATTTTTCATGTTAAAATCTATCCTGGAGATCACTCCCAGCAGACACAGAGATCACTCTCGTTCCCCTTTATAGCTGCCCCGGACTCTGTGTGTGGATGTACCGCAGCTTTTAGTCAGTGCCCTAGTTCTCTATTGAGGGAAATTTTGGACATTTCCAATTTTGTTTTGTGCGATTTCTAATTCTGTGCAATTATTAATAATGGTGCAATCAATTAGCTGAGTGGTCATAATAGAATTGAATGGAAAGGTCACTTCCCTGGGGCTCCCGGCAATGGGACCATCAATGAGGGGTGTGTGTGTGCCTGCTGAGCACTGTTTCACATCCCTCAGATGTGCGTGTGTGCGTGTGTGTGTGTGAGTGTGAGTCTGTGTGAATGTGTGTGTGTGTCAGTGTGAGAGTACGAGTGTGAGAGTGAGTATAAGTGAGTGCGTGTGTGTGAATGAGAGTATGTGTGTGTGCGAGTGTGAGTATGTGTGACAGTGTCTGTGTGTGAGTGTGTGAAAGTACGAGTGTGTGTGTGAGTGTGTGAAAGTGTGTATGTGTGTGAGCACGTGAGAGTGTGAGAGTGAGTATAAGTGTGTAAGAGTGTGTGTGTGAATGAGAGCATGTGTGTGACAGAGTATGTGAGAGTGAGAGTGTGTGTGAGTGTGAGTGGGTGTGAGTGTGTGTGTGAGTGTAAGGGGCACTGCCACCCTCTTGCATGGCGCCAGGCATGTGGCTCCCATCATCCCTACCCTGTGTCCTGTTGTCAGGCTGGAGCCAGAACATCGGGGCAAGGCAGGGCAGAGGGACGGAAGAAAGAGGAGGGCAGGAGATGAGGGGGTGCCTCTGCACTGACTGTCTGTGGGCTGAAAGGTACATGCTGGGGGCACTGCTGGTCCATAGGGCACCTTTGTGGGAGTGAGGACAGGTATCCTTTCACTGAGTCATTCTATCGTTTACGTTAGAACATACATGCCATTGCGCAACCTGATCAGCTCCCTGTCGGGGGCTGGGTGGGGCATGCCTTTTGCAGCCCCCGCCACACACCCAGGAATGCTGGGGCACACGCACCACCAGCCGGCACTGTGCACACTCTGCACTGCTCTCCCTCCTCCTTGGGGGAACCGTGTCAGAGTTAGAGTTGGGGGCAGGGCAGGGGTCGGAGCTCCACGGATTCCACGGCCCAGGCACTGATTTAGAGCTGGTTTCTCAACAGTGAGCACACACTCGGAGCCACGGAACAAAAACGCACCCTGCAGTTCACCAAGGTTAAAAGATACTGAGAGCCAAGGGGAAATCATTTATGAATTTAACAAAAAGGCATCAATAACGAACAAAAATGAAGCTTAGGAGTGCAGGGGAGGAGATGGTTGTTCGTTTCAGCCCAGCAACAGCGCTAGCGTCATGGTCGTGGAAGTTTCAGGGAGCAGGAAAAGTTCTGCTGCAGTGGCTCGTCCGTGTGGTCAAAGCAGGCATCGCATGTCATCTATCTCTGGGCAAAATGAGCTCTATCTTGGTATGTGGGTTGAGGGAGTACATTGTTGATGTAGATTGGGTTGGTAGGGCTGGTGGTAGTATCGATGGGGCTGATGGCAGTGTAGACATAGCTGGTGGTAGCATCCACAGGGTCAGTGGTAATGTAGACAGGGCCAGTGGTAGGGTTGACAGGGTAAGAGGTAGTGCTGACGGGGCTGGTGGTAGCTTTGATGGGGCTGGTGGTAGCACCGGTGGACCTGGCAGTAGCGTTGATAGGGCCAGTGGTAGCAATGATGGGGCCGGTGGTAGCGTTGACAGGGCTGGCAGTAGCGTTGACAGGGCTGGTGGTAGCATTGACGGGGCCGGCGGTAGGGTTGACGGGGCCAGTGGTAGGGTTGAAGGGGCCAGTGGTAGCATTGGCTGGGTTGACACTGAATATGTTTGAAAACACCGTCATGTTCTGAAAGGCAAAGGACTTGAGGCTATCATCTTCCTCTGTAGTGAACTGCAAGAATGGCTACAAAGTTTTCCCCTTCCGTTTCTGTATCCTTGGGTAGACCCTCCCTCCCTCATGTGGGGCTGGGTCAAGTGACTTTCTTCGGGCAAGGAGACGATAGCAAATGCGACACAAGCAGAGACCTGTAAAATGTTTTCCCACTGGGGTTTGCTCTCTCTCGTTGCTCTTTGGAACACTGAAAATAGAGAAGCCTGGGCCGGCCCCCTACATAGTGAGAGACAAGTGGCCTGGTTGTCTCTGTTGACAGCCAGCTTACCAAAGGCCAGACGTGCAAGTGCGACCATCCCAGATCATCCAGCCATGGGCAACTCACTACCAACTTCAGACTCATGGCGAGCCCAGGAGAGGTCAGCAGACCCCGAGCCTCAGGAGCTAAATAAGTGGTCATTGTGTGAGCCATTAAGCGCTGGGCTTGTTTGATGTGCTAATTGACACAGGAACTGGTAGTTAGAAGTGGGGTAACAAAAATCCAACACAGGCAATGGCTTTGGGACTGCGTGGCAGGTGGGGGCTGGAGAAGTGGTGAGCAAGGCCCAGCAAAGTCTGGAAAAATGGCCATCTCACCACTGGAGGTGGCCAGAAAAGGGGAGAGGAAACCGCTCCGGCATTCTGGAGCAATGGTTACCCACGCCATGTAGCGGGGAGCACTGTCCCATTTGGAAGACAAAACAATCTATCTAATTACTTTTGAATTTGGCTAAGGAGATGGTCAGAGTAACGGAAATGTCAGAATAATGGAAATGTCACTTGGGTGCTCCTAGCTGCATATGATAAAGTACTGAAAGAGAGAGAGCAGATAACGAAGGAATGATTTCGTTTTTCAGTAGAGGGAATATGAAAGGTCCAGGACTTGATTAGTTAGAAAACAAGATTGTCTATTATTTCCAATGCCCCCAACAGATAAATGATATTTGAAGTAAAACTAGGCCTGGGAACAAAGATCAAATCAAAGATGTGTCTGTACAACCTTTTGTCAGGACCTTTGGAAGCTACAAGGCAGTGCCTATTAGACCCTGTCAGCTAGATAGAAAGAATTCTGAGAATCCTACGGACGTGGTCCCACAGAAGCCTAATCTCAAAATAGATGTTGGTAGATTTAGAGAGAGAGGCATGTCTAGAACACAGTCTCAGGTGTGGCTTTTGTCAGATGGTGAGAGACATAATCTGATATATTAAATATCCTCAGAGTTCTCAAGGGAATTGTATCAGCAAAAAGACTACCAGTTGAGACCAAACATGACTGAAATTGCTCAAATTGCAAAAACGCCTTTGGGTCCCACTTTCTTAACATAGGTAGGTTGAGAGAACTACTCATCTTTTTCAAGATGGAAAAGATGGGACATTTCTTTCTTTCTTCTTTTTTTCTCTGAGAGACAGGTTTCCTCTCTCTTGCCCAGGCTGGAGTGCAGTGGTGCCATCATAGCCCACTGCAGCCTCAAATTCCTGGCCTCAAGGGATCCTCCCACCTCCGTCTCCCAAGGAACTGGGACTACGGCATACACTACCATGCCCAGTTAATTTTTTTTTCTCTTTTTTTAGAGACTGGGGGGGTCTCACAACATACTCCAGGCTGGTTGTGAACTCCTGATCTCAAGCAATCTTCCCGGCTCGGCCTCTCAAAGTGCTAGGATTATAGGTGTGAGCCACTGTACGCAGCCTGATGGGACATTTCTTATGGAAAAGAAAAAGAAATATTTCTGAGGGTGGAGACAAGAGGATAGAGTCAAGACTCTGGAGAACAATGGATTAGGGATCCCCTCCCAAGGAGCAGTGGAGAATAGT
This sequence comes from Propithecus coquereli, assembly GCF_000956105.1. Taxonomy (NCBI): domain Eukaryota; kingdom Metazoa; phylum Chordata; class Mammalia; order Primates; family Indriidae; genus Propithecus; species Propithecus coquereli. The sequence continues at coordinate 209,848 of NW_012145190.1, forward strand.
GGCCTGGCAGATTTTCTAGAGAGCCAGATTGACCTATAGTCAACAAACACTCCTTCCCCCGCCCAGGGAAGGGCAATATTTGCCCCATAGGATTTCAGAATTACTATGGAGCAGTGACTGTCCCGCACTTCCTGTTCTTCCTCTTATTGAATGGGAGGGCGTACTGTAGTTACCCTGTTTCTGTCTCACTAAAGCACATTGGATATATGGAGCATGGAACTTGTTTTTAGTTCATGGGTTTCTGGATCAGTAAGACTCACATCCCCAAATCCTCAGTTGCATCTATACCTGATTGGGATCCTGGACTTCAAGCCTGATGCCATAATTGGATGGGATGTTTGAGCATCTTGGGATGGGGGTGAGCATGTTTTACATTACTCACACAGGTGTGAGTAATTTGCGGTCTGGGGCAAGACTGTCGTAGACTGCAGTACCGGCCACACATCCTCATGTTCATGAGCCTTTGCCGTGTGGCTTTGTAGCTCCTCTCCTCAAGAGGTAGAGCTGTTTCTCCACTCATGGAGCCTAGGGTTGGCCATGCGACTGGCTTTGGCCAGTGAGACGACAGAAGTGAGCTACAAGCAGGGACTTCAAGGTGCTGGCCTGTAGGGGATCACCATGTCTTGCTGCTCTCATCCCAGTCCCCTGTGAGGAAGCTCAGGCTAGGGAACTGGAGGATGCGATGACACGTGGAGCAGAGATGAACTATTCCCCCAAGGCTCCTTAGACCACCCAAGCCCAGGCCAACCTGCCGCTGGATGCACAGGCACGAATGAGTCCATCCAAGACCAGCAGAAGAGCTGCCCACCAGTCATAGCCCCAACTGATGATGCTCAGAATCAACAGCTAAATAATGGGTTGCTGTTTTAAGTGGCTAAGTTTGGGAGTAGTTTGTTATGCAGAAAAACTTAACTGAGATACCCTCTCTCAGGCCTCACTTCTCCCCATCTCTGGTCACCTGTTGCTATGGCCCCTTGGAGCACACTCTGATTCCTGGAACAGAGCCCAACACTCACCTCAAAATTCTTGTAGCAGACAGCCTGGCACCCGAAATGTGAGACCACACATGTGAGGATGCACTCCAGGAGGGCGAAGGGGAGGAGACCACCAGGAATTGCCTTTACATTTGCCTAGAGGCAGAGAGGAATGGGAGGCTTTTTGTCCTTGGGTTTGACTATCTGGGCGACAGTCCACACATGGAGGGGTCCTCTTAGGCAAGCACTACACGTCTCATCTGGAAGGCCTGAGACCCTCTTGGCATGGGGCACCTTGGAGCAGATGCTGGGGGCATCCCTCTCATATGCCATAGCCTCACCCCCTTAGTGCACACTGGCCTGACTTCCTGCTGCCAGCACCTGCATTTCTCTGCCTGAGGGCTCTCTCTGGACTCTGGGGCCCACATTGCTGTTGGCACAACAGACTCGAAATTCCAGGGAATCAATGCCCCTTGAGAGCAGCCTCTATCCACGACTGTCAGGATTAGGAGTATCAATATCCCCACTCCCTTCCCCCTTAGGTTGGTGTTTGCTTCCTCTCCAAAATAAACTACTTGTCTCAAAGTCTGCTTCTGGGAGGAAGCCAAACCAAGACATGCCTCAGCAAGCACACTGGCCGAGTAACCATGTGTGAAGGGCTGGGGCTCCTCAGCCAGGGTCAGAGGATGGCCCCCACTAAGGTCAGTGTCATTGGCTCTGCCAGCCTCCTGCAATCTTGCCTGGTGCTGCCCTTGGCAGCTTGGGAATGGGGGCCTCCAAGTGTCAAGGGCTTCTGCCAAGACATAAGCCAAGGCAGGATGGAAGGGGCCCCACAAAGCTCAGTGTGCTCTGGACCTGGGCCCCACCCACAGTAGGCTGGGAGGTTCACAGAGATCCCCTCCTCATCCCGTGTGCACCCTTGCTCTCTGCAATAGAGGGTGGGGAGCACGGCGTTTGGACCAATGCCTGTTGGAATCCAAAGCACCTATGCTATAGTACACTCATATGCTCCTTGATGACAGGGGACCTGACTGCTGAATGACCACTTTTAGGATTTGTAGCTGTTGCTGCTCTTGATTCCCCATGACCACAATCCACCCCTTGTTGGGACACTCGGTTGCATTGTGTTGGACTCCAGAGGCCAGCGCCTTGCCTGGGTTTGTGGTTTGCTGCCGTATCATCTAGATCCCATTATACCAGGTGGATCAGGCTTCTTCCCAGGGCCTGTAGGGAGCTCTCCACTTGGGGACGGCCCTCACCCCTGTAGACAGATTTAAGACACTCTGCCCTGCCAGCCTTCCCTGGCCTGCTTGGTAGTCCTGAGCTAACTGTGGAACAAATTACTCTTGATCTCGTTCTTCAGGCCTCCTCAAGTCCTGTGTCAATGTTCCAGATGTCCTTCCCGTCTTTCAAACCTGTGTGCTGCTTGACTTTCAGCTGCGTACTTTGCCTGGGGGCTTCCTTTGGCCACAGGAGACTTCTTTGCCCAGACTGGAAGCGCTGGGGAGTTGATGCTCCTTGGGGGAGTTTTCAGTGAACAACTGAGGGAGTTGGTGGATAAATACCCCAGCTCCCTGGCCCCAGCAGAGGGCCTGGCTAAGGTGTGTATTATTCACTGTCTGCCAGGGTTCCAGCAGGATGAAGCTCCAGCGGTAACTTGCTTAATAAAACTCTTTATGGCTGGGTGCGGTGGCTCATGCCTGTAATCCTAGCACTCTGGGAGGTCGAGGCAGGCGGACCGATAGAGCTCGGGAGTTCGAAACCAGCCTGAGCAAGAGCGAGACCCCGTCTCTACTAAAAAAATAGAAAGAAATTATCTGGACAACTAAAAATATATAGAAAAAATTAGCCGGGCATGGTGGTGCATGCCTGTAGTCCCAGCTACTCGGGAGGCTGAGGCAGTAGGATCACTTGAGCCCAGGAGTTTGAGGTTGCTGTGAGCTAGGCTGACGCCATGGCACTCACTCTAGCTAGGGCGACAGAGTGAGACTCTGTCTCAAAAAAAAACCAAACAAACAAAAAAAAAACCTTTATCATGTGGCCTTGACCCCTTGTTTGCCTGCCTTCTTCCCTCCTCTACTGGGTCTCCTAGGATAACCTCTGAAACACGTGATTTGCACCTGAATCCTCATCTCTGCCTCTCTTCTAGGGCCCCCAGAACCTAGCACCAGCACCTCCTGTTTGGGTTAAAGGCTGTTCCTTGACAGTTTCCTGGGGCAAGTGATCCTGTGACTTTGAGTGTGGCAGCTGCCCAGGCTGCTGACCTGGGCACCTGCTGCCTCCAAGCAGGAAATAGAATAGGTATGAGGAGGGGTCAGACAGCTTCACCTCTCTGAGCCTTGGTGTCCTCACTGAGAAATGGGGTTTATCATGGCTGCCTTGGAGGTCACAGGGTTTTGACGAGGGTTAAATAATTTATATCCACAGTGGTTGTCATACTAGGATGGAATTCTGCTGCAATTCCTTCCTGCTCTGGAAACAACCTCATAAGCCCTCCCGGAAGCCAACCTCATAAGTCCTTTGGAAGCATGGGGCCCTGGCAGTCGGATGCTCACGTCCATCGGGGAGCGAGTGAGATCTGTAATGATAAGGAGGATCCCGACCAGGGAGAGGACCGCACTGACAATGTTCGTGGTGATGCTGCCATTCACCTGGAGGAGATGGAGGGAGAGGAAACGGTGAGCTGAGTCTGCAGCCGGCTTGTGGGGGCCTCAGGACATCAGAGAAGAGGGAAACAAGGACAGAAAAGAGATGGTCGGGCAGGAAGAGAAGCCAGGATAGTGAGATGACAATGTAATATTTCACTCAATGTGCAAAGTCCTTTTAGAGCAGGAGCTGGATTTGTTTGAGAAAATACCTTGCTAAGCAACGGAGGGGTAAGAAATGAGATTCGGAAGGTTGCACTGGGAAGAGACAAGGCAAGGATGCCGAGCTGCCTGGCAGAAGAAATGAGCGGGGATTCCAGGCTTGCCTTGGGAGAAGGGAGTGGGGGAGACTTGGTCCCTGCGGTGGCAGGCTGGGCCCTGGGCTGGCAGGATTGGCTGGGGAAGGTTTTCAGGCCCAGAATGTCTAATATTCAATTTTAAGGGATCTGCTGCTCAATGTTGAGAGGCTGAAATCCTCCAATTACTGACTCTCCATTTCCTACTCAAGCTGGTTCTCTTTAGGGGGGTTATGGTGAGGGAGACAGGGAGACAATGAAGAAGAAGGGACGATGCCCCCCTTTTGGGCTGAGGCCAGAGCAGCTATAAGACACAGAGTGAGACTGAAGTTTAATGTCAGAGCAAAAGGAGACCCCTGGGAATTGGCTGACACATTGCACAGGGCCTTGGACTTCCCAGAGGATGTGGAACAGGGCTTGACCCAATCTTGTTGGGACATTAGGGTCAGTGTGAGCTGAGCTGATGTTGGGGTGCCAGGGGGTTTCTGCTCCTACTGAGGGGACTGAGGTAAGGAAGACTGTGGGGTCACAGACATTTGCCCTGCAGACTGGGGATTGGTAATTGGGAACCCGTAACCCTGTCAGACAACCCAGGCCGTGGCTGACCCATGGCTTTGCAATGAAAAGGCAGAAGAGAGACGAGAAGCCATGCAGAGAAGGTGAAGAGAGGGAAGGAGGATGTGAGAAGGAGGGAGATGAGAGCAGGGCCACCACGGAGCTCGAAATCTATCCCAGAGCTTCGTAGAGGCTGCAGCAGAAACCAAAACATGAACACATATTAATACCATGCCAGATATTGACACAGAGAATGACATTCCAAAGGTACAAGGGAGCTCTGGGCCCTATGCCCTTCGCTGGGACTCTAAATTGTTCGAGGCAAACATTTCTCTCACTTTTCTAGGTCTAGCCAAAGAGGAGGGTGAGAAATTCCTTAAAGAGGTGGCTGAAATGCACACACATTTCTGTGTGGCCCAGGCTTGGCTTTCTGCTTAATTCAGAGCACCCGTAAGTCATTGAGCTGGGAATACTCATGAGTTTCCCAAAGGCTAAGTTTTTGAGTAGTAAAATGCAATAGGTAAAAAGAGAACAGCTTTGGAAGCAGAGAGCTCTGGGTTCAAATCCTGGCTCTGCCATGTGCTCACTGTGCGATCTTGGGCAAGCCACCTGACCTCTCTGTTCCTCAATGTTCTCATCTGCAAAATGGGGATAGTAGAACTTCATAGAGCTGTGGGCATTGAATGGAATAAAGTATGTAAAAGCACTGAGCTCAGGGCCAGGCCACACGGCTACCTGTTTTCTCATGTTTGGTAGAGAGTCACATTCTAATATTCAGGGGCCATCAAAGATGGTATTGTGACTCACCATGCAAGTGCTGTTGTCCTTTTTAGCCACTATGGAGAGGGATCCAGATACAATAAACTACACAGACAAAAAAAAAAAAGAAAGAGTGAACAGTTATGCAGTGTGTTAAAAAAGACAATCATCCATTCAGAGGTGCATTTCTTAATATTTAAGTTCTATACACTTGTCTCACAAAATATGCAACGTCTTCTCAACATTTTTACTGTCCCGATGGTTAGGCACCAAATATACTAAATACTGTGACACTCCAACTCCTGTATATCTAGGCTAACGCCTTCCTTCCCCCTAAAAACCTGATTTTTGTTCCAAGATGCTATAAGTCTCATTATTATTATTTTTTGACTGATTCCCCCTGAGCCCGTTGCCTGGGCATATCATTGCCAGACTCATTTATTGCTGATTGGGCCTCACACTGCCCTGTGCTCCACTGTGATCATGGAAAACCAGGGCCGGGGAGGATGGTGGGTAGAGCCTTGGGGCTGGGAGGTAGGAGACCTGGGCTCCTGCTCTACCTTTGCTGCGTGCTGTGGTCCTGGACCCAGGCTGAGGGTCCTAACTAGCACCTGGTGCTGCGAGGCAGGTGATGGGCATATGGACACCAGAGGCAGTAGGAACTAAGTCCCGTTATGAGAGCCCTGAGCTGAGGGGTCTGGGCATAAGACCTTCCTCTAGAACCTGCTGGCTTTGAGGATGTGGTGGTCATCTAACTTCTCTGATCTCAGTTTGGCAAATAGGTATAGATGATGATCCCTGCCCTCTCTGCCTGCAAATGTGCCCTACAGTTCAAGTGGGAGAATAAGCGTGGCATTTTCAATGGGGAGGACAGGGACACTCAGGGGTCTTGCCAGGTCTCTTGAGCTACCCCTCAAAGGAACTCACTTCCTCTGTCATTGCAGGAGCCTAGAAGGCAGTAAGGTTTGGGCGGAAAGGGCAGACTTGGGGCTTGCTGGGAAGCTACCGCAGGGCTCTTGGCAGAGGATGGGAGCAAGAGGCTCTCAGCCCTCCAGCTGTGACACTTTGCCCACAGATGGGACTTGATTGTGTTCAAGGTGTCTCCCCAAGGGACAGGCATTCTTTTCGCTATTGTGTGGGAAAAGCAATAGACTTGGGCTGGAAGCCGGAACAAGGTCATCAGGGTGATAAGCTAGTTTAAGATCTGGCCAAATGTAACAGAATGTTACATTTTAAGGGCAATATTGAAAACTCCAAGTTTGAGTTAAGGAAAAGCATATTTTATGGACCTAATCTGAATTTATGTTACTTGTGAATTTATGTTTTATATGTTAATCCTCCTAGGGCAGGATATTTGACATCCTTTGCATCTTCTTAGTCAGCCCAGTATGTAGCAATCAAATAGGTTTGTCAAATGAACTTCAAAAATGTCAGGTCTTAAAATAACCCAATGGATTAAGGCAGTTAGTTGACATATCTGATGATCTTGTGACAGTGCTGG
>NW_012145190.1:218698-247850 GCF_000956105.1 Propithecus coquereli
GATGAATTTCTTTGTATTTTTAGTAGAGACGGGGCCTCGCTCTTGCTCAGGCTGGTTTCGAACTCCTGAGCTCAAACAATCCGCCTGCCTCGGCCTCCCAGAGTGCTGGATTACAGGCGTGAGCCACCGTGGCCATGCTACTCTTAATGGCAGTCTAGAGAAGTCCTTCTCAAACTTTAAAGTATATAAGAATCCCCTGCAGATCCTGCTAAAATTCAGATTCAATAGGAAAGATTCTGCATTCCTGACAAGCTCTCAGGTGAGGCTGCTGGTCCAAGGACCACACTTTGAGCAGCAAGGGTTGGTCGACTTGTGCTTCTCTACCCTTTTCACAAATAGATTTCCTTACAGCTGCCCTCTGAGGAGCTCCAGGGAAGTCTCCATGCAGTCAGATGCCACTGAGCGCGGAGTTCTGGTTTCCTCTAGCCCCACCTGGCTGTGGAGTGGTGTCTCCAGGCACACCTAGAGCCACTCACGGCATGCTAGCGGAGTGGTCTTGCCCACATGCTCTAGGAAGCACACACAAGCAGTCACAGTGGCATAGTCTGTATTGTGCAAAACTACAGGCGTTCTAAATGTTGGTCAACAGGAGAATGGATAAATAAATTATAGTGTGATACTATACATTAGTGAAAACGAATGAACAGCTCTTGCAACACAGATGAATCTCCCAAATAAAATGTCCAGTGGGGAAAAAAGCTAGTGGCATACAGATATAGTGTGATTCCACTTATATGGGCTTGCAAATATGCACAACTAAGCCACACATTGCGTAGCGTTGTATGTGGTTGGGCTATAAGGAAAAGCAAGGGAATGATGAACACAAACTTGAAAATAGTGGTTACCTCGGGGCAGGGAGGGGATACTCTTACCGATTTTATTGATGTAACTGTTGGTGATACTTTGTTTTTTAAGTTAGGTGGTGGATACTGGGTGTTAATTTTTTAAAAATTTAATGTTTATTATTTTCAATTGTGGTAAAATACACACAACATAAAACTTACCATTCACCTTCCGGTGGGCAGTTCACTGGCACCAAGCAAATTCACATTGTTGTGCAATACCACCACCATCCACCTCCGAAATGCCTTTCATTGGCCCAAACTGAAACTCTGTCTCCATTAAACACTAATGTCCCACTACCTCCTTTCCTCGGTCTCTGGGAAAACCACCATGCTACTTTCTGTCTCCATGAATTTGACTATTCTAGGTACCTCATCTAAGTGGAATCATACACGTGGGTGTTCATTTTATTATTGTTATTTAAACTCTACAACATTATACATGCTCAGTGGTGTGTCGGTAAACATTTAACATCCACCCTGCGAGGTGGCAGGCGTTCAGGCAAAGGCCCTAATTTGGAGCATTTGTTAATTTTCATGGTATATACATACCCAGTATGGCCAGTTTCCTGCTACCAAATGGTTTGACAGCCATTTTACATAATTCCTGAAAATGTTATAATTAGCTCTCCTGTGTGGTAGGTAGTTGCTGTCTCCAGCACACAGCTTTACATACTCTGAATTACATATGTGCTATTTCATAAAAAGAGAACTCCACTGTTGAAGTACAGGGTGATGAAAGTTTGCAGCCAATAGTTCAGAATAGGCTGGGGGGCGTAGCTGGGGCACGGGGGTGGCGGTTAGATCCTTGACCCTTTGCTGCCCCTGCAGAGCGAGGTGGCTGGCTCTAGGCTATGAGGGTCATGTTACTGGGAATGGGATCCCATGCTCCTTAGTCCTCTGCTTTCTCCTTGTCCCCTGCCGGTGACCCAGGAAGGAGACCGCACGGCCTTGTACTCACGGATAGTCCTCCCCAGACTGGGTACCCTGACAACCCAGTCATAGTGTCACCGAAATACAACGCAGGGTTGATTGCGGAGAAAATATGCGTCAGGCCAATGAGGATCTGGACGGCCTGTGGGGCAGAAAAGTCACTGTGAGAGAACAGAAGTGGGTGGGGGCCGGTGGGCTGTGCAGCCGCACTCTGCAGCCCCAGATGCACCCCTGAATCTCCCCAGGTATGATTGGTGTTGGGACTCCCGGCAGACCAACTGGTTCAAAATCTCTGGGGGTGGGGTCCATGCCTAGGTCTGTTCCTGAAGCTGCACAGGTGATGCTGATGTGCACTCAGGGTGGAGAACCACAGGCATACGGAAAAGGGAAGACCATTGAGCACAGAGGAAGAAAGAAACATCTGCCTTTCACACCGATCCCACAGGCGTGCAGAGATAGGCCAAGCTGGGGAACTAAGCCTGGGCTTTGTGGCAAACTACCTGGGCTTGTTCCTGGCTGTGGCACTGGCCGGCTGTGTGGCCTCCGGCGAACACCCTCTGTGTGTTGGAGTTTCCCTATTTGCAAGATGGGGATCCTAGCATCTGGCTTGCAGGGGCGCTGTAGAGATCAGAAGTGCGCGTGAAGCTTGGAGGCCAGTTGCTGGTGTGTGGTAGGTTCCAATGCCCTCCACCGACCCCACTGCTCTTCCCCACGCCCCATGTTCTCTTTTCAACCTTCCTTGCAATGTGCCCACAAGTCCCCTTTGCAATGGGCACACTGGGGGGGTGCTTCGTCCCCTTCAGGGCCTGTGTTCCTCCTTCTCCCTCTGTGCTTTTCCTCCACTGCTGCCTTTGTCTGAAATCTACTTGCTATACTCTCGTCCTGCTGAAGTCCTATTTTTCCCTTAAGGATCAGCTAAATCGTCTTGCTGACCCCCTCCCCATTCAGGCCGAGTCCCTTCCTATTTGGGGACCCTGCAGCATTTGCTGTCCCTGAGAACTTGGGGGTGACGTTTGGCTTCTCTGGGCCTCAGTTTCTTTAGGGGTCACATGACCAGAGTAGAGCAGACGTGTTCGTCTCTCCTGGTCTGTGAGTCCCTGAGTTGGTGACACACCTGGATTTCATGCGAACATCCCTTCCTGAGACAACGCGCTCGATTTTGTCTGCAGGCCACTTTCTCTGTATCCTAAGGGGCAGGCATAGTTTCCTCCCCAAAATAAAATTGTAATTCACTAAAGATAGTCTACACTTTTGGCTTTGCATTGTGTTTGACTGGACTCCTCAGGCATTTGTTCTGGCTTAAAATAACTGTTTTGAGAAATATTTGAATCTTTCCAAAATGCCTTAAAGTAATTGGGAGCCAAAGTTAATAAGCATTTACTCAGTATTAATACTAAAGATAGTAATCACAATATAAAATTATAATACAAAATTACTATGTAACATCACATACTATCTTTACCTTTTGTAGGATTTGCACACACATTTATAATCTCCCTTGATGCTTGTGACCAGGATTTCTGTGCCTGAGACTGTTTTATAGAATTTAGTCCAAGCTTTGGTTTCGGTAAGTTTGGGATGCAAACAATGCCTTGCTTTTCGTACAATCTACTTGTCTATTCCTGAAGGATCACAGGAGGGATAGGTTGGGGTGTTGGTAAGTGTGCCCCATTCCTGAATCTGTTCTCATTCTCCTGCCTCTAGGAGGGGGTCTGTAACCTCTCAAGGAAGCTGGTCAACTTGCACTCTTTGCGTGCCCACAACGACCTATGCATATGACTTATGCTATTGCCAGAAGGAATTATAGTTATGGCAGCTGCTATGAAATGAAGAACCTCCCTGATCTTCAAGGATGGTGCCTCGGGCACTCCTTGCAGAGTGCCTGCCATGTGGAATGGGTGGGTGCATGTGGGTCCAGCACCTGTCACATGCCAGTCCCCACGCTAGGAGTTGGCCGGGTGTCTGGTTCAGGGGCACAGGACTGATCTAGTTTCTGCCTCCAAACTGGAATGGAATTGAGCTTTGTGAGATGCCGAATAAAACTGGAGGAGGCAGGAGCTTCCTTGGCTGAAGAAGGAATCACAAAACCTCAGAGCGGGAAGCTAGAAGGAATCTAAGAAAACAGCTTGCTAGACCTTCTCATTCTAAAGATGAGGAAATTGAGGCCCAGAGAGGGTCAGGGATGTTCCTGAAGCCATTCAGCAAGCCTAGTGGGCCCTGAGACCTGGGTCTCCTGACTTTCTGGTCGCTGGTCCTTTTAGAGAAACTGTTGTTGAGCTCTGCTACTGACAGCCAGGTGGGGGAGGTTTCAGGGAGTTGTTGGCATCCATGGGGTTGTGCTAGGCCCAGCCTCCAGAAACCGCCTTTTGTCCTTTGCCCTTGCTATCTGTTCGCTTCCTCATTTAAGAGCACGAGAAGTGGGCTTATGAAGTAACCCAAACTGGAAAGAAGAAGAAATCACACTCACCCCCAATGTTTTGACCTCCTCATTTATGAATTTCTTGGGATTAAATGTAGGAAATGATCCAAATGGTATGTTCCATTGGAATGGGTTTGAGGTGTGTGTCGGCCCAGGGAAGATGTTCGGAGGATTCTGAGGATCTCCAGGAAGGGTCTGGAGGTTTGCTGTGCCCTGTGTGTATTGGATCACTGCGGGTGGAGGCTGCAAACCGGCCATTCCCACTGGATTCTGGTTCACCGCGAGTGGGCTCCGTAGGTTTGCTCTTCCTGTGTCACGCTGGAGTACGGTTGATGAGGTTGGGTAAGTGGGCACCCCCGAAGGCTGCTTGTGGCTTTCAGAGGCCACAGGGTCCCTGGACTGGATGACATGGACATTACCGGGGGCAATGATGCCAGGCACATTGTTGGCTCGAACCGCCTGCTCGGTCATGGAGCACAACTGCTGCAAAACACATGAGAATGTCCATTCCCTCCCCTGACAAAACAAATAATCCATCTTATCTCATTCTTGTCTTTAGTTTCATCTTCATGAAAATAAAAACCACCTACCATGGTACCATACCAAATAAGCTTCTTGCCTCCCTTGTGGTCCATGTCCTTGGGACATGCTGTTGGAGAGCGTTAGTAAGGGCATCACTTAGAGTAAGACCTGGGAAGTGGTCCTGATTTGACCTTGATAAGCTGGACTTAGAGCATTTCTTAATTTTCCCATGCTGTTGAGCAAGGATGCAAGGGAGGAGGTAGCATGTAGCCTCCTCAGAACACTGAGGACATTGTGGAAAGAGACCCCACCCAGACCAGAGGACAGGTCACTTGTTAGTTGTTATGGCTGGTGGTTTCATCTTTCTACCTACATTATACTTACTGGCAGGAAACCAAATCCTATGGCACAAAGTAACATGGGCTGGATTCCAGAAGGATGCTGTAGAAGCTCTCTGCCCCCTCTAAAGTGGACCCATCACATTGCACACTGTCCCACCCCCCTCCGGAGTGAGAGAAACACTCCGAACTGTCAGCAGCCAACTTGGGTTGGGTGCTGGCTCAGGCATCGGCACTATTTAGTATTAATCATCTAGAAAATAAACTCAAAGGCAAGACAGCATCAGGGCTAAGAGATTAGGCAGTCCTGAGTCCGTTTCTCAGTTTCATTTTTTAGTCGTACGACATTGACCAAGTTGCTTAAGCTTTCAGTTTCCCGTCTATACAAGGTGGATGATAACAGCACCTTCCCCAAAGGGTGTTTGGCAGATAGAGTGAGAAAACTCGCACAGAGCCTGGCACAGAGGAAGCATTCAGTTAACATTTGTGCTTTGTTTAACGGTAGAGACCATCCCTAAGAGAAGGGCCATTTGTTTTGAACATTTTTCCTAATTGACTCCCAACTATTTTGTTTGTAGTATTAATACTAACAGCAATGGCTCTCAAAGTGTGGTCTCTGGACCAGCAGTATTGATATCACTGGGAACTTGTCGGAAACGCAAATTCTTGGTTCCCTTCCCCGGATCTACTGAATCAGAAACTCCAGGAGTGGGAATTTTAACCTGTTTTCCAGGTGATTCTGATGCTGCTAAACTTTGAGAACCACTGCTGTCCAGAAATGCCCTATAGTTCTCCTTGGTGGTTTCACTTCCCTTTCCTTGGACCCCAACAGTTAAAAATATTGCCTATACAGAACTTCCAGAAATTCCTAGCTTCTTGTTTATTTTAAAAATCTAGTTGGTCTCTAAGGCCTGTTTCCACTTTACTCTTCCATAAGAAAAACAGCTGTCATTTGTCTGTCACTTGACAGCGAAGGCATTCACCCAGGTCTCCTCACACATTTCGATCCTGCCCACACCTCTGCAAGGTAGGGAGACCGAGGCTCTGAGGGTGGAATGACTTGCCTATGATTATGCAAATTGCAGTGGTATCTCTGAGACTCAGGTTTATTTTCTGACTGCTGTTTGCATTTCACTGTGTTTTCATTTCCCAGAAGGAATGTTCTATCTGCCAGGTGACATGAATGGCAGAATGTTCAGCAGTGTAAACTGAGACTATGGCAGGCAGCAGGAGTCACTTCTGCCTTAGACCTGGAGCATTCCTTGCTTTCTCAGAGGAACAGCAGGTTTCCAGGAGGGTGTTTTACAATAACAGCTACAGAGACCATGGATGCTCATGCCTCACAGCCTGGTAGATGTAAGGCAATTCCTTTAGTGACATATGATTATTATTTTTTCAGTGATATGTTATTGCCATTGCCACGACCATGTTGCAGAAAAAGGAACTGAGGCTCAGAGAGGTTAAACAACTTGGCTGTAGTCACACAGTTAGGAAATGCTGAAGCTGAGACTTGAATTACGAGAACTGAAAGTCCGTCTGCCTTCAATTTTCATAATGAATGCTGTGCTAAATGTTACATCCTGCTTCATGATACAAAAAATAGATTATTTCTATCTTCCTTTCTTCAGAGCAGCCTTCCTTCTGTGTGTGAAAACAAATAACTGTAGACCCGACAACTGGCACAGACAGCTGGACCTTTTGATGGATGCTCCTGAGATCCCGTCAGTTCTACCTCCTACCAGAAAAATGTCAGCAACAAAGAAGGTGGTTTGGTCAGAAGGCTTTCTACCTACCGGTTCTAGGTTGAGGTCCTGAATAAACTGATCACAGCGTGCCTATCGCTAGACTCAGGGAAAGCGTCAGCCAGAAGAGGCCTGCAGAGTCTCCAGCCTTCTGTGTTAAGATTGCTGTGTCCATGCAGAGGAGTGAGCTAGTTTCAGGAACCTTTAGTTACCTCCCAGCTGGCCAAACGCTGCATTTGCGAGGATGGGTTGCTGCAAGCCCCGTCTTGCTGGAGTGCACCAGTCTATGTACAGAACCCTGACTCCCTGCTGCTCCCGAGAGACACTTCCCAACGCCTGTCTAGGTCCCACATCTCTCCGGGGAGGCCTGGTCACTGGCAGTCTCGCCGAGGAATTCACAGAAGTCTTACCTTGCAGTCCTGGCAAGCCTTCGGATACTCTTTCTTTAGGCTCTGTGGGTTTCTGCAGCCTGGCAGAAATTCCTAACGAGGGAAGAAAAATTAGGTTTCCCTTTCAAGCTCCAAAGTCCTCTTCGCAGTTTCATCTAGAGTTAGTTAATGAGTCTGTTGTTTGGCTTCCACACTGAACTTATTTGCCCCTCAGAGTATTTACGGCCCTGGTTAAAAGAGGATTTCACAGGAACTTCTTCCAAAGCCATTGATGAGTATTTGTTATTTGGTGTGTGCTGGTTAGTGTGCTGGGATACAAGGTGCTCTAGAATTTACAAGGAGTCGGCGAGAGGGAATATAACCATCGCTGGGTAATTTTAGCACAGACATGGCCAGTGACAAACAGACCATGAGTGGTGACACAGTTGGGAGATGTGTCAGAGAGCTGGGAGGTTGAAGTGGACATCCAGCTGAGGCTGAACACTGAGAGGAGGACTGGATTCAAGCTGCACAGACGGCACAGCGTAGTCCATATTAACTCATCCTTCACCCGTCCGTGAGGACTCTCTAGAACTTTCCATTGAAAAAAATCTCTTTGAAATCCAGTATCTTAAATGTGAGCTGTCAGGGGTTGGGTGGGGGACGTGTGTGTCCCCAGTTCTCCCAGCCTTACAGGATTGATCACTCTTTCCTGTAGTTTCTCGTGGACCGTTTAACCGTCATCCTACACATAGTGGCCCCACTCCCGGTAACTCGGAGGATATTTGGTAGTGAATTGTGCTTTCTCAGTCACCTCTTGTTCCAATTTCCTGCTTCCTGTACATGCCTGCCTCACTCACATCTCCCCTGTTACAGCTGTTTGTCCCCCAACATGGTCTGGGTCACAGAACGTAACTCCTGCTATGGCTTGGAATGGGTCCCTCCCCAGAAAGACATGTTGGAGTCCCAACCCCTTATCCAGTACCTCAGAATGGGATCTTTTTTGGAGATAGGGTCATTACATAAGTAAATAAATTAAAATGAGGTTATCAGGATGGGCCCAAATCCAATAAAGAGGGGGAAATTGGACACAGAAACATGAGCACAGGGAGAGCGCCATGATGCAGCTACAAGCCAAGGAATGCCACGGATTGCCACAAACCATCAGAAGCTGGGAGGGGGCAGGGAACAGATTCTCCATCATAGCCCTCACAAGACCCCAACTCCACCCACACCTCCACCTCACACTTCCAGCCTCCAGAACTGTTAAGTTAATAAACCACTCAGTTTGTGCCACTTTGTCACAGCAGCCCTGGAAAATTAACAAAGCTCCCTTCCTGGATTTCCCTAAAATTTTGCTCATACAAAGCAGTTCTGAGTAGTGGAATTTTACTAAAAGTGGGGGTCATGGGTGTTGGCAGTGCAGCAAAGCAGAGGGATTAATTTAAAATTGAGTATTGGATGTCCCTGATCTTAGCTCCCTGTCCGTTCCTGCCACAGAGAGCTTAAGCCTGCCCTGTCTTCTCCTGGACCCTGGTTCTCCTCCCCTTGCTTTCCTCTTCTTCCCATTTCACAGCCTCCTCCTTGGCCCTTGCAGGGATACCACCCCACCTCCTGCCCCCCAATCTACAGACTCTTCCCACATTATTATGTAGAGCACTTAGCTCTCTCTGTTTTAGCTGCCCCATCCTGGCCAGTCCTTGGAGTGGGAGGAGGGCTCCATTTTCCGTACTCCAAAAGATCCAAAAATCGTTGTCCGCTAAGGAAATCTGCTGCCACTTGAAAAAAATAAATGCTTGCTCCCTTTGCAGCATCCTTTTCCAAACTCCCCTAGCATTTTATTTGGACCGCTCTTGTGTCCTTGCACCACGGTTATCTGTGCGTGTGTGCGTCCTTCCTTTTGTGTCTCTGAGCAGTTAAGGGTGGGATCCAGGTTCTTATCTGCAGAGGCAGGTTCTTGGTGATTGATGAACGAGTGACTAGGTGCCTGAAGCTGGTGGGCTGAAGGCAGGAACTATTGACAGACTGGCTGGAGGACTGGGATTTGGACACTGTGGGAAGAGGGATTGAAGTGGGAACAGGCCTTGAATGCTGTGGCCAGGAATTTAACCTCATCCTGTCAGTGCTGGGAGCTCTCTCAGGGCTTTGAGAAGGGGAATTTTCACTTGAAAGCTCACATTTTTATCATTGGTAACAAAAACTGTCCATTGTTTTCCTTTTTTTTTTTCTTTTTTTTGAGACAGAGTCTCACTGTGTTGCCCCGGCTAGAGTGCCGTGGTGTTAGCCTAGCTCACAGCAACCTCAAACTCCTGGGCTTAAGCAATCCTTCTGCCTCAGCCTCCCGAGTAGCTGGGACTACAGGCATGCGCCACCATGCCCGGCTAATTTTTTCTGTATATTTTTAGTTGTCCGATTAATTTCTTTGTATTTTTAGTAGAGACGGGGTCTCGCTCTTGCTCAGGCTGGTTTCGAACTCCTGAGCTCAAACAATCCGCCTGCCTCGGCCTCCCAGAGTGCTAGGATTACAGGCGTGAGCCACTGCGCCCGGCCTCCACTGTCTTTCTCGAAGTGACATGCTTATTTTGTTCATTTTCAAGAAAACACCTGCCAAATATCTAAGTCTGAATAGCCATAGTTTATCTGTCAGTCATTCTTTCCAATAAAAATGGTGTTGCTTGAAAAAAACGGTGAGTTCAGCTGAGAAATCACATAACTTCACAAGTGCTTTTTCTTAGGACCACCGCTGTGTTTCAACATGCAGCGGAAGTGCTTTGTGAGTACGTCCCATTTCGTCACACGGAATATTAAAAAGGTGAGTACTTAAGAGTCAAGATTTACTACAACAAACAATTTTCAGTGCTTAGTCAAGGATATTCCTAAGTGAAACTAGTATTCCATCCCCCTCCCCCACCCCCACCCCTGCCTGCATGGTGGTGAAGAGTATAATGACTACTAGTATAGTTTGGTGGCAATGCCTTGATTCTCACTCAAGTGCCAGCAGTTTTACCCACCATTGCTTTTGTACCATCAGTGCATGTCAACACACTGAAAAAGGCAAATAGCATCTTAGCATTATTATGAAAATAGTCTTGATCTGTGGATCTCCTGATAGGTCAAGGACCTTTGGGGGTTCTGTCAACCACACTTTGAGAAATTCTGGTGTAGACACAGGTACTTCCCCCTATAGAAGAATTAGTTATATTGGGACCCCAGCACATCTGCTCGGTACCAGAGGAAGGTGGTGCAGCTCTCTTCTTGTAGCAGGTAGCCCTTTAAATAGCCAACTTGTTTCGTTCATTATGATACTTCCTCAGTTAATTGAAAACGTTTTCATACATGTTTTTGGGGACTGGTTCAACATATGAAGTTTGTTCTTGAGCTTCCGAGTTCCTCTAGGGAATGGCACGACCAATCTAGACTCCCTGACTTCCATTGGAGGCATGGCCGAGAGATGGGGGCACATTGGACTCAGGGTCCAGTCTATGTCTCTTCAGTAATCTTGGTTTACAGTATCCCAGTGTGGAGGTGAGACTAGATTCATTTTCTAAATCATCAATAAATATGTATTGAGCACTTACTGTGTGGTGAAGATCGCTCTAGATTCTGGGACTATATTAGTGAACAAAATTGGAAAAAAGTAGCCTTGGCTTTGTGCTAGGGGAGACATACAACACATGAGGAAGTAAAAAATGTGTATCTCAGATGTTAAAAAAAAGTACTATGGAGAAAAATAAAACTAGGAAGGAGGGCAGTAGTGCATGGATAGCTGGGGGGTGGTTTGCAGTTTTAAAAAGGTGGCCAGGGAAGGCCCCACAAGGAAAGTCACATTTGAGCAGGGATGGAAGATGTTGAGGGAGGGAGCCTTGTGGATGGACAAGGTAGGAGATTCCTGGAGAAGGAGCTGGGAATGGAAAGGCCTCCCTGGGGGCGGTGAGAACAGCCATCAAGGGGCCAGGGTCAGGTTAAGCAGGAGAGCAGCAGGGGAGGAGGTCAGAGATCTGATGCTGCAGGGATTGTGTGGCATTTGAAGGTCTTGCTTTTTACTTGGAATGAATTGGGAGACTTTAGCAGAGGCTATTGAGGAGAGGAGTGATATGATTAGACTTAGGATAGATAAAGATTAAATCTGGCTGATGGGTTTAAGGAGGGAGGGGCAAAACAGGGGGCTAGTGCAATAATCCAGGGGGTGGGGAAAGCAGTGGCTGGGGCCAGGGTGGTAGGTGTGAAGTGGCTGTTCCGAAAATATTTTGGAGGTAGAGCCCATAAAATTTACTGGCAGATTGGATGGGAGAAAGAGCTGAGTCAGAGATGATGGCAGTGCCTTTGGTTGGAGCACCTGGCAGGATGGGGTTGCCTGGAAGAGCGAGAAGACCATGGGAAGATTAACAGCCAATTTGCTCCCACTGGGAGTGAGCAGCTTGGAACCTCATGGTCCTGGTACACAAAGGATGACTTCGTCATCATCACCACCATCATGCTCTTTCTTTGTGTTCTGTGGCCAGCATTGTGGACATCACAGGATGCAGTGGCAAAGAGCATGGGCTCTGGAGGGAGGGAACGTGGGTTAAAATCCATCTCCACCAAATACTAGCAGTGTGGACGTGGGCAAATTACTTAACCTCTCTGAGCCCCAGATTTTTCCTGTTTCTTGTTCCCAAAGCATAGATAATTCCACTCTATGTTATTAGAATATGAGATGAGACCATACGGGTGAAAGGGCATTGAACAGAATAACTTGGTAGATATTGAGGTCTCAATAAAGGTTAATTACTTCTTTTTTCAGAAGATTGTGTTCATTCAACAGGTATGTGTGAAGCACCTACAGCTCTGTGCCAAGCACATCGAGTGCTCAATAGTGGAGGGTGGGGAGTGTTCCTTGACCACATCATGCCCCCTGGCAGTCTTTGGACTGGTCCAATAGTTTATCTGTCGTGGCGTTTTGTTGCCCTTCTACCTGGGTGAAGTGTGATCTTGCTGCTCTTGCCTTTATTGCCCTCCGTATTTGCACAGACTCTATTTGCTCCTGGTTGTTGATTTAACTTTATGAGGCATACAAAGTGTGCTTGGTAACAGCCTCACCTGAGTGGGAAGAGGGAGGTGCATTGGCCAAAGGGGAGGGGAGGGACTTGGCCCACCAGAGATTGGCAGGAAGTGGACGGGCTGGGGCTGAGTCTTATTTGATACTCTGATTCCTCAAGTCTGAAGGAGAAGGGTCATCTTTGTTATCTCCCACATGGTAACTTCAGGAGTGTCTTATTTGCATTTCCACTTTGACTTAGTTCACTCTCAAGAGGAGCTCAATAGAGTTGTCTAACGATGGCGTGGGCTGTCTTGGGCGACACCATCATGATATGCACCCATTAGAAGGTGCTCAAAGTGAGAAAAAGCAGTCATTTGAAAAGATACTGTTGTGCATCAGAATCACCTGACAGGCTTGTTAAAACACGGATTGCTGGACCCAACCCTGCAGTTTCTAATTCAGTGGGTCTGAGATGGGGCTGAAGAATGTGCATGTCTAATGGACTCCCAAGTGGTGCTGATCTTGCAAGTCCAGGGGAATTACAGAGGATACCCAAGCACCTCACCAAGTTACCTGACCCAGAAACCTTCACATTGTCCTCAATTTCTGTCTCTTCCTCAGCTCCTCCTCCGCAATTCAATCCATTCCCTAGAGATCGCACCTCCAAACCAGGTCCCAGACAGTGTCTGTTTCCACCGTCACCACCTAGTTCAGACATTCAACAGCTCTGGGCTGGGCACCTACATCTCTGTACACTTCCCCAACCATGACTGTGTCCTTGGAGAAATTGGTTTCACCAGGGAGCTTCTGATTACCACACAGCCACTGCAGCAACACAAACACAAATGGCCTGGGAAGGGAAGTCAGAGTGGTGTGGATCACAGCATGGCTCTGGGGTGGGGCCCTGGGAAGCTTGTGTCTTTCCTTGACAGGATGTGTCCCCTGACACTGTAATGCCCGGTTCAAAGACTAACCACACCTTCCCCATGTAACCAAGGTTCTGAGGGAAGGCAGCAGGAGCTGTAATGCTGCAAGTGTGAATCAGCTACTGTGAAACATAAAGTCACAGCTTTATTTTTATTTTTTTTAGCCACGATACAAAAACTAGAATTTTTTTTCAGTCAAGAAAAAAAATAAAAAGTCCTCCAAATAAAACTCAGTGTCATCCTTGCTGTGCCCCTTCCCTTGCACTGTGCCCCTTCCCTTGCTTCCACCATGGGCCTGTTTCTCCCTGGATGCCTCTGGCTGTGGAAATCTGCACCATAATAAAAATATGTATTTGGTCTGTTTCCTCTGTTCCTGACACAGAGCTCCTAAAACTCCTGCCATTTCCTGAGCAGTAGGGGTGTTGGGAGAATCTTTTGTTCTAATATTGGGTGTCTGACCCTGGCACCTGATGCACAGCTCCTAACCCTTTGGAATTTCCTGGGTGACAGGAGTGTCTTCTGTCCTAATGAGGCGTGAGCCTTGGTGGCTCCTGGAGAGGGGGCTGGTCACTCGAAGGATCAAGCCATGGTTAGAAGTTTGGAAATTTCAGCCCTACTCCCCATCCTCAGGGAAAGGGCGAGGGGCCGGAGATTGAGTTAATATAATAATTGATCATGCCTATTCATGAATCCTCCATAAAAACCCCTGAACTACAGGGTTCAAAGAGCTTCTGGGCTGCTGAGCAGGTGCAGGGTGGTGGGCTTGGAGAAGGCATGGAAGCCCCCAGCCGTTCCGCATACCTGGTCCTGTACATCTCATCTATATGGCTGTTCACCTGCACGCTTTGTCGTTTTCTTTATGATAAACCAGGAAGTGGAAGTAAATCCCTTTCTGAGTTCTGTGACCACCAGAGGAGGGCGTATGGGAACTCCTGATTTATAGCCAGTTGGCCAGGAGTTCCAGGGACCCAAACTTGTCATTGGCACTTGAAGTAGGGACAGTGTTGTGGGACTCGACCTTTAACCTGTGGGATCTGATGCCAACCCAGGGAGAGAGTGGCTGAATTGAATGGAACCATAGGATACCCAGTTGGTGTCCACCAGAACATTGGTCAATGTGGGAAAAATCCCCACACAGTTTGGTGGCCAGAACGTTGAGTGTGAGAGTAGGAACAATTTGTTTTTTTCCCATGCAGAGCCTCAGACAGTGGCTGGAACTTATGCCTTGGGAGCAGGTGGCAGGCATAACCACCCAGGAAACAGCACGCTCCTTTCACGAGGAATCTCTAATTAGAGGAGGATGAGTCTGGGACCCAGGGGCTGATTGGTATAAACACTTTGTGGCACACCCATGCCCTGATTAGCACAATGGAACCTCACAGCTGCTTCCTCCAAGACACCACCTTGAGTACACTGGCTGAGAAGAGCTGCTCACACAGGAGAAGGAGGAGGCCTCTGGAGCAGCTGGAGCACAACCAGGAGACAGTGTTTCAGGGAGACTGTGGTTTCTTGGGTCAAATCCTGCAGATGGCCAGTAAGATAAAGTCAGAGACAGAAGCTGGGCTCGGTGACATGCAGAGCATGGCAGACTTTGGTGAGAGCAGCACCTTCAATGGGTGGGGAACTGGGGGAGAAAACCAGTTGAGAGTAGTGGGCGCTAAGGAAGCAGAGACAGTATCTCCTGACCTTAATCACCTGCCCTTTCTGCCATGTGGCTCTGCCTCTGCAGGGAGCTCTGGACTGGCTGTCAGGATTTCTGATTCTTGTCCTGGCTGTGCCCCAGCTGGGCCGATGGCCTTGGGCAAATTTCTGCCCTCTCTACCTATCTTAGTATGTTTTCTATTGCTATAGCAGAGTAACAGAGACTGGGTAATTTATAAAGAAAGGAAATTTATTTCCCACAGTTCTGGAAGCTGTGAAGTCCAACAGCATGGTGAGGGCATCTGCCGACGGCCTTCTCTCTGCATCGGAACATGGCTGAAGGGCAAGTCAACAGGATACAGAGAGAGGACAGACGCCAAAACTTAATCCTTTTATTGGAAGCCCATTTCTGAGATAACTGGCCCACTCCCAACATAACAGTATTAATTCACTCTTGAGGGAACGAAATAACGTGGCGGTGGTGAGTTCGCTGGTTCTGGGATGAACACTGGGTTTGTTGTATAGACATCTGGGTAGACCACGCTCACCTAGAAAACAGGTACACAGGAGGGGGCTAATAAGGGCGAAGGAAAGGCGGAAGGAACCAAGGCCCTGCCCTGCAGGAGCGAGAACCATGAAGGCCCCTGACGTCTCCACGCTTTTGGGGCATCTTTCCACGTGCTGAGGAACCAGGGACTCCAGTTGCTGTGCCGACAGCAGACCCGTCGGCCGTCGAAGTGCGCAGCCGTGAGACTGGGGAGCAGCGGAAGTGCGCAGCTGCGAGACCTGTGGGCAGCGGAAGTGCGCAGCCGCGAGACCTGTAGGCTGCGGAAGTGCGCAGCCGCGAGACCTGTGGGCAGCGGAAGTGCGCAGCCACGCGCACAATGCCGACCCCAGCGCGCCGGAGACCAGCGGTAGACCGCAGTCCTGCGGACCCAGGGCAGAGCGGGGCCATCTGGGACGGGAACTCGGAGTGTGGACTGCGAAGGACTATCTCTGGCTTCGAGCAGTTGGGGTCCCCTGCCCTCTGTCAGCCTCATGGGGAGAAAATCCCACCCGGTGTCTGTGAGGATCACGTGTGGGGGTGAAAGCGTGGCTATTTCAACACTCCCTGCCAGCGCCCCCCTGAGGGACAGGGTCATCGTGTTTGGGGAAACACCTTGACAGGTGGCTTCAGGTGCGGGGAGGCCTGAGGTGTGGTCTGGAGTCACACAGGGAAAGTGGAGCTGTTCTGTGGAGGACGGGAATAGGAATTTGAGGGTTCAGACAGGCTGCAGAGCGAAAAGCGAGATGGCACCAGGGGACAGATGGTCCCGAGCGCCATGGCGGGAGGTGCAGCCTGCAGGGAAAGGCTCCTGCCCGAGATCCAGACCTCGCCAAGCGGGGCTGGCGACGCTCCTGGGATCAGTGGTTTGCGGGGCTCCGATGTAAACCTCCGCCCTCCCGCTGACCCTCTGGAGAGAGCCAGTCATTGAGAGGACCTTCTTGGCTCATGACAGTGACATTTTGTGGAGGGGAGGAATGGGGACTAGCCCTTTGTCTTGGGAAAAAAGTCAGTGAAATGATCCCCGAATTGAACTAATTCAGCAGCAGGAGGGACCCAGGAGAAACGCAGGCCTCTGCTTGTTGTCCCCCGAGAACACCCAGGGGTGCGGGGTCTCCCAGAGCACCTGGGAGGAGAGTTTGAGGAGAACCCGCCTGCATCTGAGAAAGCCAAGGGAAGACCTCAACTGCCATTTGGGTTCCAGTTATGTCAGATGATAAACATGACAGTATTAATCATATCAATATTAATAAGGTACACAGCACTTGGTAGGTAACAAAAGTTTCTCAATTATCATTTTTAAAAATGGCCTTGAGGGGAGCCAGCTGCTCAGAGAATTCTCGTCTTTGGAGAGGCATCTCCTTAGCCCTTTCCTTCTCGCCCCTCAATTTACCAAGGAGTTTTTAAACATCCATTCGGTACAAGTGGCTGAGAGCAGAATCCTGACAGGCATAGTCTAGTGAGGGGGACAGATCCAGATGTAGATCAGTATAATTCACTTATGCATTTGACATTTAGACTCAGCAAGAACTAGAAGAGAGCAAAGAAAGCACCCAGAGCACTGAGAGATTTGATTCTTACCAGGGGATTTAGAGAGGGTGGGGGTAGGAGCGGCGTCCTAGGCAAAGGGAAGGCAGGATGAAGGTGTCTGAGTCAACGAATCCCAGAAGCTTAGCGTGGAAGGGCCCTTGCAGAGTATGCTGGTCCTTTTCCAATGTTTTTTTTTAAACAAAACTCTTTTATACATAAAATCTTCCAAGGAAAAAGGGTCCCTCAAGCCGCTGAGTTATTTGTTATTTGACTGAAAATAATTCCAGCTTTCCAACCCTGGAGCCCCTGCATTCGGGGTCATTATGTGCAAAGCTTGGACACAGTCTGGCCCTCCATGGTCAGATGGGGCGGCTGAGGCCTGAAGGTGGTGTGTTGGTGGGCATGGGGAGAGGTCTCTGCCCAAGTTGAGATGTTGGCAGAACTGAGATTAGAAGCCAAGTTTTCTGATTCAAAAACTACAGCTCTCTCTGTTCCAGGGTGTTGGCTGTGCTGCTGGGGTTTACTCTTTCCTGAACTCTCCCCATCCTCCTCTCCCTTAGCCCTTCCCCCAGCATCTGCTTCCACACCTGCTTGGTTGCTCGGTAGGTTCTTTGCCAGGAGGAAAAGACCCAAATATTCTTCAGTCCTACCTCTCCCAGTGGATGGGAGTAGCTGGAGTTCAGGGCGAGTGAGAGATTCTAAGGGAGGTGAGTCATAGGCACAGTGAGATAGAGGCAGATTCCTGAGAGGACAGATACCTGGCTGAGGAATTTGGACTTTCATCCTGAAGCATATGGGAGCCATAAAATGTTTCTGGGAGGGGAGGAACTCAAGTACTTTGGATCAATGACACGGACTCGACCTCTCTGGGGAGAGACTTTTCTTAGGAATGTTGGAGAGAGAAGTTTTCAAGTCTCTTGGAGAGAAAAGGAACTTCTGATCGAATACAAACAACAGTCAGTGGCCACCGTTATACTGAGTATACACCACAGCTGGCACAAATGCTTATGGAATGTCAACTACATGCCAGGCATGTATTCTAGGTATTTGAGGTATGACAGTGAATGCAACAGAAAAACATCCTTGCCCTTAAGAAAGCTTATATTGTCGTGGGAGGAGGCAGGCAGTAAGTCTGCAGAGGGTGTTAGAAGATGCTTAGGCTAGGGAAGATAGATTAAGGGAAGGGAAGAGGGGTGCTGGGATAGCATGAGTGTTGGGTTGTTCAGGTGGCCTCACTGGGAAGGTGGCTACTGAGCACTGACCTGAAGGCGACAGGGAAGGGAGGGAGGGAGCCATGGGGATGTCTGTGGGAACAGTGTCCCAGCCAGAGGGAACATTTCAGGCCCGGAGGAGGAACCATGCCTGGTGTGTTTGAGAAAACATCTGGGAGGTTAGTGTGGCCCATTGGTAAGAGCCAGAGGCTTGTAGCAGAGCCTGGGGTTGGAGGCACAAGGGCCAGCATCTTCAGGCTGCTGGAAGGTTGTTGGCTTTTTTCTGAGTAAAATTACAGCAGTGGAAGGTTTTGAGCAGAGAAGTGATGGGATCTTACAATTCCAGGGGATCCCTCTGGCTGCTGTGTGAACAACAGCTGCATGGAGGCCAGTGTGGGAGAGAGGGAGCGGTCAGGAGGCTGTTTCTGTGACCAAGAGGAGAGGCGTGGTGGCTCAGGCCAGCATGGGGATGGAGCAACTCGGGGAAATGGCTGGATTCTGGATGCATGTTGAAAGTGGCACTAACAGGACCGCCCAAGGAACTGGCTGTGAGGTGGGAGAGAAAGAGAGGGGTCCATCATGACCCCAGGGTTTTGTCCCAAGCACATGGAAGGATGGAGGTGCTGTCAGTTGGAATCAGGAAAGCTGAGAAGAGAAGGTTTGGGAAGTGAAATCTGGAGAGGACACTTGGATGTGGGGATTTCGAACTGTTGCATAGACTACTGGACGTGCCAGACTGGTGTGTAGGAGAGAGGATTGGCTGGAGCTGTGCATTTGGGAGTCGTTGTCATAGAGAAGGTGTTTCAAGTCACCAGGCTGGATGAGATTGACAAGGCAGAGAATAGAGAGAAAACAAGAGAAATGACAGTTGAGCCCAAGATATGGGGAAAAAGAGAAGAACGAGCAAAGGTGACAGAGAAGAGAGCAAGGGTGAAACCTGTAAGCCATGTGGAGTCCCTCAGAAAGAAGGAGTGATTGGGGTCAGGGGCCAGAGCAGGCTTTTGGAGAAGTGAGGCTGCAAGTAACTGCAGTGGGTCCAGAGGGGATCTGAGAGGAGAGCAGTGGAGGTGGGGAGTGTAGACTGTTATTTTAGAGATTTGTCTGAAAAGAGGACCAAGGAAATACGTGGCAGTTGATGGGGGAGGTGGGACCAAGAGAAGGTTGGTTTGTTTTTTAAGATGGAAGAAACAAAAACATGTTTAATGCTGATGGAAAAGCTCCAGTGAAGGGGGGAAGGTTGCTGATGTAGAAGAGAGACGGGGCGAGGGAGCGGGCAGAGAACTTGAGCAGGTGGGAGAGGATGGAGCGATTGAATTTACACGAGACACAGCCAGCTCATCGGTAGCTGCCCTGTTCAATGCAGTAGCCCCATGTGGCTCTTGAGCACTTGAGATGCGGCTAGTCCCAAATTCAGACGTGCTGTAAGTGCAAAATACACACTGGATTTCAAAAACTCAGTACTCCAAATGCAAAATATTAAGTTTTTATACTGATTACATGTTGAAATGACATTTTAGATATATTAGGTTAAATAAAATATACTATTAAAATTGCTTTCACCTGTTGCTTTTTTTCTTTTTAAAAATGTGGCAACTAGAAAATTTAAAATGTCCTACGTGACTTGTGTATTTCTATTGGACAGTGCTGGTCTGTAGTATGGGTTGGCAAATTATGGTCTATAGGCCAAATCCTGCCTGCTGCTTATTGTGTAAATAAAGTTTTATTAGAACACAGCCACGCCCATTTCCTTAGTATTTTCTGTGGCTGCTACAGGGCAGCTGGAGCTGTGACAGAGACTGTAGGCCTGCAAAAGCTTAAATACTTACTATCCGGGCTTTTACAGAAAAAGTTTGCTAAACCCTGGTCTATAGTAATGGGCAGGAAGGCAGAGCATGTGAGTAGAGGTGCCGCTTGGTGGGTACACACGCATCCTATGCACAATTGCATTGAGTTCTCTCAGCAACGCCGTAAGGTAGGTACTGTTTTACAAAGGCAGAAACCAAGACTAAGAAATGCCATGTGCTTAAAGCTGTACGTCAAGGACTTAGATGAGTGGAGACCCAAAAGTGTTTCTTTTTTTCCCTCCAATTTTTTTTATGGGTTAAAATATACATAATATAAAATTTACCATTTTAGCCATTTTTAAGTGGTATGGTTCAATGGTATTAAATGCGGCATTTACAATGTTGTGCAACTGTCACCACCATAACTCTTTTCATAAAAAAGTGTATCTTAATGTGGATTCTTGGAGCCCTAGTTCTGCAGCAGGTAAAGAGGCATTCTGTGAAAAATGATTTTGGGGTAAGTTACCTTTGAAAAAAGCTGGGTTGAATAAAGGTAAACAGGTGTTTGCTGCAGGACTTCTCAGAGCCTTTAACAAGGATTGTGGATCTTCCAGAGAGGCAACAATAAATAGAGATTTTCCCAAGGTCACCTAACTGCCTTCATAGAGCATATCATGGGAGAAGTGTTTTCAAGAATCAGCTTATCCCACAGGATACAGGCAGGAATCTCCACCCTAGTGTCTTGGGATGCAGTAGGCTCAGATACTCCATGATTCTGAGCCATGTACAGAAAGATACGCCCAGACATTTTGTGTGTCCCTTTGGAAATTTTCAAATAGATCTCATCTAGTTGTAGGGACTGGGCCTTACCCTAGATAACCTGCTTGTGAGAGAAGCAAAGCTACCATCTTGTTCTGTTGCTAGGGGAGCACAGAGCTTTGTCTGTGTTAATGGCCAGAGCTCTGTTGGCTGGATTTTTTAGGAAAGCAGGCGCCCGAGCCTCCCTGCAGAAAGGGCTGTGCGCTGCAGTGACTCTTGGCTCCTTGCTCTGGGGAAGGGCAGCCCGGGGCCCCTGGGAGCTTTGTGTCTCCTCTTGTGAGAGCCTCTAAGGGAAGCTATTCTCTCCTTCTTTTCCTTTCTCCACACTCTGATGCCTTAACTAAGGTGACTGTGTTGCCCCTTCCCTCCCCTGAATCCTCAGGAATCTTTTCTACTTGTGACCCAAGGGCCAGGCTCATGCGGCCAGTAGGTATGGGCGAGAATGCGTGTGAGTGCCCTGTGTCTGGTTACGGTGGGTGCAAGCATGGGGGGGGAGTATTACGGTAACCTCACTTCCCCCCTTGTGACTCTATCCTATAGGTCCCTATTGGGAGAGCTAGTCTCAGGACGTGACTTACACCAGGCAAGAAGATTTTGGCTAATTTTCTGCTGCCACCGAGAGGGATCTTGAAATGATAAACTGACACAGAAGAGAGGGGGTTTAGAAGGAGGTCAGGGGTTGGGGCGCCGTTCCTCTGGCTTCTGTGATTCTGGTCGCACGTGCTAGGGTTCTTTGTTTGGACCGTTAGCTCAACAGGGGGAACAGAATGAATGAGCTGTTATGCATGGCATGACAGGGCAATGAGGTGGGATACACATAGATTCTAGGGTCCAGCAGACCTAGTTTTAAATTCTGGCTTGCAACTCATGTGATTTTGGGTAAGCTATTAACGTCTCTAAATCTTTATTTCCTCATCTGAAAAATGGGAAAATTTATAGCTCTTCCTAAGTGTCATGTCATGAGATAATTTGTGTCCTGCACCTGGCATTTAGTATATCTTGTACACAGTAGATGCTCAATAAATGTCAGCTTCTGTCCTTGTCTTTTGTTTCCCCACATGGACACTCTGTTGCTTTCCAATCTTTGTATCAGGGTTCAGTTAGGCTTGGGGGTTCTGGAGGGAAGAAGGAAGGGGTTACTAGCGTCTTCTCTGCTGCTTTCAGATGGAAGCCCAACATCAGTCCTTGTCTGTCTACATATCTGGAAAAGTACCTTTAGTAACTCAGATTAATATTGGTCTCTATGACACAGAACATCAAATACTAGGATGAGGACATAGACTGTGTGTATTTTGCTTCAACGCTGGTATCCCGTAGGCGTTGTGACCGATGGGATTATTTGCCATCTTTTGCCCAATGTGGTAGCAAGAGTGGTCTGAAAGGGCATGACTGTAATTTACTAAAAGCTACCATTTGCTAAGCACTACAGGAAGTGCTTTTATTTTTTTATAAGACCTCATTGAAATATGATTTACATACCATACAATTCTCCGATTTAAGGTGTGCAATCCAATTATTTTTAGTATATTTATAGAGTTATGCAACCATCACCACAATCTAAGTTTAGGACATTTTCATCACCCCCAAAAGAAACCCCATACCCATTGGCAATCACTCCCCATCACTGCCCTGCCCCCACCACATGAAGGGCTTGTTTAACCTTGCCTTGTCTGACTGCATGACAGCCCGTCTGGCACCATTATTCTTCCCATTTTGTAGATAGGCAGACTGAGGCAGACTGAGGTGAGATTCAAAAAATCTCACCTGATATCATCCAGCAGATAGTAGAGTGGGAATCAAATCCAGGCAGCTTGACTTTGGACCCCATGTTCTTCACCCTGACCCTACACTCCCACTCAGGGCAGATGCTTGTGCCATGGAGCAGAAATAGTTATTTACAATGGAAATGTATTCTAGCTGCTGCTGCCTTCCAAGGGAATGCCATGTTTTCCTATAAGTGGAAAAGCAAATCTCAATTTCACACACTTCTGTTTATAGAGACTTGGAGGGAGGGAAGGAAAGAAAGGGCTGGACTTTTGATGTCCCTGTCAGTCCTTCTGAGGTGCCAGAGAAGATGGGCCTTTGTTTCGGAAGAGGACATCGTGATCTTTGGGAAATAGAAAGATAGTCCTGGAGGCGAGAAGGCAGCAAAGAACAGAACTGCCCTGCAGAAGAAAGGGAGGAAGGTCATAGGGGCTGTAGGGAACTGAGTGGCCCTGAGGAAGGGGTTGCGGTGAGGCATTCAAGATGTCAGGGCAGAAATATTGGTGAGACTGTTTCTATGTTCTTGTATTACACATAACATTGAGATAAATATCCTTGTATGTAAATCTTTGCCCTCACCTCTTATTTCTTGAGGATATTGTTATGGGTTGACTTGTGTTCCTTTCCCCTGCTCCCCACCAAATTCATATGTTGACGTTCTAGCACCCGGTACTTCAAAATATGACCTTTTGGGAAATAGGGTTGTTGCATATGTAATTAGCTGAGATCACACTGGAGTGGGGTGGGCGCCTAATCCAATATGACTGGTGTCCTTATAAAAAGAAGGCCACGTGAAGATTGGGGTGATGCTGCCACAAGCCCAGGACCCAGCAGAAGTGGGGAGAAAGGCCTGGAACGGATTCTTTCCTAGCGTCATCAGAGGGAGCATGGCCCTGCTGACCTTGATCTCAGACTTCTAGTCTCCAGAACTGTGACACAATACAGTTCTTAAGCCACTCAGTTTATGGTACTTTGTTATGGCAGCCCTAGGACACTAATGCAGATATACTTTCACACACGTGTCATCTATACATGTATGTGTACAGACAGTGCCTGACGTATGATGGTTCGACTTGAGATTGTTTGACTTTACCATGGTGTGAAAGCAATGTGTATTCAGTAGAAACCGTTCTTTGAGTACCCATACAACCATCCTGTTTTTGACTTTCAGTATAGGATTCAATAAATTACATGAAATATTCAATACTTTATTATAAAATAGGCTTTGTGTTAGTTGGTTTTTCCCAACTACGGGCTAACGTGTAATTGTTCCGAGCACACTGAGGCTAGGCGAGGCTGTGATATTCGGTAGGTTAGGTGTATTAAATGCATTTTTGACATGATACTTTCGATTTATGATGGTTATATCAGGACATAACCCTATTGTAAGTCTAGAGACATCTGTATATGTATGTATACTACAGACATGGTAGCAAATACAAATATATTATTTCCTTAAATTTGCACAAATGGTAGCAAATTATATGCAATGTCAGCCCCTTTTCCATTAGTGCTCTACCTTGGGGTAAGTCCCTATCATTAAATAAAGACCTTCCTTGTTCTTTTTGTAGCTCCACTACATTTCATTCTTTGGATGTACAAAATATTGACTTAACTGGTATTATATTGATGGATATTTTGGTTGTTTCCATCCTCTTGTTAGCATGAACCATGCTGCCATGAGTAAGCTCATACGTATCACATTTCTTGTGGGTGCAGGTGTATCTGGAGGATAAAGTTTCAGAAATGGAGTAATTGGGTATTTTGTAAATTTGGTAGACACAAATTGCCCTCCATACAGGTTGTGTCAATTTACACTCCCATGAGCAATATTTGAGGGTGGAGCTAGGACCGGGCTCATGCCGTCAGGATCAGAATTCATGTTTGTCGTCACTCAGCTACACAATGAGATGGGCCTCCCCTTGCCCTACCCAGGGCAGCCTTTCAGGGTTTGTTGGTTGTTGTGAACTCTTTGTGCCTGTTGTCTAACCTGCTTTTTTCCCTGTTGGGCAAAGATTTGATTCAATCACCTTGGGTTTTGACTCCACCTTGTGGCCTCCTTTGGCCTTGCTGGACCCACTTCCAGATGCCACATGGATCAACACGGATGCTGGCAACAGGATCAACACTCAAGAGTACCATTTTTTTGTTGCTTTTGCTTCTCTTTCCTAAAATGCCTAAGTCAGAAATACAAGGCCCCATACCGAGGCCCCTGGTGATGCCGCACAGCTCAGCTTTCTAATAGATACAAGTTTGGCAAGGCAGGGTCAGCCGCAAGCCCACTTTCCGATTTGGAGGAGTTTCTGTGTTTCCCAAGCCTTCCTCTCCTCTCCCTCCAGCATAGCGATCCTGGCCTGTGAAGTGAAATCCCAGCCACCCCTAAGGCTTTGCCTTCTGTCGAGCCTTTCTGGGCAGGCTGCTCATTCACATTCGATACCAAACCAGAAGGGTTCCCAGGAATTGGGTGGATTTGGGGCTGGTTGTTTGGATATAGGGTCACCTGCGACGTGACTCCCGGGATCACAGGATAACCCTGTGGGGTGCCACCACAAACACGGAATTGGCCGTGGGGCCTGCTGAAGTTATTGAATTCGTGCTGCCAAAAAATAAATGCAACAGAGTAGTCTCTCACGTATGCCCTTGTATTTACATCTAAAAAGGACTTTTGCTTCTTTTAGAATTATTTGAGCATCTCAGCCCCCTAAGACTGTATTAATCCTGTTTTAGAGATAATATTAGATATAGTTATAGGGCACATAGGAGGTGCCAGGCGGTCAATGCTTTACAAATACATCTCCATTAAGTCTCACATCTGCCCAGTTTTACAGGTGAGAAACTTAAGGGTCGAAGAGATTGGGCACTACCAGAGGGCAAGAGCTCTGTCTTTTCCATCTTTGTGTCTCTTGCAGTGTTTAGTGTTGGGCTCTACATATATGAGTACTACCTGAAAACAAAATTTCAGAACTGGAAGTCTCTTGGCCAATACTGAGTTCAAGCCTCTCATTTTCTGGAACAGAAAACAGAGGGTGGGAGAGTAGACATGAATTCTCCAAGGTCCCAGCTATGTAAATCTTAGTTAAGTGGAGGACCATCCTCCGCGAGGGAAGCTGCCTTGCCAGTGCAGGGTATATCCAGTGGGTGGCTTACATTGCTCAATTTTCTAATACATTCTGCTGTGGTTTTTAAAATTTCTTTTCTTTTTTTTCTTGTTTCCCTGCCATGTCCTCCACCCACGCTTAGATTTGCCAAAAGTCTCATTTGGCAGAAAAATCTTATCGCTATCCCTTAGTTATCCATCCAAGCCGCTAGATTAAGCAAACTCACCTTGCTCTGCCAGCAGCCAAGTATCTCTTGCTGCCGTTCCCAGTTCTTTGCTGTGGGGAACTAGTTTTTCCTGAGAGAATGAATGCACTCAGCCCAGTTGGGTGACGATGTTTCGAAGGATCCAAAGTCCTCCCCATGAATGCCAGGTTATCAGCTGTTTAGAGCTTTGCTTCCCCACTCACATTTGCTTCCTGTTTTGGCCAATGAGCCGATTTAATATGGTTCAATTTGACACGAATATTTAGTGGGATCTGTGTGGAAAAGAAAGGTTTCTGTCTGCTCTGAAAGACACAGGACTGAACTGTGTGCTGAGTATGCTGTACAAGCTGTAGTGCAAGGTGGAATGACATCGTCCACAGTAGAGAGGTAAATGTCTCCCACAGGAGAAGAGGAGAAACTGATTCGTCGTATTTGAAGAGATTAAGGAAGACTTCAAACAGAAGGTGGCATTTGAAAACAATAAACTGTAATGAGAAAAGGGATGGAGTCACAGCAAATGAAATGAGACTTGTAATCAACTTTGATTTATTTTTATCCAACTTGGAGCCAATAGAAGGTCGGAAACACCAGTGCGAGGGCATCCAACATGTCTACAACATACATCATGTGAACTGCAGAGGCAAAATTGGTAAGAGCTGCTACTCTAGGCAATGAGCATCTTAATGGAATAGTCCAAGATATATTTACCTTTGTATGCCTACTGGCATATAATGGACCCTCAATAAATGCTTACTGATTTACTAAATGAAGCTGAAGGGTTGGCAAAATTTTTTTAAGGTGGTTAACAGAAAGAACATTACAGGCAGAGGGCGTGGGACAGGGCAAAGCCTTGGAGGAGAGACAGTATAGGACATATTTGGGGTATGGCTCATAGTGGAGGGTATTAAAAGTAAAAAGGATGAAAAGGTAGCTGGAGTCTCAGATTGCTGGACCTTTGTTTCTCAATTATTTTTATTTTTTAAAATTTTATTTCAATATATTTAGGGCATACTAATGTTTTTTTGTTACATGGATGAATTGTATAGTGATGAAATCTGGGCTTTTAGTGTACCTGTCACATAAATAGTGTATATTGTACCCAATAGGTCATCTTTCACCCCTTGCCTCCTTGTTTTCCAAGTCTCCAGTGTCCTTTATACCACTCTGTGTGACCAGGCATACCCCTAGCTTAGCTCCCACTTGTAAGTGAGAACATGCAGCATTTGTTTTTCTTTTCCTGAGATACTTCACTTAGGATAGCGGCCTCCAGTTCCTGCACATTGCTGCAAAAGACATTATTTCATTCTTTTTTTTATGGCTGAGTAGTATTTCATGGTATATTCACACCAAATTTTCTTTATCCACTTATCAGTTGATGTGCCCTTAGGTTGATTTCATATATTTGCAGTTATGAATTGAGCTGCAATAAACATATGAGTACAGGAATCCTTTTTATATAATGACTTCTTTTCCTTTGAGTAGATACCCAGTAGTGGGATTGCTGGATCCAATGGCAGGTCTACTTTCAGTTCTTTGAGGAATCTCCATGCTGTTTTCTATAGAAGTTGTATTAATTTACATTGCCTCCACCAGTGTATAAGTGGTCCCTTTTCACCACATCTGTGCCAACATCTATTTTTTGACTTTTTAATAATGCCATTCTGATAGGGGTAAGGTGTTATCTCATTGTGGTTTTAATTTGCATGTTCCTGATGATTAGTGATGTTGAGTATTTTTTCATGTACCTGTTGGCCATTTGTATGGTCTCCAGCTCCTGGAGCACATA
The DNA here is from genome assembly GCF_000956105.1 of Propithecus coquereli. Classification (NCBI taxonomy): domain Eukaryota; kingdom Metazoa; phylum Chordata; class Mammalia; order Primates; family Indriidae; genus Propithecus; species Propithecus coquereli. Next base: position 246,191 of record NW_012145190.1, read on the forward strand.
AAATGCAAATATAAACTATTTTTAAAGTAACTGTTGTTGTTTCTTAAAAATTAAATGAAGTTAAATGAGCTCCTATGTCAGAATATCATCCTCTTTATGTGGATTAGATCCCTAACCTAGGTAGGTATGTGGAGGCTGCTACTGGCCACGGTAAAGAGCCACTCAGTTCTGAGCGGTTCTCCCGGGCATTTGGCCTCTTCTGTAATCTGGCTGCATCTTCAGACTGACCCCCAGCTGGCAGCACTTTGCTGCAGTGCTTTGGTATGTATTGCTCCCCACGCTGCAGCAATGCTTGGGAAACCTGAGGCTTCCAGTCTCATCTCCCTCTAGGGTTCTAATGTTCGGGCCTGCAGTCAGTGCTGAGATCTTTCTTTCTTTTCTCTTGCAAGCTCTGACCTGCAGGGGTGGTCCATCGCCTCTCTCTGCATGGCCATATAGCCATGTCTTCTCTTAACATTGCTGGTTCTTGCTCCAGTTGTTCTGAAGCAGGTCAGCAAGTCCTATCTCGGTCCCGAAGACTACCAGTGGGGAATGGGATTGACACCTGATTCCTGTAGACACCCACAAACTTTACAGCAGCTTCTCCTCTCCCCTCCAGTGTCAGAGAGTAGAAAATTCAAATGCCACACTCCTACTGTGGGATGCTTAGGTGTGAGGATAACCTCCCTTCATAAACAACTAACACCCTCCAGGGAGCTGGAGAAATACAGTGCTCATTATAGCGAAAAGGCGCCTACATCAGTTTCCCAGGGTTGCTATAACCAAGTACCACAAACTGAGTGGCTTAGAACACCAGAAATTTGTTGTCTCACTGTTCTGCAGGCTGGAGTCCAAATCCAAGGTATAGGCGGGGTCACGCTGCCTCTGAAACCTGTAGGAGGATCCTTCCTTACCTCCTCCCAGCTTCTGGCGGTTTGCTGGCAATCTTTGGCATTTCTTGGCTTGTAGATGCACCACTCTAATCCTTCATCTGCACACAATGTTCTCCCAGTATGTCTTCACACCATCATCCCTCTGTACATGGCTGTGTCTGTGTCCAAAGGACACCCTTTTATAAGGACACCAGTGATAGTGGATTAGGGTCCACCCTAGGGACCTCATTTTAACTTGACTGGCTCTATAAAAATCTTATTTCTAAATAAAGTCACATTCTGAGGTACTGGGGATTAACACTTCAACATACCTTATTTGGGGGACATAATTCAATCCATAGCAGCCCCTTTCAGCAAGCTGTCAAGTGATTTTCTGAACTTAAAATATGAAGTACATCTTCTGCTTTTAGAGGTGGACTGTAGTTGACAATTCTTGGAAAACAGAAAAATTCAATCTGGCTTCCTATGTCCTCCTGCTATTGATATAATGATAGGGCTAATAAATGATAAATAATAATTCTTTGAGGGATTACTATGCATTAGGAGCTAATCTAAGCTTTTTATTCTTTTTATTTTTTTGAGACAGGGTCTCACTCGGTTGCCTGGGCTAGACTGCCGTGGCATCAGCCTAGCTCACAGCAACCTCAAACTCCTGGGCTCAAGCGATGCTCCTGCCTCATCCTCCCAGGTAGCTGGGACTACAGGCATGCGCCGCCATGCCCGGCTAATTTTTTCTATATATTTTTAGTTGTCTGATTAATTTCTTTCTATTTTTAGTAGAGACGGGG
>NW_012145190.1:251450-253448 GCF_000956105.1 Propithecus coquereli
TCTTCTGCTAGCTCAAGTTTTCTGTTGAGCCCCTTGAATAACTTTTAATTTTGGTTATTGTACTTTTCTGCTATAGAATTTCTATTTGGTTCTTTTAAAAAATAGTTTCTATGTCTTTATTGGTATTCTCTTTTTGGTGAGACACTGCTCTCATACTTTCCTTTCGTCTTTTTAGACTTTTTTTTTTTTTTTTTAGTTCTTTGAGCATGGTTTAAAGTTCTTTTTTTTTTTTTTTTCCTAGTAACTTCGACATTTAGATTTCCGTGGAGGAAAGTTTTTTATTGGCTGTGTTTTCCCTTGTGTTTAGGCTATGCTTTTCTGTTTCTTTGCATATTTCATATTTTGTCTTGTTTAAAACTATACATTTAAAATAATATGGTGCAGCAGCATTGGAAATTATAACCCTCCAGGGGTGGGTCTTTGTTGTTATTTTTGTTTTTCTGCTTTGTTAACTAAGTGGCCAGCTAACGATTGATTGGACATAGATTTTCTAAATTCCTTTGAATCAATACATTTCCCAGTCTTTGCTGAGAGGCTGCGTATGCGCACATATGTGTGTGTGTGTGTGTGTGTGTGTGTGTGTGTGTTTGTTGGGCCAAGCCTTTAAAGCTCTGGGAGACAGTTTGCAACTCTGCCTTAGCCATCACTTCCTGCTTGCAGAGATCTTCAGGTCAGCCAGAGGCAGGGGATTAGGGCATTCTAAGGTGTTTTCTTGGCATGCACACATCCTTGCATATATATGTGGCCTTTTATATTTCCAAGTATTGTCATAGTTTCAAAATCTTCTATGGATATCTTACTCCTCAGGGCTTTTTTTTTTTTTTTAAATTTGACTTGTTTTCCTCAAACTGTTATCTCTCCCTCAGACAGCTGTGACGTTAAATGCCATTGATTGTTCTGATAAACATTCCAGGGAGAAAAGCTGTTTGCGATGATCCAGCTCTGAGTGAGGTCAAATTAAGAAGAGCCTTGCTAATGGGGATTTCTGGGGAGATGCCAGACAAGTCAATAACAATTCTCTGAGAATAGGGCTTTTTAGGGGAACTCTAATCTTACTTTTCCCCTTCCTGTGTTTGCTAGGCTAGTGTTTTTCACAGGTACTGTGGTTGCAAGGTTGTTACTTTACAGGCTATTGTGGAGATGGGATAGGGGGATGGGAATAGGGCAAGTTATGGCACCATGAGGGTCACTGTTCTTACCAAGATTCAGCCATTTTACTTGAATAAATGCATTTACTGTTGCCATATCACTGCTATGACCCCTGAAATCTCTTTGGTCCATATATTTTCTCTATCAATCTTCTGAGAGATGTAAGTCTAAAAGATTTCTCCCACATAGTTTTGCCAGGGCAAGTTGTTTGGCTTTTTAATTTCACACACTATCAAGCAGGAGATATTTCAGCATGTTTTCAGTAGCTCTTTGCCTTACTTTAGAGCAATACTTCTGTTCCCCAATTTTAAACTTTAGACACTCAGGAAAGGTTCTTAAAAGAAACTATTTTATCTTGATTTGACAGCCAGAAACAAAATTACTCACTTTCTTCAGGGCGTTGTTCGTGACGTAATGCTACTCTAAACCAGTGGACCATTAAGATCGCAAGGACCAGCTCTGAGACGGTGCAGAGCAGTAAATATTGTAAAAGCATCATACCAGCCATCTGAATAAAAAAAGGGAAATAGTCCTCATGTCAATCAAGCACTCAAAGGTTATACAAGATCGACATTCAGAAAATAGAGAATAAATATTCATCCTAGCAGTCTCACACACCTCGGATTATTGTGGAGTACTTTTCATAGCAACTACATATGTTTTAAATTTATTGAATACCAAGTATTATGTTAAGCGCTTATTTCTAGCAACAACCTTACAAGTTAGATACTTTTGTTTCTATTTTATATATGGCGAGACTCAAAAATAGATAACTTACAGTACCATGGTCTGCTGGAGTTTTTCAAAGTTTGGCACGGGGTGCCCTTCTTTTCTCTTTATACTCTTTTT
>NW_012145190.1:253498-255796 GCF_000956105.1 Propithecus coquereli
AAAAAAAAAAAAAAAAAAATGATGTATTGTCATTTAATCCTCCCATCTACTCTGTGGGCTGGGGACTATTATTTCTGTTTCACAGAAGAGGAAACACAAGCCCAGAGAAATCGAGAGTCTTGCTATTGCTCATTGACATTGTGCCTCCTTCCAAAGCCAGAGTGTTTCTTCTCTTGCATGAAGGAGCCCCTTCATTCAGGCCAGTCTCTTCCAATCTGAGATAAAGTGGGCATGCAACTCCCACAGGGGTAGGAGAGGCTGTATTTATCCCTGCTAACCCATATTGACTTTTATTAATAAGAAGGGAAGAGTCAACTGTGATCAAATTGCATCCTTTATTGAAGAACTAAGAAAAAGGAGTAGTGGAAAGGACTTCATTAGAAGGTATTTTCCATGAGGCCTCTTGGAAAAAAATTACAGAGTTCTTCACTGATTCACAATTTTTCTTTTGTTCTTTACTGGAGTCACACTGGCTCTTTGCAAATTATGGAGGGTTGGATTCCGACAGCAGGAATTCCAAGGGTTCTGGCATTGAAATTTCCGAGGTTAAGGAGCCTGAGGTGAATTGAGTAATAGCAAATTGGTCATTATTTTATTCTAAAATAAGAGCCTTGTCCTGAACCATTGAGTCAAGACAAGACACACACACACACCCCACACACCCACAAAAAACCAAAAACAAACAAACAAATACATAAACCTAGAATGTGACCAGTTAAAACCATATAGGGAAGACATTATCTGTCCTGGGACTTAGCCAAAGGCACATCAGACCTATGGCCTATCAGATAGCAGAGGTTTCAACGAACTACAACAACCATATTAAACTATTATTCTTCTCAATATGACTTTAACCTACAGCTGGCGTCTGGGGAGTCCTAAGATTCCTCTTGGGTCCTCTACTTCATGTTTTAGGTCAGAAGAGAAAAATCTGAACAGCCAATGGAGTGGATATCCATTTGGCTCAGACTACAGGACTTTCGGGAGTCGTTGCAGAAGGCACTCTAAGGGAAACAGCGTCATTCTTTCCCTGAGTAAAACTCTATTTTGTTTTTCGTGCTTTGTTTTTATGCAGAATATGATGCTATGTAAGCTCTCATACACACAAAACTGAAAATACATGAACATTATGAAAACAGTTTTCTAATCAAATGAAATACAGGCCAGCATTTAAAGCTATGTTCCATAGTTATTGAGCAATATGGGAGTTAGAAATAAAAGATAAGCATTTTAGGAAACTAATTTTGGTTAATATAAGATCTTAGTTATCTAGCAAGATTGAGTATGAAACTAACTAATGTACAAAACATTGATAAACTTTCTAAATACCTTTTGAATTTATCCTCTTCTTACTCATCATTGTTTGAGTTTAGGTATTCATCACTTGGCTGGCCTATTGGAGCAACCACCTAATTATCTCTGTCTGGCCTTGCTCTTTCATTCTGTCTCTATTATCCTGCCAGAAAGACTAGGGACACTATGGTTGACTCCCTCAAAATCATCCTACTACCCATGGTTTGTCTAAATCCTTCATGGATATATCATTCCCTTTGCTATTATTCAGTTCAGAGATAAACCTGAGGCAACTGGGCCAATGTGAAGGAAACAGAGGCTTCCTCGTGGCTTCTGAGAAGGAGAAGCCAACTTCTCCTGTGGGATGTGAACTAAATCATCTTACGATTACAAGGTGATTTCTGATTGATTTAGCAGTTTGAGTTGGGGGAGGGGATGTCTGTAATTTGCTGCAGAAAATATTCTAATGGAAATAATTATGTAAATGAAAAATTTTATCAAGAAACACTGCTGTTAAAAAAGCACTTCAAGAGCACCCTGGTACCTACAGACTAAATTCAAAAATTTTTAATGAGATAGTGAAACCTCATTAGGATCTGGTCTCAGTTTACCTCTCCAGCCTCATTTTCCACCACTTTCCTCCACATACTATCCCACAGGAATTCCACAAATATGTCATTCTTTGGCTCCAGGCAGAGTTTTAAGTTGACATCAAACTGCAGATTTCGGGGGGAATTTATCTATTTTGAAAGGATTTAGGCAAACTGTCTAGGTAAGGAAATAAAATCGTCAGCCATTACAATCTACTTCCTTCCATCGCCGTTCAGTGATCGTGCTTCTGCCCTTTATTATATCAATGTGGGGTATGATATTGACTGACTTTTGTATGTTAAACTAACTCTGAATTCCTACGATGGATCCTAGTCAGTCATGGTATATAGTCTTTTTACATGTTGCTGGATTTGGTTTGCTAGTTTTTTTTTTTTTGTTGTTGTTGTTGGGAAT
>NW_012145190.1:258591-261000 GCF_000956105.1 Propithecus coquereli
TTTGTGAGACTGATTGAATGATCTGTGCTTCATGCTGTTCCATTCAGTGCATATATAATTGTATGTTTTATTTTCTTTTAATTTATGTGTAACAAGCACTATTTCATGAATTAAGTGGAACCATTCTCTCTCTCTTTCCAAATTCTTACCATAGCCCAAAGAAGGAGTTTCTTCCCTCTTAGAAATAGGCGAAAATGGCTTCTGGTGTTTCTCAGTGCTCTTCACTTAAAATTGAAGTGAAGAGCAGAGGCTTATCTAACTGGCGATTTTGAGAGAAGGAACTCAGCGCCTTCTGGGTTCTCTTTTTTCAGAATGAGCTGTGTTTGTAACCACAAGACTTTCTTCCCAACATCTGATAACTGACTCCAGTAGAGGGAGGCCTATGGTCTGTGGTCTATCCATAATTAGGTGAATGAGTTTAATTTATGAAAGGAGATATTAATTAGTAAGCTTTTTTGGTTAAAGATTTAAAACTTGTTCTCCAAGTATAATAATCAATAATAAAGCTGACAGTTTTGTCTACTTGATTCTACTTGATTCTTGTGTCCTATCTCAGTAGCTTCAGAACTCAAGAGAAGAAGATTAGGTGGTTATTTATTGGCCGCCTATATTTGTTTCCTAGGGCTATTGTGATAAAGTACCACAAACGGGGTGGCTTAACACAACAAACATTTATTGTCTCACAGTTGCAGAGGCTAAAAGTCAAAAATCAATGTGTGGCAGAACCATCCTCCCTCTGAAGCTTCTAGGAGAGAATCCTTCTTTGCCTCTTCCAGATTTTGGTAGCCCCAGGTGTTCCTTCGCTTGTAGCAGCATAGCTCCTATCTCTGCCTCTATGTTCACATGGCCTTTTTGCTTATGTGCCTGTATTCAAATTTCCCTCTTATAGGAACGCCGGTCATATTGGATTAATGGCCTACCTTACTCCAGTATGACCTCATCTTAACTAATTACACATGCAATAATCTTGTTCCCCCAAAGTGTCACGTTCTGAGGTACTGTGGGTTGGGACTTCGACATATCTTTTTTGGGGACACAATTCAACTCATAATAGTCTGCCTCTAGTACCCTCCAATTCATGTCCTTCCCATTCATCTGATCCCAACATTTCCAAAAGTTTTAACCCAATTCCAGCATCAACACTTAAGTCCAAAATCTGTCTTAAATATCATAAAATCAAAAAGCCCCAAATCTCATCATCTGAATCAGTTATGGGTGAAACTTATATTAATAGTATGGTTCATTCTGGGGCAAAATTCCTCTCTTCTATGGACTTGTGAAACCAGAGAAAAAGTTGTCTGCTTCCAAGATACAATGCTGGGACAAGCACAGGATGTGTATTTCTATTCCAAAAGGGAGAAATAAGAAGGAAAAAAAAGGGATCGTGGTCCCTAAGCAAGTCCAAAAGCCAATAAGGAAAATTTTGTTAGATTTCGAGGCCCAAAAATAATCCTCTGTGGCTCATCCTCTGGGCCTGCTGGGGAGATAGCCCTACTCTTTGACCCACTAGAGTGGTGACCCTTTCAGCCCACTGGTTCTTACTCTTTAGGTTATTGCTGTCCCAAGCCTGTATTATGTAAAAAGTGCAAATATTTGTGGCCTGAAATGTGTCTCTTTTTCCCCTTTACTTCTGGTTTTCTCTTTTGCTTGCATAACTAATATATTGATTATCCATTTTATGTTAATTTTTATAGTACTTATGCTTATACACTTAATTTGTGATTTATTTCCATGCATAATGTAAAGTAGATGTCCATTATTATTTTCTTTGAAATGGACAGCTTATTGATTTAATACTATTTATTTAAGTTTCATCTTTATTGACTGGTAATGTTATTTCCCACAAAGTAATATGTATTCACCTATACTTAGATTTGTTTCTCAACTCTCTATTCTGTTCTTTGTTCAGTTTTTTTAGTGTGTAAACATTATACCATTTTTATTATAATAGCCTAATAACAAGTTTTAGTATCTAGTACAGCAAGTTCTTTCACCCTCCCCATTATTATGTAACTTCTAGACTTTCTTGGCAATTTTCATGTAATTATTCTTCTACCCATATGCATCTTAGAGTCATTTATTGCATTACTTCCAAATGCTGTTGCGATTCTAAATGGAACTGGATCACAATTATGTATTAATTTATAGAAGCTGGCAATTTTATGATATTGCAAATTTATATTCAAGAATATAGTTTTTCAAAGTATTCAGTTCTTTTTTATGTCCTTTATTACATTTTTATAGTTTTGCTGTTATTTTGATTGGGTTATGTATTATATTTTCCATTTCAAATCTAAGTATTTATTTCTAGCATAAATAAAATTTATTAATTTTTGTCAGTTTTTCTTTTATCCAACCACCTTATTAACTGTTTTTACTTCTGTGGTAGCTTTTTCAGGTAAGTCTTTG
>NW_012145190.1:262155-263459 GCF_000956105.1 Propithecus coquereli
GGAGATCCTTCCTCTATCCAGTCTTTTAGGGCCATGGCCAGGGTGTGGCCAAGAAGATTCTCTTCTCAAAAGTTGTGAGTGTTAAACAAGTGACTTAAAGGTGAAGAAAATACTGACATTCACTGTTAGCAGAGACCTCTGTGATGTATGCAGTGGGGGCAATAGTGACCTTGAGCGCCAGAGGACAGCTGTGATATCTTGTGACAATATAAGCCTGGCATCTTTCCAGTGGATCCTGTCTTTGCTTAATCTAGCCAGATTCAGTAAGCAACAATGGACAAAATTGGGAAAGTGTATTATGGAATAGAGAGCAGTGTGTACAAAATTTCAGAAGCGTGGAAAAGCAGGTGTTCAGGGAAATATCTTCACTAAGCTTAATCATTTCTAGCTTTTGATTTAAAGTGACAGATGTGTGACTATTCTTTTCACTTGAACAGTTAGAGGCCACTGTAGGGTTATTAATTGGCCTAATTTCAATATTATTGTGTCTTGGGGAATAGGGAAGCTCAAGGAGAGGGAGAGAGTTGGAGGAACAGCTGGTCGGTGGAACGGGCATAATACACGCAACATTTATCAGCTAAGTTTACCATCTTGTATGGGCATGGTTTGTGGTACCCAAAACAATTACAATGGTAACATCTAAGATCACTGATCACAGATCACCATAACAAATATAATAATTATGAAACAGTTTGAAATATTGTGAGAATTACCAAAATGTGACAGAGGCATGAAGTGAGCACATGGTGTTGAAGAAATGGTGCCAATAGACTTGCTTGATGCAGAGTTGCCACAAACCTTCAATTTGTAAAAAATGAATTATCTGTGAAGTGCAACAAAGTGAAGCACCATAAAACAAGTTATGCCTGTATACCATAACCAAGTGAGATTTATTCCACAAATGCAAGGCTGGTTTAACTTTCCAAAATCAATTAATGTAATATGCCATATCAATAAAATAGGAAAAACCCACATATGATCATCTCGAAAGATGTAGACAAAGCATTTGGTGACAATCCAGCATCCTTTCATGATAAAAACATTTCAAAAACTAGGACTAGATGGGATATTTCTCAACCTGATAATGGGTATCTAATAAAAACCCATATTTAACATACCTATTGGTGACAGACTGGACGCTTTCTTCTTAAAACGAAGAACAAGGATCAAGACAGCAATATATGCTCTCATCACTTCTATTCAACCTCATATTAGAGGTTCTAGGCAGGGCAGTTAAGCAATGAAAAGAAACAAAAGGCATTCGGATTGCTCAAGGAAGAAATAAAATTATATCTATTGATAAA
>NW_012145190.1:273866-275035 GCF_000956105.1 Propithecus coquereli
AAAAACCAAACATTTTTTGTGGAAATCAGTCAAGGGACCATACTTATTCATACCTTGGGAGATGTGGAGTAACTTTGGGACAGTGTGCACAAATGCAGAAACTGAACTATGAGAAGGCCAGTCCCAGGAATTTGCAAAATCACAATGGGGCTTCATGGGCTTTCATGTCATCTGTTCTCCTATCTCTGGGGAAAAGCATACCAGATGACCTCTAGGTCACACATACACTCTGCTTGCAGACACGTTAGAGAAACAATCTTAGATGAAGGACTACTGGAATGGACAATGATGTTAACAGTGGCTACCTAGGTGATTATAGAAGTTAAAAAAATATATAAAAACTTAAAAGCCCATAGTTAAGTTGCCAAGCTGCTACTGAGCAAAATGGCCTCTCATACCTCTTTGACCCTATCTAATTGAAAAAAAAAAATAGATGAACCTTTTGCTGAAATACGAAACAAAGTTCCAGTTTCTTCTTTCACCCATTCTTGAAAGCACCTTGTTTCCCCCCGGAGGTTTTGATAAGCAGAGTGCTGTATGTATGCCAGTCACTGTTGTTAATGCTTGTTTACTAGTTTAATCCTCACAATAACCTTTGAGGTAGGTGCTATTATTTTTTTTCAGATGAGAGGAGTGAAGCACAGATTAATTTGCCCAAGTTTACACAGCCCGTGGTAGGGTAGCCAGATTTTGAATTCAGGCAATCTATCTCCAGAGCTGTGATCCTAACACAAGAGGGCTGTGGGAGGAGGGAAGTTCGTTCTAAAAGAGAAAGGGACTGTCCTTTGTTGGATGTGCTGTAACGGTATCTGGTTTGTATTCTAATGGTATTTTGTAGGCCTGGGTTTGCTGAAGGCAATTACCTTTTCATACATTATTTTGTCTCATTCCTTTCCCTAACTAAGCACTGATCTCATAAGCTTTCCCTGACTGTGTTTCCTGCCTTCCTAATGCTTTGACTTTCAGGCCAGAGTTTTGTTTGGTTTTATATACTCCTTTAGATAGCTTAAAATGGTTTATTCCATGGAAACTTTGCACCCGTCTCCTTATACAACCTTACTGCCCACACTGCATCCTCCTCCAACACCTCCCAAACAAAAGAGGCCCTGGAGCACATCCTTATAAAAATTAAATGATTTTTTTTCATCCCAGCATTTTGAAAAGTTTTT
>NW_012145190.1:275085-276483 GCF_000956105.1 Propithecus coquereli
TCTACATTTATTTTCTGCTTTAATTTGAAAACACACATGAATAAATATAAATATTGTACTCCTTAGAACATGATAAACGAAGAACTTTACAATGAAAAATACTTATTACTTTCTCCTCTTCTTCCTATTTTTCATGTTGGAATACCCTGGCTCAGTTCTTATTTCTCTTTTCCTCTTTGCTATGCTCACTACATTGAAGATCTAAGCAATGCTTGTGGCTTCAAATATTACCTTCATGTCTAAGATTCCCAGTTCAATCCATCGAATTCCTCAAGACAAAAACTTAATTTTAACCCCTGACTACTCTCTTTTTCTTGCATTCTTCCCCCTTTAGGAATTCCTGTTGGTGTTATCTTTAAATATATTCAGAATCTAAGCACTTATCACCCCCCTCTACTGCCTCTATCCCGGTCTGAACCACCATCATTTAAGCTGACTACAATAGCCCCATAACTGGCTCTCCTGCTTCTCACCTGAACACCTTTATACACAATTCTCAGAGGATTTCAGCCAGAATGATATTTTTGAAGCACTCACTGCACCATGTCACTTCTCAAAATACTCCAATCTCCCTACATGAGCTATGTGCTCTGGTCCCTTCAGCACACTGACCTCATGTTCTGCCACCCTTCCCTGGCTACACTGCCACTGCCACTGACCTCCCTGCATGCCATTGAGTATGCCAGGCATGCTCTCACTTTGTGGCTTTTCCAATGGCTCATCTCTTTGCTTGGAGTGATGTTCCCTCTGATATTGGCATTGCTAATTTTCTCACTTTCCTCAAATACTGCCTTCTCAGTAAGACTCACTTGGATCGTCTCTCTTAAAAACACAGCCTGCCCCCCACATCAGTCTGCCAGACTTCAATCTTTACTACAAGGCTATAGTAACCAAAACAGCATGGTACTGGCACAAGAACAGAGATACAGACCTTTGGAATAGGACGGAGATCCCAGATATAAAACCATCCTCATATTGTCATCTAATCTTTGACAAAGCAGACAAAAGTATACATTGGGGAAAAGAATCTCTATTCAATAAGTGGTGCTGGGAAAACTGGATATCTACATGCAGAGGATTGAAACTGGATCCCCACCTCTCACATCTTACAAAAATCAACTCACGTTGGATAACAGACTTAAACCTTAAGAATTCTGGAAGAAAATATTGGGAAGACTCTTTTAGACATCAGCCTAGGTAAAGAATTTATGAAGAAGACCCCCAAAGCAATCACAGCAGCAACAAAAATAAACAAATGAGACCTGATCACATTGAAAAGCTTCTGCACAGCCAAGGAAACTGTCCTTAGAGAGAATAGACAACCTACAGAATAAAGGGCTGATAATAAGAATCTATATAGAACTTAAGAAAATCAACAAGAAAAAAATCAAACAACCC
>NW_012145190.1:284798-288097 GCF_000956105.1 Propithecus coquereli
ATGACCATACTTGCATGGCTCAGAGGCCTTTTCACAAAGAACAGGGATGACTCAAATCTTCTCTCCCTTGAATCCCTGATTTTGGCTGAAAAGTGCAAAAGGCCAGGTAAGGAAGTAATGAAACCCTTTCTGCTCTATGCAGAAATCTGACCTTGGGTTAACTTTCTACTTCTGTTCAGTTAAAAACTTGACACAATCGGAATGTCAGTTGTGTTACTAGGTCACAATGCTTGTGTGTACAATGACCTCTGCCTGAGTAATTGCTTCTGGACTGAAGGTAACCACGAACTAAAAACAACTTGTGGGAAGCCAGAGCTTTGGGCTTCCCTGGGTGTAATGGCTGGTAACTGGGCATGCCCTTGGTGGGAACTTTGGCAACTACAACCATGGGATTATGGTAATATATTATTCAAACATCTACTTTAGAAATCTCTGTTTAATTTCCCCAAATTCCTCTTGGGCTCCTGGGTCTTTTTGTTTTTTTCTTTCCTTATACAGCCTCTCTAAAAATTGCCTCCATAGCCCCAAACATTAAGCTAAGGTCTTTGGATTCTCAGTCTGCAAAAAATAAGCCTTAGAGTTATCCACATAGCCACTCCCTTTATTATTCTTCAACCATTCCCCTTTAGTATCTTTTCCCCATATACACCCCACCCTTTCAAGAAACTTATCAAAACATGTAACAAACAGGAAAAAGTCTTTTCCATGCCTGTTTCCACACTCAGATAAGCTCGTTTAAGTCAGAGATTGGGTCTTTAGCCCATTACTTGACCACCTGAGTCATTCACTTGATTCAGCAGAAAAACAATAAATGAATTTAAATCGATAATATCAGAGTTTACTCACAAAAAATGCTGACAAAAATGAGTATGTTACTAGGACAAATACAGGGATAGGACCGGCAGAAGTTGAATCTGGTTCTAGGAGATACATATGTGTCCAGAGAATCCCCAGGGCACCGTGAATCAGGCCGATCATTATTTGCGCGGCCTGCGAGAAGAGAAAGTGAGCGTTATTACTCAGGTCACATCTATCACAGTTACAGCTGGGGTGACCGGGAGGCCAAAAGAACGTACAGTTTACCCTGGTACTTCTGAAGGAGTGTTGAAGAAGGATGTGTCAGGGAGGAATGGAGACGGATAGAGACGTGGCTGTCATGGTTGGGTGCTGGGGTCTCCTCATTTATTTAAACAGGGAATATTTGTTTTTGTTTCATAGTGGCCTTCAGAGATAATTAATAGTTAATTTTCTAGTTGATTACATTTAAGTAAAAAGCAGAGGCCTCTGTGTTTGATTCAGGAGGACATCAGCTAGAAGCAGAGCTGATGGGTCTGAGGGTCTCTAGGGCTCTGCCTTGCTACCCCTCCTCCCTACTATGGGTGGTTCTCTGAGGCCAACTCCCGCCTGAAGGTTTTCTCCACCACGAGCCCCAAATAGGAGCTTTTGGCCTTATTTTACTTTTCTCCTCCTCTCTTGTCTGGGACTTGGACTTCCACACCCAGTGCCTACCCTTGTAACCAGTCTGGACCACAGCCCTGGGGCCTGTTCAAAAAGCCTGCACGAAGGGTCTCCAGTGACCCCTGGTTTTCTATAACTCTTACGTGAAGTGGTTCTCAGGGGCTGTGCTTGGAGCTGGGCCTTATTCCCCAGCTGGAGTATGGCCACTTACGCACACCAGTGACTAGGATGCCTGTAGCCACGGAAGGAGCTGGATTGGAGATTAGAATCCAGCATCACTTGCCCTACAACTGCTTTCCTTCCTAATGCCCATTCTTTCTCTCTCAGATCCATATAGGTAGTTTTAAGTGGATTTAAGTTATTTAAATCAGATTACCTTAAAAGGTTATGTTCATAGGGAACATATAGGTTTCTGTTCTGGAATTGAGATCATGGGAAAGTGTATTAGAGTTCTCTAGAAAAACAGAACCAATAGTGTATGTCAGTATCTATATCTATATCTATCTATAATCTATATCGGATCTATATCTATCTATATACATGAAGACTGGCACGTCCAAAATCTTCGGTGTGGGCCGGCAGACTGGAGATCCAGGAGGGCCGATGGTGCCAATGAAGTTTGAAGGCAGTCTTCTGGAGAATATCTCCTGCTCCATAGGGGGAGGGATGAAGGAAGGGGAGTGGGGAAGGAACAATCTTTTGTTCTAGTCAGGCCTTCAACTGATTGGATGAGCTCTACCTACGTTATGGAAGGCAATCTGTATATGCAATGTCGGTTTGATGATGAAGTGTTGCCATGCATAGCCAATTTTATGGATTGGTGGTAAGATCCAGTTCATGATGGGCAGCTCAGGTTGTACAGTAGCTTGGTGGCCCATGGTTAAACATTCAGTCTCTGCTAAGGTCCAGTAGCAGGCCAAGACCTGCTTCTCAAAAGGAGAGTAGTTATTCACAGAGGATTGCAGGGTTTGGCTCCAAAATCATAAGGCCTGTTCTATGATTTCCCTATAGGGGCCTGCCAGAGGTGCTAAAAAGCATCCCCATCTGCCACTGATACTTTAAGAACCATTGGATCTGCTGCATTGTATGTCCCAAGGGAAGAGCAGCTTGCACCACAGTCTAAACCTACTGTAGGAACTTCTCTCATTCTGGACCCCACTAGTAGCTTTTTGAGTTGCTTTGTAAATGGGTTGGAATAACACACCCAAATGAGGAATGTGTTGCCTCCAAAATCCAGAGGTCCACTAGATGTTGTGCCTCTTTTTTGATCGTAAGAGAGGTCAGATGCAACAATTTATCCTTCACCTTATAAGGGATAGCTTGAGGTGACCTTTATAAATTTCACTGAGGTAGAAGACTCTTGAAATTTGTTGTACCACCCCAACACATAAATGTCTTATTAATAAGTCTAGAGTAGTTGCTACTTCTTGCTCATTAGGCCCAATCAGCATAATTTCATCAATGCAATGGACCAGTGCAATACCTCGTGGAGGAGAAAAGTGATCAAGGTCCCCGTGGAGTAAATGATGACACATGGCTTAAGAGTTCATACATCCCTGAGGTAGGGCAGTGCAGGCGTACTGCTATCCTTGCCAGCTGAAGGCAAACTGCTTCTGGTGATCTTTATCAACAGGGATGAAGAAGAAGCATTTGTCAGCTCAATAACTGCACACCCGGTACCAGGGGATATGTTAATTTCTCATGCAAACAGCTGCAATTAGAATCACAATTTGATTAAGCTTACAACAATCCACTGTCATTCTCCAAGATCCATATGTCTTTTGCACAGGCCAAATACGTAAGTTGAATGAGGTGGGAATCACCACCCATGCATCTTTCAA
>NW_012145190.1:288147-289773 GCF_000956105.1 Propithecus coquereli
CATGTTCTTCTATATAGAATATACTAAGGAATCCACTAAAAACTACTAGACATAGTAAATGAGTTTAGCAAGATTACCAGATATAAGACCAATATACAAAAGTCAATTGTATTTCTATATACTTGTAATAAACCATCTGAAAATAAAACTAAAGAAGCAATTTCATTTACAATAGCATCTAAAAGAATAAATACTTAGGAATGAATTTAACAAAAGAAGTGCAAAACTTACTCTGAACACTAAAAAGCATTATTGAAAAACAAGTGGAAAACATGAAGACTTAATATTGTTAAGGGCAATATTCCCCAAATTGATACACAGATTCAATTCAATCTCTTTCAAAACCCAAGCTTGTTTTTCTTGCAGAAATTGACAAGCTGATCCTAAAATTCATATGGCATGTCAAGGGACCCAGAATATCCAAAAAAATCTTACAAACGAATAAAGTTGAAGGGCTCAGTTTCCTGATTTCAAAACTTACTTACAAAGCAACAGTAATCAAGACATTGTGGTACTGGCATAAAGACAGACATAAAGGTCAATGGAATAGAATTCAAAGTCCAGATATAAACTTACAAGGGTGCCAAGACAATTTAACGGGGCAAAGAACAGTCTTTTCAACAAATGGTGCTTAGACAACTGGAAATTCACAAAAATTCACACACACACACACACACACACACAAAAGAATGAAACTGGACCCTTTTATCACACCATTAATAAATATTAACTCAAAATGGATCAAATATCTAAGAGTTGAAACTATAAAATGTCTGTAAGAAAACAGGAATAAATCTTCATGTCCTCATTTTTTGAAGTGGACTATTAAATATAACACCAGAAACAACAAAAGAAAAATGGATAAGTTTTACTTCATCAAAATTAAAAGCTCCTACGTTTCCAAGGAAACTACAGAATGGGAAAATATTTGCAAATCATATATCTGATAAAGACTTGTGTCTAGAACTTATAAAAACTCTAAAACTCAACAACAAAAAGTCAAATAACCAGTTTAAAAGTGGACAAAGGATTTGAATAGACATTTATCCAAAGAAAACATACAAATAGCCAATAAGCATATGAAAAGATGCTTGATATCACTGGTCATTGGGGATATACAGATTCATACCACAAGGAATTACCACTTCAAACCTACTAGGATGGCTATAGCCAATGGTAAGGTGATAAGCATTGGCAAGGATATGGAGAAATTGGAATTCTTATATACTACTGGTGGAAATGTAAAATGGTGTTGTCACTTTGGAAAATAGCCTGGCATTTCCTTCAATGGTTAAACAGTTATCATATGACCTAGCCATTTTCTTCCTAGTTACATATCCCAAAGTATTGAAAGCTTATGCTCAAACAAAAAATTTTACACAAAGGTTTATAGTAGCATTATTCATGATTATTCATTATTCATAATAGCTAAAAGGTGGAATCAACTCAGATGTTCATCAACTGATGAATGCATAAACAAAATGTGCTATATCCACATAATGAAATATTATTCGGCCACAAAAATAATAAAGTATTGATATATGCTACAATATATACAAAATTTTAAAACATTATGTTAAATGAAAGAAGCCAGTTGCAAAAAATTGCATAGTTTATAATTCTTTT
>NW_012145190.1:294343-296517 GCF_000956105.1 Propithecus coquereli
GTTTCCCCCCAAATTTGGCTCAGAAGCAATAAGTTCTCCTTTTTCAGGTAGCGTTTTTCTTTGGAGCTGTCCCCAACATTCCGACATACCTTACATGTCGTGTGAGGCTTCTGTATGATGCTGCAGGATCCCGAGTTGACGAACTGGGGATAGAAACAGGGATTTATAAACACCCACACCTTTCGACAAGTTCCTTTCGTAATGCCAGTGGCATTCTTGATATCTGAGTTACCACCGAATTCTCTGAAGAAAGTGGTTTCAACATGAAAAATCCCATTTCAGTTCTGTAGTCACCACTAGTATTATCTCTAAGGAACAGATTCACTATTTCTCTGTTACAGAGATGAAAAGATATTTTAACGAGACGTTTGTATAGGTGATGGAACTTAGGGATCTCACAGTGATTTTTATGAGGGACGAGTAGTAGGCACTTCACTTGTTCTGATTGTCATTTATTCATACCACGACCTGAATTATTAGCAAGTAAGCCATAGTGGCTAGTGTGGTGGCTCTCACTTGCAAGAAGCACCTTCCCCCCATAATGTCATAGAAAAAATATTTCATCAATGGAAAATAGTTTCTGAAAGCATTTGATCTGAAGATTTACAGGTTGCTTTCCACAAACATCATGTCCTAAGTGCTATCGTCACCTGCTGGCACTAGTTTGAAAGGATGGCTGTTTCTGACATATAAGGAATTTAATTTTTGTCCAATAGTATATCTATACCTGCCTTAATTC
The DNA here is from genome assembly GCF_000956105.1 of Propithecus coquereli. NCBI lineage: Eukaryota > Metazoa > Chordata > Mammalia > Primates > Indriidae > Propithecus > Propithecus coquereli. Next base: position 295,083 of record NW_012145190.1, read on the forward strand.
TGCCTGAAGCACTAACAAAAGATGACTCGAATATTACCAGAAAGGGGATCGGGAATCCTCCAGTCCAGGAAAATGAAATCCTGTCATGGAAGCAGAAGGGCCTTAGCTTGATTTTTTTTTTTTTAATTGGTTACACTTTATTTCTGTGTTACTCTGTAAGAGTTAAGTTCTTTAAGCTTTGGTTTCCCCATTTGTAAAATGGGAATTAATGATAACTATCTCATGGGGTTGTTGGGACATTTAGGTACAACGATCTTGAAGTGCCTTTGGAAGGTGTCTAATACACAATAGACATAAAATTGAATAATTATTATTTGTGGCTAATGTCTGCCATAAGCTCCCTTTCTACATCTTTGGTTTAGGATCCTTTTCAGATACTTTGTAATAGGTGATTCATTGTATAACTTCCATTTAAATAATTTCTCTTTATTACATACAGCCCTTCCTAGAAAGTTTTCAGTGTGGGCAAAGGCCTTCCACTTGAGGACTCCCACTATAAGAAAGCCTCTGAGGAAATACTGTCTTTCATCCAGAGCAGGGATTACCAAGCCCTTTTCTGGGTGAAATGACCATACTTGCATGGCTCAGAGGCCTTTTCACAAAGAACAGGGATGACTCAAATCTTCTCTCCCTTGAATCCCTGATTTTGGCTGAAAAGTGCAAAAGGCCAGGTAAGGAAGTAATGAAACCCTTTCTGCTCTATGCAGAAATCTGACCTTGGGTTAACTTTCTACTTCTGTTCAGTTAAAAACTTGACACAATCGGAATGTCAGTTGTGTTACTAGGTCACAATGCTTGTGTGTACAATGACCTCTGCCTGAGTAATTGCTTCTGGACTGAAGGTAACCACGAACTAAAAACAACTTGTGGGAAGCCAGAGCTTTGGGCTTCCCTGGGTGTAATGGCTGGTAACTGGGCATGCCCTTGGTGGGAACTTTGGCAACTACAACCATGGGATTATGGTAATATATTATTCAAACATCTACTTTAGAAATCTCTGTTTAATTTCCCCAAATTCCTCTTGGGCTCCTGGGTCTTTTTGTTTTTTTCTTTCCTTATACAGCCTCTCTAAAAATTGCCTCCATAGCCCCAAACATTAAGCTAAGGTCTTTGGATTCTCAGTCTGCAAAAAATAAGCCTTAGAGTTATCCACATAGCCACTCCCTTTATTATTCTTCAACCATTCCCCTTTAGTATCTTTTCCCCATATACACCCCACCCTTTCAAGAAACTTATCAAAACATGTAACAAACAGGAAAAAGTCTTTTCCATGCCTGTTTCCACACTCAGATAAGCTCGTTTAAGTCAGAGATTGGGTCTTTAGCCCATTACTTGACCACCTGAGTCATTCACTTGATTCAGCAGAAAAACAATAAATGAATTTAAATCGATAATATCAGAGTTTACTCACAAAAAATGCTGACAAAAATGAGTA
>NW_012145190.1:303917-305281 GCF_000956105.1 Propithecus coquereli
CAATCCACTGTCATTCTCCAAGATCCATATGTCTTTTGCACAGGCCAAATACGTAAGTTGAATGAGGTGGGAATCACCACCCATGCATCTTTCAAGTCCTTTGGTGGCACTAATCTCTAGGATTATAGTATTGCTTTTAGTTTATTATCATTCTAGGTAGAGGCTGTTCTATTTGCTTCCACTTTAGTCTTTTTCACCATAGTATGTCTCACTCCACATGTAGGGACCGTCCCTGGGCAAAAATTGGCTTAAGCCCAGAGTCAGCGAAACTGGATGTGCTCTCCTTGGGGCCAGAGGACAATAGGTCCGGACACGGCCTGTTGAACAAACAGAACTATTCCTCATGAAAGACAGCTTTATGACAGATAACCAAGCGCCTGGGGTCTTGCAAACAAGCCAAGGCGACTCATTGTCCTGCATACGGTGATGAGATAAAGAAGTTAAGACGCAAACATCTGCTTCCATTGAGCAATTGTCTGGAAGGAATGAAAATGTGTTTTCCTCAAGGTGCCCAAGGTAGTCACGTACCAGGAAGTAGCTGCCAGACATAGAAAAAGTATATAAATAAAGCGACTGGTGGAATCAGCCACTGCAGTCTTGTATGTCTTTGTGTGTGTATGTGTGTTTCTTTCTCTGTCCATCCCCCGTTCTGCAATCGGGCCGCAACACCACAGGTTTAGGGAGCCAACATGGGGATTCTACCAGTTACCGAATATAAGTATTGCAAGTACACGTTCCGGAACTGGTGAAATAAACACAGGATGGGTTCAAGCACCTGCTAGGCCTGCGGTGAGACGGACCTGAGCTGAAACTCCATTGACACCTGACCTCTATAAGCCCCTACTCTGACTGGGGGACCCCAGCGATGTTTTGGATCTCCTGAAATTAGTGTCAATTCACAACTAGTGTCCAGAAATCTCTGGAAAGTCTGATTATTTCCTTTTATCCAATGCAAGTTCAGTGCTGTGGCTACAGGAGAGAAGATTCTGATCAGGGCATATGTAGAAACTGTTAGGTCATTTACGCAGCTGTGGAGCCGAGACATAAAATCCCTGAGCTTATCCTTTTCTTTCATCACTTTGTCCAGCGATGCTAAAACAACCAATTAATGCTATTATATTCCTTGGTTTTCCATAAATGTTCAAAGGTATCATGTATAAAGTCATTAAATTCCTTGCCTCTTACAAGTGGTGAATTAGGAGTGTCAAATGCATTTATTTTGCATATCTTTATAAACAGTTCTCTGTATACTCTTAGAAGTGTAGCCCTTTGCATTTTTAGGTCTAATCAGATTAGAGAGCTGATTCCAGAAACCCCCAAATCCATTAAGGAAACTCATTCTTAAAATTCGGCTCCTCTAGAAT
>NW_012145190.1:305331-306240 GCF_000956105.1 Propithecus coquereli
CAATCCACTGTCATTCTCCAAGATCCATATGTCTTTTGCACAGGCCAAATACGTAAGTTGAATGAGGTGGGAATCACCACCCATGCATCTTTCAAATCCTTTGGTGTCACTAATCTCTAGGATTATAGTATTGCTTTTAGTTTATTATCATTCTAGGTAGAGGCTGTTCTATTTGCTTCCACTTTAGTCTTTTTCACCATAATATGTCTCACTCCACAGGTTTAGGGAGCCAACATGGGAATTCTACCAGTTACTGAATATAAATATTGCAAGTACACGTTCCAGAACCGGTGAAATAAACACAGGACGGGTTCAAGCACATGCTGGGCCTGCGGTGAGACGGACCTGAGCTGAAACTCCATTGACACCTGACCTCTATAAGCCCCTACTCTGACTGGTGGACCACAGCATGCTTTGGATCTCCTGAAATTAGTGTCAATTCACAACCAGTGTCCAGAAATCTCTGGAAAGTCTGATTATTTCCTTTTATCCAATGCAAGTTCAGTCCTGTGGCTACAGGAGAGAAGATTCTGATCAGGGCACACGTAGAAACTGTTAGGACATTTATGCAGCTGTGGAGCCGAGGCATAAAATCCCTGAGCTTATCCTTTTCTTTCATCACTTTGTCCAGCGATGCTAAAAACAACCAATTAATGTTATTATATTCCTTGATTTTCCATAAATGTTCAAAGGTATAATGTATAAAGTCACTAAATTCCTTGCCTCTTACAAGTGGTGAATTAGGAGTGTCAAATGCATTTATTTTGCATATCTTTATAAACAGTTCTCTGTATACTATCAGAAGTGTAGCCCATTGCATTTTTAGGTCTAATCAGATTAGAGAGCTGATTCCAGAAACCCCCAAATCCATTAAGGAAACTCATTCTTAAAATTCGGCTCCTCTAGAAT
>NW_012145190.1:306290-309693 GCF_000956105.1 Propithecus coquereli
TTGCATTTTTAGGTCTAATCAGATTAGAGAGCTGATTCCAGAAACCCCCAAATCCATTAAGGAAACTCATTCTTAAAATTCGGCTCCTCTAGAATCACTCCTGGTACCAAAATCTGTGTTAGTTCTCCAGAGAGACAGAACCAATAGGAGATATACATATATATATGTGTGTGTGTGTGTGTGTGTGTGTGTGTATGGATTTAGTAGGGAAATGGGCTCACGCAATAATTATGGAGGCTGAGAAGTCCCACGGCAGCTTGCCTGCAAGCTAGAGACCCTGGGATGCTGGTAGCATGCTTCAGTCCAAGTCTGAAGGCCTCAGAACCAGGGAAGCTGATGGTGTAACTCTCAGTCCAGGGCCAAAGGCCTCAGAACCCTGGGGGACCACTGGTATAAGTTCTGGAGTCCAAAGGTCAGGGAGCTTGGAGTTGTTGTCCAAGGACAGGAGAGGAAGAGTATATCCCAGCTCCTGCAGAGGGAGTGATATATTTGCCTTCTCTCTATTTTTGTTCTCTTTGCCTCCCCCGGCAGACCAGATGGTGCCTGTCCACATTGAGGGTGAATCTTCCCCATCTAGTATACTCAGGTTCACATGCTGATCTCCCCTGGAAACACCCTTATAGACACACACTAAAAAATAATGCTTTACCATGTTTCTAGGTATTCCTTAATCCAGTCAAGTTGACACCTAAAATTAACCTTCACCGATCCTAAGCCCTTCATCCTCTTTGAGGCAGTGGATCTCACTGGTAGGTCAGTGGGTGGCCAGTGACAGGCCTATACCTTCTCAAACATATTGCCTCTAATCCTCACCAGAACAGACACACAGGTAAGGAGCGAGCAATCTAGACCTAAAACACCATGGGGTTGGGTATAGGGCACAGAAACGACCATCCCCTGACCCTACTATATATGGGACTTCACTACATGTAGGTGTGCCCTGCATTTTGATAGTGTACCAGGTAGATTCCAACTAGCTGGAGATAATCATGGACTTGAAATGTTGGGAATTTTCTTGGTGCAAGTTTGAATGTTGCTGAATTAGATGCAAATGTGTTTCAATGTACCTTAAATATTGGTGGATAATACAAAAGGGTACAGCACTCTAAGGGTGAGGAGAGGTAAGAGGGAAATTTTTGAGCTGAATATAGGGGGAGCATGTTGATAGTACAGTGCCCCTATAGCCTTTTCTGGTTTTCAGCCCATTACCTGACCATTTTAGTTATGATCTATAAGCTTTGATTCAAAGTATTTACAAACAAAGGCAGAAAAGGGACCTTTCGTACATCAGCATGTGCTAGAACCCTGAGTAGGTTATGATGATGTTGAACTCTTCAGGAATGGTTTGTGGATCCATAATTTGTGTCCAATTAGCTCTAGTCTGTCATCCCTTCAGAGCACTTTCATCAATTTTCCTTCCTTTGGGGAATTCATTGCAGATGTAGTCAATGTCTCTTTCCTTTTATATTAGGAAGAAGCAGCACGAGTCATTTATTAACCCAAGTAGCACTTAGTCCTTACCCCCATTGCTTTGGTGTCCTCTCTTAGGTTATATCTTCTTGGCATTTTAGCTAAGATATGTGGAATAGAAATTATAGAGGATGAATAGACTCCTTTTCTGCAGAGAAATACAGAGAAAAAGTAACACTTATTTTGAGATAAGACATTTAAGATGGCAGCCTCTGATTTTCTACTACTTCACAATTCCTTGAAAAATGCTTTTTTGCACCAACCCGCTGATACTGATTTCTGCTGAATAGCGATAACTCCCTAGCAAAACCCAGGAGCTACCTTTCAGATTTTATTCTTCTATCATGGCCTTTAAATGAGACTGAGTAGATACCTTTCAGTGTAGTTACCCTCACTCTCATTATTTTCACCTTTTCTAGGAGGTACTTGCTCCCCTAACTCCATGGGGTCACTCAGTTTTGGATTCCTGATTGCTACGTTTGATCTCCACACAAATGTCCCCTAATCTAGCCATAACTAACTGGACAACGGGTGGGTATCCAACTCTAAGTGAGCCAATAATAGTTCCCTATCCAGAAAACTCCCAGATAGTACAGTCCCATTCTGGGTGTGTCTCCTAAACAAGAAGTAGCAGCGCTGCCATGTTTCACCTTACAGAAAGAAGAGTGGAGAGACATCTGGAGTAAGGAGATGGAAGGAGAGAATTCCCTAAATACTCTGATGGCTCTCATTTCCCAGATTCCAGTTGCTTTTTAAGGCCTGCTTATGAGATATACCTGCATTTTACAAATAAATTCCCCTCTGTTTTGTTAAAACCAGTGTAAGAGGATATAAATCAAGTGAGAACTTTTATAGCATTCCAGAATAATGGCTGAGTCTCAAAGATTGACACAAGGGCAGTATTTTTCAGCTTAAATTCATAAAATTGCCAGAGGTTATGGCTAGTAGCGTTCTCCAAGGGCTTATTGGTAGGCGATGGTTCAGAAAGGTGGCTATGGTCAATTGAAAAATTGTCCCCAATTATTCTTTCCTCTTTCCCTGTTAGAGGCTTCTATACCTTTCCATGTTGCCTTTGACTTACAGTGTCCCCCTTCACTCCATGGGAAGAGCATGCTCTCTACCTCCTTGATATTGGAGTTGACCTTGTGATATGCTTTGACTGATGGAATGACACAGACCACATCTGAGTCAAAGTCTTAAAAAGTATTATGTTTCTATCATTTCTTTCTCATTTACCTCTGCTGTGAGAATATCACTTCCCAGCTGCTCTTTATTGTGGATACCAGAACGAAGATGCAGGGAGTAGGCCCACAGCTACCCCCACAGCACTGAACAAAGCTCCAGGAAGTGAAAAATAAAATAAATGTTTCTTCTTGTAAGCCAGACATTTTGTGGTTGTTACATTAGCAACACTGACTAATACCCTGGCACTAACCAATACCTCCAAGCAATATGGAAGGAGGACAGGGAAAGAGAAAACAACATTTTAGGAAACACGATATTGGGGAAACTATGGGAGAATAGAACAACAACATTTAGAGAATAGAAAGGTCCTTCAAGAATGTGTGACTAACTTTTACCTCCTTCTTGGTGTCTTTTGCTGGCAAATGCGGTGGTTTGCTCTTGTGTTGGCTAAGAAGAGGAAGAGAGAATGGAGAGCATTTTTTCATATTTTTTGGCCATTTGTGTATCTTCTTTTGGAAAATGTCATTTGTCCACTTCTTAATTTTTTTGCTTTTTATTGTTGAGTTGTTTGAGTTTCTTGTAGATTCTGAATAATCTTTTGTTTCACAAATAGTTTGTGAATATTTTCCCCTATGCTGTAGGTTGTCTGTTTACTCCTTTGATTATTTCTTATGCTGTTCAGAAGACTTTTAGTTTAATTAATAAGATATCCCCCATTTCTATCTAAGACCTCATCAGAATTGCCTTT
>NW_012145190.1:309743-315778 GCF_000956105.1 Propithecus coquereli
TTTGATTCAAAGTATTTACAAACAAAGGCAGAAAAGGGACCTTTCGTACATCAGCATGTGCTAGAACCCTGAGTAGGTTATGATGATGTTGAACTCTTCAGGAATGGTTTGTGGATCCATAATTTGTGTCCAATTAGCTCTAGTCTGTCATCCCTTCAGAGCACTTTCATCAATTTTCCTTCCTTTGGGGAATTCATTGCAGATGTAGTCAATGTCTCTTTCCTTTTATATTAGGAAGAAGCAGCACGAGTCATTTATTAACCCAAGTAGCACTTAGTCCTTACCCCCATTGCTTTGGTGTCCTCTCTTAGGTTATATCTTCTTGGCATTTTAGCTAAGATATGTGGAATAGAAATTATAGAGGATGAATAGACTCCTTTTCTGCAGAGAAATACAGAGAAAAAGTAACACTTATTTTGAGATAAGACATTTAAGATGGCAGCCTCTGATTTTCTACTACTTCACAATTCCTTGAAAAATGCTTTTTTGCACCAACCCGCTGATACTGATTTCTGCTGAATAGCGATAACTCCCTAGCAAAACCCAGGAGCTACCTTTCAGATTTTATTCTTCTATCATGGCCTTTAAATGAGACTGAGTAGATACCTTTCAGTGTAGTTACCCTCACTCTCATTATTTTCACCTTTTCTAGGAGGTACTTGCTCCCCTAACTCCATGGGGTCACTCAGTTTTGGATTCCTGATTGCTACGTTTGATCTCCACACAAATGTCCCCTAATCTAGCCATAACTAACTGGACAACGGGTGGGTATCCAACTCTAAGTGAGCCAATAATAGTTCCCTATCCAGAAAACTCCCAGATAGTACAGTCCCATTCTGGGTGTGTCTCCTAAACAAGAAGTAGCAGCGCTGCCATGTTTCACCTTACAGAAAGAAGAGTGGAGAGACATCTGGAGTAAGGAGATGGAAGGAGAGAATTCCCTAAATACTCTGATGGCTCTCATTTCCCAGATTCCAGTTGCTTTTTAAGGCCTGCTTATGAGATATACCTGCATTTTACAAATAAATTCCCCTTCGTTTTGTTAAAACTAGTGTAAGAGGATATAAATCAAGTGAGAACTTTTATAGCATTCCAGAATAATGGCTGAGTCTCAAAGATTGACACAAGGGCAGTATTTTCCAGCTTAAATTCATAAAATTGCCAGAGGTTATGGCTAGTAGCGTCCTCCAAGGGCTTATTGGTAGGCGATGGTTCAGAAAGGTGGCTATGGTCAATTGAAAAATTGTCCCCAATTATTCTTTCCTCTTTCCCTGTTAGAGGCTTCTATACCTTTCCATGTTGCCTTTGACTTACAGTGTCCCCCTTCACTCCTTGGGAAGAGCATGCTCTCTACCTCCTTGATATTGGAGTTGACCTTGTGATATGCTTTGACTGATGGAATGACACAGGCCACATCTGAGTCAAAGCCTTAAAAAGTATTATGTTTCTATCATTTCTTTCTCATTTACCTCTGCTGTGAGAATATCACTTCCCAGCTGCTCTTTATTGTGGATACCAGAACGAAGACGCAGGGAGTAGGCCCACAGCTACCCCCACAGCACTGAACAAAGCTCCAGGAAGTGAAAAATAAATGTTTCTTCTTGTAAGCCAGACATTTTGTGGTTGTTACATTAGCAACACTGACTAATACCCTGGCACTAACCAATACCTCCAAGCAATATGGAAGGAGGACAGGGAAAGAGAAAACAGCATTTTAGGAAACACGATATTGGGGAAACTATGGGAGAATAGAACAACAACATTTAGAGAATAGAAAGGTTCTTCAAGAATGTGTGACTAACTTTTACCTCCTTCTTGGTGTCTTTTTGCTGGCAGATGCGGTGGTTTGCTCTTGTGTTGGCTAAGAAGAGGAAGAGAGAACGGACAGAAATCATTTGGAGGGAGTGACCTTCACAATGAGAGAAGGACAGTACTAAAGTACCCCTCCAAGCTGCAGATGCATGTAGAAAGTTTTTGGAGAAAGATCCCACTGATAGTCCCGGGATGGTAGATGAGATTAGAGGCTATAATTCTGCAGAAAATACTATTAGTATCAGAGGAGGGTGGCAAAGACAACAAAAGAGGGGCTCACTTCCAAGGAATATAGCTGGATTCTACTAGTTTGGGTGTGGTAGTAAAGAGTTTTGATAGTCAATAAAGCCCCAATGTAAATAATGTAAAATCAGATCCCTAAAAATAAATATCTTTTCTAGCTCAGTTCCCTAAATTTGCCCAAGAGAAGTAGCTCTTTTGCTCACTATTAAATCTCATGTGCAACCCTAGTTGGTTCTTTATCTTTTCTTCCAAAAGAAATCAAGAGGGTACTGACACAGAAAAACCGTAATGTGTATAGGACATCATTTTCTTAAAAGAAAGCAATTATGCTGTTGAGAATGTCAGAGACAGTGCACAAAGGACAAAGAAATCAGATTAATGGGGCTCCCACTAGCCAACTTGTGACAATTTAAATAGTGAAAAATATTATGCTAGTTTAAAATGATTTGTCTGTGAATGGCCATAAGTTCATTATGATACACAAAAAAGAAAATTTAAAGTGTTAACAGAATAGGATGCATTTCATTTTTCATTGGTTTGAAGTGGTAGGGGAATGTGAACATGTATATGTGTATTTTGTTTCTTCCTTTAAGTATGTATCCATTTTTAAAGCAAGAATAAGTATATAAATATAAAGATATAAGTATGAAAGAGGGAACCAAAAATTGTGAGTGGGCTATGTGGTCCACTGGCAGTTATTCCCAGTATTGGGGGCACCAACGAGCTTATTAGCACCACAGGTGTGTCATGCATTTCCCAGGTAGAAGTGGAGGGCAGCAATTGACACTGTGTGCCGTTTATAAACAATCACTAATTTGAGGATAGGTCTGGCACTACATTTCAAGATGATGAATTAGCCAAATGTCCTACATAAGAGAATTGCGCACACTCAGTCTGCCATCTTTATTCAGTATAAGCCCTAGATGATTCTAAATATTATAATGAAGGCTTAAAAGAGCATTCACGTGGTTCCGATTATTCTAATTAACCAGGTCAATATATTGTACTGGTGGGACAAAGGAATAAGTAGGCAGGAAAAACTGGCCAAGAAAAACTGAAAGCCTTTAGTATTCATATAAGAGGTAAGGAACTGAATATCCTGTGATGTAACAGAGACTTAGTATAAAAAGAGACTCAGTCTACAAAGAGACTCTATCTGATGACCAGTGTGCAGGTTTGAGTAACTTTGGGCTGCAGAACCAGGTCCCATGATTTTACGAACAGTCAATGAATCTGACAACCCAGCTACTATAACCTTGCTTGACTCAAGGAACCTTCTTCAAAATCTCTTGGGTCTGGTAAGATTATTTGCAACTCTAGTATGCTTAAAAATACTGTCTGTTAAAACTACTGCTACCCTAGGGATTATAAAGAAAAAGAGAAGTTAAAATTTATCGAGTGCTTACTCTGCCACGTGCTACTCTAAATTCTGTACACATATCAAGTCATATAGACTTCTTAATAACCGTATTCTGACAATTTCTAGGTAAGAAACAGAGACACAGAGAAGCTCTGTAACTGGTTCAAGGTCACACAGCAACAAGTAGAAGAGCCGGGATTTGAATCAACAGTCTGGCTCTATAATCATCTTCTGCTATTCTACCATGCAATAAACATTAACAATATGAAAAGATAGAATGAAGAAACAAATTTAAATCCATGATTATAATTATTTTGCAAGAAATTTATACATTGTTGATATTATTAGTTGTAACCATTATGATATTTTGCTTATGGTTTCATAGTAGTAACAGATATATTAGCTTTGATTTTAATGAAATGTTTAGAATAATTTCATTATTTTTATATTAATTTGTGCTAAATACTTGAATTTAATAAATCTGCATATTTTATTGTATTGTTTTTTATTTTTCCTTAAATATTTTCTTTTTGCCTTGTATTTTTGTAAATCTCTTCTTATTATTTTTGGAAGACTTTACTCTCCATGGTTCTCCAATATCCAGCCATTCAACCTTCTGAGATTTTCATTAGCTTAGCTTATATGTCACTGCTGTGGTTTGAATGTTTGTTCCCTCCAAAACTCATGTTGAAACTTAATCCCCAATGTGGCAGTATTGAGAGGTGGGGCCGTTAACAGGTGATTGGGTCATAAGGGCTCATGGATTGAGGGACTAATGAGTTAAAGGATTAATGGGTTGTCATGGGATTGGTACTGGTGGCTTTAATAGAAGAGGAAGAGATACTTGAGCTAGCATGCTCAGCTCTCTCTCCATGCGATGCCCTGTGTCATCTCTGGACTCTGCGGAGAGTCCCCACCAGTAAGAAGGCCCTCAACAGGCTCAGGCCTCAACCTTGGACTCTCAACCCTCCAAAGCGTAAGAAATAAATTTATTTTCTTTATAAATTACTCAGTTTCAGCTGTTCTGTTATAAACAACACGAAATGAAGTAAGACAATTCCCATTTCTGAATTCTTAGTCCTTGGCTTCAACTTCCTTATTTACCTACATTTTTTTAAAATTGAAAATCAAAATATTTATCCTGTTTTAAAATATCAGTTGTATGTTCTTTTGAGAGTTGAGGGGGACTTACGTTTGGACCCTATTTGGAGAGACAGTCAGGAGGGAGACAGATGGATATCAGCTTTATTAGTAATGAAATAGGTGGGAGCACATGGCGAAGGTATGTGACAAAATGGTTTCTTGTTTGGAGTACTTGGCCAGTGTATGTGACAACAAGATTTTGCTCACAGTCTCTGCCCTCCCTTCCAGTGTAGCTTTTGGGAAGTAAGTTTTGGCAAAAAATTAACTCTGTGGAATAGAAGCATTCATACAGAGCCACTGCTCCACATTGGTCCAGGGCAGAAAAGAAAGAAAAGAAATTTAATTTCTAATGTTTCAAGTATTTTTAATAGCTTACTCAAGCTAAAAATGAGAGATACAGAGCAGTGGCTATCACTCATCACTTGGGTCACTCATTCCTTGTTTGTGGACTGTTAAAGCAAATAAGAAGGAAGTCACTAGCCTGAGGATGCCTCTGTAACCTGCAACTCTTAGTAAGCAAGCTGGAACTTAACTTGGAGGCATTTCTTCAAAATGACTTAAAGAAAACCAGCTTCAGCCAATCACAAACAGCCAACCAGCTGATTGGTTATATAACTAGGGATCTACCATTAGAGCATACCCAGCTAAGACAAATGCTTAGCTGTGTCCAATAAGATGATCCCTTTGCTTCTGTGTTCCGCCAATGAAAGCTTGCTGCTCATGCTGCTGGAGAGGGCCCATAATCTCTTTTTCGTTTTGGTGATTCCTGATTAGTGAATCCTTCTTTTGCTCAAATAAACTGCTACATTAATTTTGTCTACATTTCTTCTTTTAATAGGACTTCGTGGAGAGTTGTGAAAAAGAGATGAGACAAGAGACCAGGAATGTTTGCTACTGGCAATCATTCCACGTGGAACTACAACAAGTGCAGGGGTTGTCTTTGAAACTTAGAGAGGATGGAGCATAAGTGTAATGGAAAGAGAAAAAAACAAAGTGGGTCCAAATCCTGTTTCTACCAAAAAGTGATGTCAGCATTGTGGAGTAATAGGAGATTCAGCCTTCTTTTCCCCACAAAGAGCAGAAATTTGGCATAACTTTTTTTGTTTTCTCTCTTTTTTTTTAAATTTCAGCATATTACGGGAGTACAAATGTTTAGGTTACATATATTGCCTCTGCCCCACCCGAGTCAGAGTTTCAAGCATGTCCGTCCCCCAGACAGTGCACATCGCACTCATTATGTATGTATATACCCATCCCCTCCTCCCCACTCCCATATGCTCGACACCTGATGAATGTTACTACTATATGTGCACATAAGCGTTGATCAGTTAATACCAATTTGATGGTGAGTACATGTGGTGCTTGTTTTTCCATTCGTGGGATACTTCACTTAGTAGAATGGGCTCCAGCTCTATCCAGCATAATACAAGAGGTGCTAGATCACCATTGTTTTTGTGGCTGAATAGAATTCCATGGG
>NW_012145190.1:316633-318750 GCF_000956105.1 Propithecus coquereli
TAATAAGATATCCCCCATTTCTATCTAAGACCTCATCAGAATTGCCTTTACTATCAGTATTTCTACTAACATTCTAATCACAACCACTTAAGTAATCTCTGAGAAGTTCTATACTTTCCCGATAGTTCTCTTCTGAGCCCTCACCAGAATCATTCTTAATGTTCCATTCACAACAATACAGGCTTTTTCTAGCCTGCTTCTCCAAACTCTTCCAGCCTCTTCCCCATTACCCAGTTCTGAAACTGCTTCCATATTTTCAGGTATTTGTTATAACAATACTCCACTTGTCTAGTACCAATTTTCCGTCTTAGTTCATTTTGTGCTACCGTAAAGAATACCACAAACTGGGTAATTCATAATAAACATAAATTTATTGGATCACAGTTCTGGAGAGGCTGAGAAGTCCAAGATTGAGGGACAGGCCTCTTGCTAGGGACTCCTTGCTGTGGTGTCCCATGGCAGAAGGGCAAAGAGAGGACAAGAGAGAGGGAGAAAGTGGGGGTGGGGGGGCTGGGTGGATAGGGAGAGAGAAAGAAACAAAGGAGCTGAACTCATTCTTTTAAACTTTTTTTTCTCTCCTATGTGAACTGGACCCGAAAAAAACAAAACAAAACAAAACCTTTTTTTTCATTTTCTTCGTTTTTAAAAGTTTTAATAGGCTGGCTGTGGTGACTCACACCTGTAATCCCAGCACTTCAGGAGGCTGAGGCAGGAGGATTGCTTTAAGTTGGAAGTTTGAGACCGGCCTGAATAACACGGCAAGACCCTGCCTCTACAAAAAATAGAAAAGTGAGCCAGGCTTGGTGGTGTGTGTCTATAGTCCCAGTTACTTGGCAGGCTAAGGCAGGAGGATAGCTTGAGTCCAGGAATTTGAGGTTGCAGTGAGCTGTGACGATGCCACTGCGCTCTAGCCTGGGAAACAGAGTGAGACCGTGTCTCAAAAATTTTTTCAATAGATTTGGGGTACGAGTTGAATTCCATTACAGGTATGTATTGTATAGTGGTGGAATCTGGGCTTTTGGTGCACCCATCGCCTGAGTAGCATACATTGTACCCCATAGGTAACTTTTCATATATTTCCCCCCACTGTGAATTTCCAATGTCCATTATACCATTCTGTCCTTGTGTAGCCATAGTTTAGCTTCCACTTATAAGTGAGAACATACAGCATTTATTTTTCTGTTCCTGAGTTACTTCACTTAGGATAATGGCCTCCAGTTTTATTCAAGTTGCTGCAAAAGATATTACTTCATTCTTTCTTATTTCTGAGTAGTATTCCATGGTATATATACCACATTTTCTTTATCCACTTATCAGTTGATTGCCATTTAAGTTGATTCCATATCTTTGGATTGTGAATTGTGCTGCAATAAACATAGGAGTGCAGTTTTATTTTATTTTACTTTTTTGGTATAGTGACTTCTTTTCATTTGGGTGGATACCCAGTAGTGGCATTGCTGGGTCAAATGATAGATCTACTTTTAGTTCTTTGCAAAATCTCCAGGCTCATCTCCATAGAAGTTGTAGTAATTTATTGTACATTCCCACCATCAGTGTATAACTGTTCCATTTTCACTGCAACTGTGCTAACATCTATTGTTTTTTTTAACTTTTTACCAATGGCCATTCTAATTGGGGTAAAATGGTATCTCATTATGGTTTTAATTTGCATTTTGCAGATGATTGGTAATATTAAGCATTTTTTCATATTTTTTGGCCATTTGTGTATCTTCTTTTGGAAAATGTCATTTGTCCACTTCTTAATTTTTTTTGCTTTTTATTGTTGAGTTGTTTGAGTTTCTTGTGGATTCTGAATAATCTTTTGTTTCACAAATAGTTTGTGAATATTTTCCCCTATGCTGTAGGTTGTCTGTTTACTCCTTTGATTATTTCTTATGCTGTTCAGAAGACTTTTAGTTTAATTAGGTCTCAGTTGTCTATTTTTGTTTTTACTGCATTTATTTTTAGGGTCTTAATCATAAATTCTTTGCCTAGGCCAATGTCTAGAAGAGTTTTTTCTAGGTTTTCTTCTAGGATTTTTATGGTTTCAGGTCTTACATTTAAGTGTTTAATCTCTCTTGAGTTAATTTTTGTATATAGTGAGAGACAGGGATCCA
>NW_012145190.1:319956-321407 GCF_000956105.1 Propithecus coquereli
CGCCCGGCCGTGAATCACATTTATTGACTTGTGTATCTTGAACCATCCTTGCATCCCTGGGATGAAACCCACTTGATTGTGGTGAATTATGCTTTTGATATGCTGTTGGATTCAGTTTGCTAGTATTTTGTGAAGGATTTTTGCATTGATGTTTATCAGAGATAGTGGTTTGTACTTTTCTGTTGCATCATTTCCTGGCTTAGGTACTGTTATACTGGCTTCATAGAATGAGTCAGGGAGGAGTCCCTCCTTTGCAATCTTTTGGAAGAATTTCAGTAGGATTGGCACCAGTTGTTCTTTGTACATCTGGTAGAATTTGGCTGGACTCCATCTGGTCATGAGCTTGTTTTTTTGGGAGATATTTTATTACTGATACAATCTTGCTACTCATTATAGGTCTATTCAGGTGTTCTCTTTCTTCATGGTTCTATTGCAGGAAGTTGTATTTTTTTCCAGAAATTTATCCATTTCCTCTAGGTTTCCTAGTTTGTGAGCATATAGATGTTCATAATAGTCTCTGATGATCTTATATATTTCTGTGGTATCAGTTGTCATATCTCCTTTTTCATTTCTGATTATTCATTCTGATTATTCATTTCTGATTCTGTTTATTTGGATCTTCTCTCTTTTTTTCTTGGTTAGTCTAGCTAGTGGTTTATCAATTTTGTTTATATTTCCAAAGAAGCAACTTTTTGTTTTGTTCATCTTTTGTGGTTTTTTTTTTTTTTTAGGTCTCTATTTCATTTAGTTCAGTTCTGATCTTTTTTATTTCTTTTCCTCTGTTAAGTTTGGGTTTGTTTTGCTTTTGTTTTTCTAGTTCCTTGAGGTGTGATGTTTGGTTGTTAATTTGTGGTCTTTCTATGTTTTTGATGTTTGTGTTCAATGCTATAAACTTACGTCTTGGAACTGCTTTTGCTGTATCCCTCAGGTTTTGGTATGTTGTGTTTTCATTTTAATTCATTTCAAAAATATTTTTAATTTCTATCTTTATTTGTTGACCCAATGATCATTCAGGAGCACGTTGTTTAATTTTCCTGTGTTTGTATAGTTTCTGAAGTTCATCTTTATATTGATTTCTAGCTTTATTCCAGTGGTCTGAGAAGATATTTGGTATAATTTCAAATTTTTAAAAATTTGTTAAGGCTTATTTTGAGGCTTAAAATGTGGCTTATCTTGGAGAATGTTCCATCCACTAATGAAAAGGATGTATATTATGTAGTTGTTGAGTGTAATATTCTGTAAATGTCTGTTAAATCTGTCTAAAGTCTAATTTAAGTCCAATGTTTCTTTGTTAATTTTTGGTCTTGATGATCTGTTTAGTGCTGTGAGTGGGATGTTGAAGTCTCCTACTATTATTGTGTTGCTGTCTCTCTCTTTCTTTATGCCTAGTAATGTTTGTTTTGTGAATCTGGGTGCTTTGATGTTGGGTACATGTACATATATTTGTGGTT